>NC_139830.1:28229194-28829194 GCF_963691815.1 Echiichthys vipera
AGCTAAGCAGCCGAGAGGCCGAGTCAATGATCGTAAATAAATAAGAACCGTAAGGGCTCCAAAGTAGGACAAAAAGACGCAGCCGCAGCAGGTTTTAACATGCAAATCCATGCCAGTGAGTGACTCCACACCCACCAGGGTTCATTTAACACTTCACCTGGCACAGAGCTCCCATGCTGAGCACCGAAAGCGAAATGATCGACTGTCAGTGTGCTGAATTTGATGCTGAATTATAAAAGATTCTGAAACAGCTGTTAAATCATTTAACCATGAAGCAAAATTGCTCAACCTCTGGGTTGTGACCCTACACTTGATACTCATACAGCCCTGCAACACTGATAGATTTATACATTTCATGTATTTTAAATCAGCCAAGAAGGGTCGAAATAAATATATACACCAAATTAAATGAAGCCATGCTTGACAGCTCACAACGTTATAATTTGGTCACATTTTGATCAGTTTAAGGGGAGACATAACAGTTGAGTAGGGTCAATTTTTTAACTAATAGATATAACCATGAAACTTCCACAGTGGCTCACTACCACATTTCCAAAACAGAAATACTGGAAGCAGCTTTAAAAAAATATGAACAAAAATCCTCTGTAAAACAAATATAGATAAGAATACATTTGGTGTATGTAAGTGATGCTGAAGTGAAGACTGGAGAGAAAACAGCCTTTAAAGATCCGGATGATTAAATTCAGACATTCTGCAACACATTACAGGTGATTAGGGTAAACACTTAGATATCACCGTCAAACCATTGAAACATGTTTAAATATGCAAGTGAGAAATCTACAGATGCAATAAGACAACGTGAAGTAAAATAAATGTTTTCTTTCCACTAATCTGAAAGAAGACTCGGGTTGTGTTGAAGTGTAATTCTGGCACAAAATCATCCCATGGTCTTTTTAATAAGAAAGTTTTTTGCGTGTATTAACTATTAACGGAGGAATCTGGGAGAATTGCTAACAGTGATTAGCTCGGAGCAGTACGGTGAAGGAATAACAACTTTTTTTAACCACTAATACTGCTCACAATAACAGCAAACCTCTGAATAGAATAGAATAGAATAGAAATACTTTATTGATCCCAAGCTTGGAAATTGCAGTGTAACAGCAGCATTACACACAGACACATCAACACAGTTACAGAAATACAACATAAAAGATACCTGAAAAAAAATGTATGTGTTTCTGCAGTAGGATGACAAGAGTCCGCTACACATAAAACGAAGCACCAACAACGTAGTTAGTGAACCCAGAGTTTATTAAAAAAGTGTTTTAAAGACTTACCTACTGGCCCCTGTACCAGCTCCTCTCATAGTAAAGTCCATTCAAGTGGATTACCAAAGTCAATTAAAAAGGAATTCAAATGGGCTCCTTCCTTTTGGATCTTTTGGATTTCGTTCCTGTTAGCAACCCTCCCAGGTTTCTCGGTTAATAGTTTATACACGAAAGAAAAAACTGTCTCGATGGCTTATTTGATGTATGTACTGTAAGTACCAAAAAAGACCATGGGATGATTTTACGCCAGAATTACATTTTAAGGAAGCAACATAGCCCCCATTTCTCAAAATTGACGGTAAAAATATGTTTTTGCATGTAGTGTCTCACTTTAAATAACTGGCTTTACTCTGCCAGGGCTTACATGGTGTATATTTTTTTTCAAAATATATGTTTTTTCTCTCTCTTTTTGGAATAATGGATGTGACTCAACAGGAGAAGCGATTCATTTCCTTCTGTCCAAACACAAGATAACACATTAAGCTGAAGTCTCCCCTACGCTGGCAGTCATTTAACAATAAGAAGATGGGTCTTAGTGCTCAGCCATCGCTGTGCCCAAAAGTGCTTATCATAAGTTAGCTCGTTGAACGCCCTCCAGGAGCTTCATGTTTCTTAATTGCAGAGTGCTGTTGCTATGGCGACATCCCTTCCCCCCCTTGCTGTGCCGAGAGCACACGGTGATGCTTTAGGCAGAGCTACTGGGGGAGAGGGGGGAGTCTACACACACACACACACACACACACACACACACACACCCCTCAGTGTGTAGAGGAATATGTAAACAGCCAGAGCAGCCAGCTATGGAAATGACCTCCCATAGTGAAGACATTCAGACTGCTCTTCTCCTCCCCAGAGTCTCTCTCTGCAGGTCGGATGCATTAGTGAAGCCGTAAAACTCCAGTTTGTGCTGGACAGAAATACGAGTTGTCTCTCTTGTAATACTGATATTCACATTGTTTGTGTCACGCACAACCAATTAGTTCTGCTAATGGACAGGAAATGATCCCTGATTAGGTTCATCGCCCTGGCAGCGCTGTGCAAACAGAGACAGAGGAGGCGACCTCTTTATTTTGAAAGGTGTAGATTACAGAGCGTTTCCATGTCTGCAGAGCTGACTGACGCTTCCTTTGAGGAGGCTTTTAGCAGGTGTTTGGTTTCAGCTCTAACTCATTTACAGCATTTGTAGCTATGAATGAGTTCCGTAAGTTTTTCAGGTTATTTGGTATACATTTTTGTCAACTTGTTCAGATTGTGTCGTGTATTTTGTTGAGTTTTAGAGTAAAAGAAAAATATTCAACATTAAAAAATTGTAGTAAAAGGGAATTTTTTATATGCGCCCTCATTAAGAATGCCCAAATCCCGTTCTGTGATTATGAGTATATCACATTTTCACACGTTTTCAATCTGAGCTGTACAAAAAAGCTTCATTCATCGAGCCAAAAACTGAGCATAAATGTAATTTACAGTTTATTTGTGACCTTTGACCTCTTTTTTTAGAGCACTCCGCTGGACCTGATTGAGACAGGAAAGGGGCTGAAGTTCCAGGCAGAGCGCCCCCACCTGGTCAGCCTGGGTAGTGGACGACTGAGCACAGCCATCACCCTGCTGCCCCTGCCTGAGGGTGAGACACCTGCCACACATCACACCGACACCAATTAGCTCCAGAGAATGACGCAGATGCAACAACTCATGTCACAAAAGACACGTAGTTATTTTCATCATCTTTCAAAGACACTGTTATATATATATATGTATATTGCTGATCACTCTGGCATTTTTCATTTTGAGTCAAAAGGGGTTAATAGGGGGCGGCCGGTGGAACAGTGTTTAGAGCAGTCGCTCCATGTAAAGAGGCTGAAGGACTCCGACCTGGGGCCCTTTGCTTTATTTCAGTGTTCATGTGTAGAATTTGTTGATGTTGTATTACACTGTATGTATAATGTATAATAATGTTAAATATTCTTTAATAAAGTTATGTTTTTTAGGAAGGCAGCCTTCTGTGCACCTTTGTGTAGTCATATTAGTGCACAATCCTCATAAAAGGGTCTATTTTTGTTCCGGCTCACAATATCACCCTCATAACGGTAATCTGTGAATTTCTCCCCTGTAAAATTAGCATCAGTATCAAAAAACCTAGAGCCTGGGGCGACCGGTGCCACAGTGGTTAGAGCAGTCACTCCGTGTAAGAGGATGAAGGTCCTTGAGGCAGCGGCTGCAGGTTCAACCCAGACCCTTTGCTGCATGCCCCCCCCCCCCCCCACACACACACACACACTTCCTGTCTGTGATATCTAATAAATAAAGGCTTAAAAACTGCCATCACTGTTGAAATTGATAACACACTATTGTTTACAGACATTTATTGCATTATTGGATTTTTATTTTGTTGTTAGCTTTATTAAATAAAGTTTATTTACACTTATTATTATTATTTATGTATTAGCTTTTACAAAAGCCACAAAAACAACACACACACAAGCACACACACACACACACACACACACACACACACACACACACACACACACACACACACACATAAACACATCTCTGGTGGCATGGCACTCTTATCACCTCTATATCTATCCTCCAACCTCGTCTATCTCTTTGTCATCATGTGTTTCTGTCTGGTGACTTTTTGGCCTTTAGTCTGTTTGTCTGTCTGTCTGTCTGTCTGTCTGTCTGTCTGCCTGTCTGCCTGTCTGTCTGTCTGTCTGTGTGTCTGTCTGTCAGTACCTGTGGGTCTGCTGGTCTTCCTGTCTGTCTGTGCCTCTGCAGGCTGGTATGCAGGGAGATTCCAGAGGTTGTGTCCAGGCAAGGATAGTGTGTGTGTGTGTGTGTGTGTGTGTGTGTGTGTGTGTGTGTGTGTGTGTGTGTGTGTGTGTGTGTGTGTGTGTGTGTGTGCTATGTGTGTGTGCTATGTGTGTGTGTGTGTGTGTGTGTGTTTTACAGTTGTCTATGACACTTTACTGGGCCCTGGAGGGCATTACCACTAGTATTGCTCCAACTACTCAAGGGTGTAATTTCCACCAGGCGGGAAGGTTCTCCTCACTTTTAGAGTTTCAGGCTGACTTTCTTACTGAAGTCTCTCTGAACATTGTCCTCTGACTGTCCAGCCATCACAAATATAACCATGCGCTCAAAGCAATAGGCTTACGTAATGACCAACAGAGAATATGTCAGGCATTTTACCCTGCGTGTTGCCTCTCAGGTTATTTAGAGGCTGCCCTTCCTTATTGGTGGAGGTTGTTGGGGCTGCATGTAGAATAACTGCTCTTTGTAGTAAAGTTTGTAGAATAGATTATTTATCAAACTAGAAATAACAAAAATACATTGTTATGCTGCCATTTTCATGGGAAGAAACCACAGTAATCAATGTTATCCAATCTCCTTATTAGCTTTTTTGTCTTGTCTATATTATCAGAGGTGACCGCACTTACTGCATGACATCAGATGTTAATCTAACTTCTTCCCTCCCCAGGCCGGACCACACTGGGTCATGGTCTCATGGACATCAGCATCCAGGGCCCCGGAGTGGCTGCCCAGCACTGCTACATCGAGAACAGATCCGGTGTCATCACGCTGCACCCCTGTGGGAACCTCTGTGCTATTGACGGGCTGCGGGTCAACCAGCCCGTGCGCCTGTCACAAGGTAGGAATCAACCCAGACACCTGCCCCATGATCCACTCTGCTGTATGTGATGTCTTTCTCTCTCTCTGCTGTTACTGGGAGTAAGTGCAACCAGATTGTCATCAACATTTAAATCAGATATTTAGTTTATTTTGATATTGATTTCCATTTTCTCCACTGTAGAACAAACATTAGAGGAAATCAGTGAGCAGATGTTGAAGGATGTGCAGGCTGTAATTTTACCTGATGTGTGTGACCTCACACTGTATCAGTCCATCTGCTTTCTGCCTGGTCAGTGATGCAGCGGGCGAGCCAGCACATCTGCTCAATAAAATGCACAGTCTGTGCTTTCAAATAGCCATCGATTTAAGAACAGCCTGTGGTTCCTGTGTTAATGAGTTAACCGAGTGAGCTTTTCTGTGCTAAGATATTGAAGAAACCAGAGAGAGAGAGATGAATTGATTTTCAATTTGCAGCCTGGCTGAATCTTAGATTGAATGCTGTGGAGAGGTTTTCTAAAATTATCCCCCAGGACTGGCATTTTAAAGGTAAAAGATTGCTTTAAAGGTATAGGGCAGAGGTTAAAGGGACGCCTCGACAGACTCATCTGTCTACCAGCAACACAAACCCACAGTGTAGAAAGCCGCCAGATAATGTCACTGCAAGGAACTCGCGTATTCTGACGTTTTTGTACTAGAAAGGAGTCAAGTCAGTTGATAAAATCTCTGAATTTGGCGAATAACGCAGATTTGGTTCGGACGCTCTTTGCTTTAGATGTTAGTTTTTAGAGGGGTAGGGATGGGACCTGGTTGGTTCAAAGCTTAATGAGAAGTCTGAGCTGAAGGACAAAAGAAAGGCTTCGTGTGAAACCTTCACACTTTCAGAAGCGACAGAAAAGAATAGTTTTGACTATCGTTCTTAACATTTTACCCACAGATCTCGGGACATGGCACAATCATCATGGGTCTTTAGGGCTGTGTGCTGAGCTCTAGGTCTCAGTGCGCTAACATTAGCAAGTAATCTAACGTCTACTGATAACGTCGTTTATAAGGTGGCAAGTATTTTTATTGCCCAAACCTAACCAAGAAATGTCTGTTTTGTTTGAATTCACAATGCGATTCCCAGACCATTAAAAAGTTCAAAAGGCCAAAGGCGTTCCAACATCAACGGTTACCATGTGAATAGATGATCACTGCTTTCTGAACCTACTGGTAGGTATTGAAGGCACCCCTTTGGGTTATACCTTGAATGGGCAGCTTTGTTTTCTGGTTTCAGTTAGGTAGGTGAGCTAAACATTTGCATCATAATACTGCCCAGTGCTGCTTAGAGGAATTACAACTGTACACTATTGAACTATTTTCATGTAGTCATAGAAATGGCTAGAAGTTTACCTCAGATCCTCAGAGGGAGCAGAGTGTGATATGAGAACGAGGTAAAGGGACAGTATTTATCATTACTCCCCGTGTGTGAACGCCCCTCTCCTCTGCTGTGTAATCACACACAGTAGAGTTATTTCTCATCCTCAGACGGAGTTTCACCTCCGCAGCACACGCTTCACTGACTAATATCACTCTCTTATAAATGCTTCTCTCTGTGTACAGTAGCCAGTGCTGTGCATGACTTTGGGGTGTAAGAACACGCATGTTGTCTTTTGGTATTTCAACCTGGACTCTGGCTGGGTAACCTGAGCGGGGACGCGGGCTATTTATACTGGCCCTCTACCCCAGACAGATCCGACTTTGGCCCCAGAGGGGGTTTCAGGTTTGAGGGTAACCCAGAGTTCACTGTCAGCGTCCTGGAGGAGTCGGGATGATAGTGGGGAGAGCATGAACGTTGACTGTTGACAAGGCGGTATCGCTTCCTTTAGTGTTAATGCAAGCTGATGCAGATCTAATTTTACAGCAGGAAGTGGATCAGACATGACTTGTTACACAACATTTCACTCACCACGCCCATGAGTTATGTATGATATGAGTAATACATTGCAGTGCACTTAAATCTTCCCCATACAGGACACAGGAAGGAGTCCACTCATAGTAAGCTATGACTAGATGCTGATGTGTGTCCCAGGTTTGTTAATGCTGTCTGACTTTGAAAATAAACACTGTAGTGGTGGCTTTGTCAGTGTTACAGTTCAGAGAACGTCAAGCAGCAACAAGTCGGTGTTGTTACAAAATGATGCGCTCAATCTGTAATCTGCTCGGATTTATGACATGAATCAGAAGAGCCGATGGAGGGGAATCCTAACAATGAAAGGGCATGTACAAACTAAGCCAGTTTGTTCAAAGCAGGATGAGCTGGCGTTTTAAAGGGATAAAGGTTGGTCGGCTTGATTCAGCCTATCAGAGGGAGCACAAGGGCAAGAGGGAAGCCTCAGTATTAACTGAGGAGGACATTAAGACTTCTCAACCCATTTAAAACTCTTAGCTCGTCCTAAAACTCATTGTTATAGACATGTCTTCTTGTGATATCGTCTTTTTATTGTCTTTTTATCTTGCAAGCACCTTAAGCTATTAATATTTTCTTTGTCCATTATTGATGTCCCTTCTTTCTATACAATGATGTGTAAATATGGTTATGTTGTACCCTACTGGATGTCACTATTATTATTATTATTATTAGTAGTAGTAGTAGTCGTTTTGTTTACACTGTGTATGTAACACCCTATATATATATATATATATATATATATATATATATATATATATATATATATATATACACAGTATATATATGTGTGTATTTTGATTTGCACTGTCAAAGCACTTTGTAAACTGCAGTTTTTAAAGGTGCTTTACAAATAAAGTTATTATTATTATTATTATTATTACTATATTTACACTGTGAGCACAGTAATAACCGATGACATAACTGGTACCAAGTATTTGACAATGCTAAGTAGAATTTCTTGCACACGTACACTGTGGGTATGAGGTACTCAAAAATATTGAAACCCAATGATTCTTTTGCAATAATTCATAAGGTTAAAAGGTGCTCTCCACCAGTTTTACACATCAAATTCTGTTACTAGTCCCACAGGAAGAGCAACCCTGATGATGTCATAGTGACATCATCAGAGTGCTATCAATTTGGGCTTGGAGACAGGAAACTTCCTTACAGAAAGTGATACCAACTTGATTTGTATTTAAGTATTTAGTGGGCGGGGACGGTCTGAGGACATACGATATTGAGTTGCATCATGGGAAATGCAGGGTTTTGGAGCTCAACCCAAACGAACCCAAAGATCAGGATCTCTCAGCCACTGTTGCTTTGATTTAACCGATTCTGATTGAAATCTGTCTCTTGTCATTCCAAGTGCAATGCAAAAGTTGTATCATTAATCACTGGAGTGCTCCTTTAACAGACTAGATAACAAGTTTGACTTTCTGCCTACCTCTATACAACAAGTTACATTATTCTTTCAGTTGTATCTAACGATAATAATGCAGAATTGGCCAATTACTGTACTTAAATCCAATATTTACCAGACACACTTAGATCTTAGACACTTCTAGGTTATTTCTATTGAATTATATTCATATTTATACTTATTCTCCACCACATTTCAGAGAGAAAAGTTGTACTTGTTTACTAGTTACTGTACCAGTTACTTTGCTGCTTATAAAACACACGTTTGGCTCAGCTCCACACTCTGTAGCTGTAAAATGTGATTTACACATTGACCCATCAGTGATAATAATCCTGAGATATTATATACTGTACATATCCCATTCCCAGGGGCCTTTTTTACACAGCATGAGCACATTACTTTTGACACTTCTTTGCCCAATCATTTATCTACTTTAATGAATACTTCCTCCACCACTGACCTCATGCAGCCCCTGCTATTTCAGATCCCAGCTTGGTTGTTTACACTGCATGTTTGTTGTTTCAGTAGGAACACATTAACTATATTAAAGGTCAGTGGCACAGACAGATATAGCATAACCAAGAAAATGATGCTACACACACACGCACACACACACACACACGCACACACGCACACGCGCACACACACACACTCACACACACACACACACACACACACTATTTATTGCAGAGGCTGATGTGCCCCAAGGGAGCACTTATCGTGAATACTCCCTTAAATGTGTATTTTTATGGCTTTCAAATACATGTGTGGTAATACTTCACCTTTGTTCTTTTATATAGCCTAGTAATAAATAGGATATGACACACACAAACACACACACCTTGGCAGGCTCTGTCTGCGGCTCCCTTACAATCAGGACAGCTCAAACCCTGGTTTAAACCCCAGCGGACGTTGCCAAAACAACATAGACTCAATTCAGGCCACAGTCTGACATTATCATGAGCAATAAATCAATAACTCTTATTGATCAGTTTGGTTCCTCCATTGTGGATTGAGATGTGTGCGCCCTCCCTTGGTCCTGAGACCCCCCTCCCTTTTTTTTTCTCTCTCTCTATCATTGCACAGCTCTGCCTCAGGATCTCCACCTTCTTTCCCTCCTCCTCCTCCTCCTCCTCCTCGTCTCTGCTCTCTCTCCCAGTCCTCCTTGCACTCTGACAGCCCCGACTCTCTCCGCGGGCTGAGAGATGACTGTGAGCCGGCTGTTTCTTCACAGGAGCCCCGGCAGTATGACATAGCTCCTTTACTATCCGTGAACAGCGGGGACGGAGACACTGGGCAGAGATTACAATGACTGTAAACTCCCGCACCGGTTTGAATGACCCGGGATACAGCGACGCATCAGCGGATGAACCCGTGCTTTAACAAGCGGCCAGGCAGACAGCTCCTTTTGTGAACCTCCACGTATCTGCGGCATATATTAGAGTCTATGGGCTTTCGGGATTACCATGACAAAAGAGCGCCGGGACAAAAGCCCATAAACGCTCCTGTTGTTCCTCAATAATTCTGTGAAACGGAGAGAAACACGTGGCTGTATTTAAAGGAGCAGAGGCGATGACAACAGCGGAGGGAGAGAGCGCTTTCATTCACCGGAGTTAAAGTAAGTCGGTTTGTCTTCACTGTGTTGTTACAAGGTGCTTTCAAGTCGGTGACTGCGGTGTTCGCCGTCCGCACTTGCCGGGCTTGTAATTAGTAGAAGCCGGTGTGTGGAGTAACGGACTGAGGGGAGACAAGCACTGGAGCAGGCTAACGTTGACTTAAACCGAGTCAAAGTGCTTCTCAGAGGCTAGTTGTGTGACTAGCCGGTCACATACTTCACATAGCTACTGGTTGCTAATGTGGAAAATACCTCTCGCATTGCTCCCGTTCATTTGTGAGTTGTTTCTGTCAAAAGGACACTTTTGCCAGACTCCGTTTAGAAAGCTTATGAATGTAACGTTCTGCTTTCATGTTGGTAAAGCACATGTAATAGAGCATTTCTTACGGCTTTACGAGAGTTAATATGAGTCAATGATTAATTCGGCAGACACACACCAGACATTACTTACTTAAGTTTAAAAATAAATACTTTTATTCTAGTCTTGCCTGTTGGTTGTCCACTGAAGTTCACCCTGGTGGGCGGTAGCTAGCCGTAATAGCAAACTAATAAAAAACATTAAGGTTCTACCTATTATGTATGCCGATTTTTTAAGAAACACCTTTCTGATATTATTGTGTGCTAAAATAAAGACATTTTGGGACGACATGTTGTCTAAATGCAAGGAAACTTTAAACTTGTAGGCTTTTGGACGGAGTTTGGTCTGCAACATGAACACCTGCGCTAACGTTGCTGTCTCCAGCCACTCTCTCCCCTGTAACTTCCCCCTGCCTCCATGTGAGTTCTGTTTATAGACTCCAAACAGATACAAGTCTGCCTCTGCAGATACCCCCCATGCAGCCTGGCGTGACCAGACCCCACTGTGTCTGTCTACTGTTACACTGCTATTCCTGGTTACCAGTGTGACCTAACCTGGGTGGTAACTGGAATAGAATTGAGCTTTCCTTTCACGCATTCTGCTTATCCAGAGGCCTCTGGGTCCATGAGTTCTCATCATGTTTGATGGATCTGAGGAGTATCACTATAGATTATTAGGTTGTACGGAAGCTGCAGTCAGCCATAGTGTCCCTTCTCCCTAAGCCATTGTTCCAGACCACATTACTCCACTAGTGTGGTCATTCTCTCTCCTCCACCACACCTCCTCAACATCTGTCATCTGACACATTGTGTTGACCCCATTGTAAAGAAAGGATGTGAGGAGTCAGAGAGAAGCCCCTCTGCAAACAGTCATCAGGCTGATGTGGATGTGACAGGGGTCCCAGCGGGCCAGGAGCACCGGTCAGACATGTGTGAGGGACAACTGGGGCATCTTAGAACAGAGAGAGAGGAAAGAGCTGGTAGCAGCTGGCGTGCATACGCCGGGTCAGTGTGAGGGTTCCTGCGTGTTGTTGTTGACATAGTCTTTGACCGTACATCCTCTGCCTACACCGAGGTCAAGGCAATGTGTCCAAATGAGGCTGTGGTTAAACACATCAAATACCGGTGCCTTGAGCAGACCAGGGTTGTGTTCACACTGCTGCTTACCATATTGGATTACCAGCAGGTACCAGTACCAGTAACTAAAACAACACATCTACTTCTCCTAACACATTTAGATTAAAGTACATGTCACCCTCAGAAATGCCAATACATCTGGCTGTTTGGTCTTATCTTCCAACTGAGCCAAAAGTTGAGTTGTCCAGATAAATTATTTAAGATTTATTTATTGTTAAGGCAATGCTGATGTATTCAGATTAGACTTTTTCTCTCACCAACATGCCTACTGATATCTAAACTCAGGGTATCATTTGTATGTCAATTCAAGTCATGCCAGGGATTGCTGCGGGACTATAATTTCATGGAGTGCTGTAAAATCAAGTATTTTATATGGACCGGGAGCATATGGTTGATGTTCGACCTGCTTAGAAAGAGCGGTATATATCTATCCAGCATATTGGATCAGTCCCTATTTCACATTCTTGTACAGCTCACATGTAGAATATGTGTGATTTTGTTCCACATATCCAACATGTTGTCACACTAATGGCTAAATCACCATGTTAGAATGTGTGTTAACTCTGTCCTCGCTTAAAGAAATCCGTAGTCGACTAATACTCGTTTATTTTTTATTTAGTTGTTTTAATGGACAGATCTGTAAAACTGAGCGTCTCCAAAAAGAATTATGCAAAAGCACCACTTTTAAAAGCATAAAAAATGACCAATCAACATAAGAAATCTACGTCGAGGAAGACCAAGATCATTATTATTCATCCGACACTTCAGTAACAAAATTCTCATATTGCACCTTAACATTTTACATGTAATGGAAACATCTTCATTTTCACACTGTAATTTAATTACATTTTTTTTTTGAGGGCAAAAGGCAGGAGGGGGACAAGCAATACAGGGCTCTTGCTGGATTAGAAGCAGGGACCATGGCTGTGTTCGAAAATCACTGCCTGTTTGCTATATACAAGTTAGGCCACTTTGAGCAACAGCCCACCTCTAATCCACATGTAGATCACATAGTTTGGTTTAATATTTATTGACGCGCAGGCCTGCAGCCATCTGCCTCTGGGAGCATGTTTAACAGCAGGGGATTGGCTTTAGTTGTTCAGACAAAAGGGGGAGAGGGAGGGAAGGGGATGCGGGGGCAGAGAACATCTGTTCGGACAAGCGATAACCAGCCTCTGACACGTTGCTGTGATGAGCGCCCACTGGAGACAGCAGCTGACAGCCTGCTGGAGACTGCGTCTGGTCTGTAATGTGGATGCAGCGAGCGGTGGGATGTGATGAAGTGTTTTAAAGGGGTACTTTGACACACTTACACATGAAGTTCAGTGTACTCGTCTGGAGGAGAACCACTCACACTGTGAAGATAGGTGTATGATGTCTCCTGTGGCTCTGAGGGGAGCTTATTGAAAGATATAACCGGTTGCATTATGGGAAATGTAGGTTTCATGGTTTTTGAAAGCTTGACTCTTATTATGGGTCTAAAAGTCAGGATTCTGCTACTTCTATTTTTTAAAACTTTTTTTAAAAAGGTCTCATGTGAGTCCCACATCTTTACGGAAGTAGGTCTACATGCTTGAGTTCTGCTTTAAGGCATCACTCACATAGTTGCCGGCAGCTCAGGCGATTTCCCGCAGTGATGTCTGATGGTTGGAGTGTCACTCACCACGTTTACATGCAGTTTATAACCCAGATTATAATCGGGTTAAGGTTATACCCAGGTTTCTCAAACACCATGTAAACACTGTACCCTGGGTAAAATCGGAGTTCTCATACCTCGGTTTAAAGACCTAGATAACTCCTTCAGTTCCCAGAGTATTCGCACATGTAAACAGCTTTCTCAAGTTACTGTGGGGTTTCTCGTCTGCACATGCTCCCCCCTCGCGGTGGTGGCTTTTGACCCGGAAAAAGAATAAACCAGGAAGCAAAGGCACCGAAAGAATTTGAAAAAAACAACAACAATAGAGCGTTACCTTTAAACCGAGGGAGGACTTCACAACAGCAATTAACATCACTATCAAGAAGACCTGTTTCGGTCGTAAGTCTGTCCAAAAGTCGGCCGTTTGTGATTTTGACAAAGGTGAACCGGAAAAAAAGCTGAATCAGTCCAGCTTTATGTTGGTGGAGCTCTGCCTACTGTACTGGAGGAAGAGATACTCCGTCATTTTCTCATTTAACCCCTGCTCATGTATACGAGGGGAACTTCAATAACCTGATTATTCCCTTAACTGGGTTAAGGCCATTTTCAGGTTACTGCTGTGCATGGAAACACACTGACTTATGGTTTGTGTGACATCATGTTGTGTTCTTTAACCCCTAATGTAGCACACATAGACTTTGCATTCCTCAATCAGGCCATTTTTTTCTGTGAGATTGTTGCTATGATCTCAACATGTCTGAGACTGAGCAACTGTGCTGTAGTCTGTTGAAGGAAACTGTGCTTGTGTTCCAATTTTTTACCCCTGTAGTTTAAAAAAAAAAAATCTCTTGTGTCAGTGATTGAGGCAGGGTTTTTACTGTTAACTGTACGGGCTCTCTAACTCCGTCACAACGGACTGACAAGTCTGATCGCACTGGCCACCGTAGTGTAACGTCGGGTTGTTTTCAAAACTTGAATCTGTCCCAAGTTTTTTTGTTTTTGGCACCCCCCTGCTGCATCCACCGCCACAGCCTAAACTCCACCCCCATATAAATGTAATAATGACATGCATGTTTGGGTCTGTATAGTACTTTTGATAATCCTTACATTCAGCACAACACTTTCTGAAATCGTAAATGTGAGCTTACCTGTTGGAAAAAAACCTCTGAACTATCTCAGCTTTGATGTAATAAATGTTACTCGGGACCTCAAGGTTTGCTGGTGATTTAGAAAATGAATTGACACTGACAAAGAAAACCCTGTATCCAGTATATTCCAGTATCAGGAACCCATATATCTATTCCATAATTTTATGATCACAGTTTGTATTCACTGGGTTTTGTACGTGACCCACATTCTAACTGAATTTCTTATGTGAAGTCAAAAGTATGTGTGTGAAGCAGCGGCCCAATGGCAACCCCTGTCTCCAGTTATCTGCCATCGTGGCATCTCACTGGCGTCAGACTGGGTTGAACATGTGATCATTTCTTCCAACTTTTTATTGTCCGGGCAGTCATTCCCTCATGATGGGAGTGCAGAGGTAGACCACCCCTCCTCCTTCAAACCCGTCCCATATCTTCCTCTGGTATGTGCATCTGTGTTTGATGGCCCCTGGCTCGGCTAAAGACAGTCATTGATTAACTGGTGGGCTTGACTCCCTGGCCTTTGCTGAGGCTGTAAACCATCAGCTTTCCATAGCAACCGTCAGCCATAGTTTTGGGCATCTCTTTTGTCTGCAGCTCCTCTGCTCTTTAGTGACGTCCCTTGTCTGTGGTTTAGTGGCGATGCTTTTGTTTGTTGCGCACAACAGTAAAATCACAACGACCAAAGTTTCTCCTCATAGTTAGCTGAAAGTTAATTAAAAGTTGCAGTAGCTGCAGCGACTTGGCGAGGAGAATGCATTTTGGCTGACAGGATGAGTGGAGGGAAGTGTAGCGGAGCTTCATAAATATACAGCTGCAGGGTTTTACAGTGATTTTTCGGCCGTGATTCACAGTCGGGACTCAGGAAGGCAGATTTCTTCAGCTGCTACTGGTATGTGTAGGGCTTTTATCACGGTATCAAGTGAGAAGCTTTATAATACCAAACTGATTAGCTCTAAGCTTTTTAGTAGAGCAGACTGTACTGTATGCTGTAAATAACATTGGACACATATTATAAGCTCTTTTAGGTGTGTTAGGCTCAACTTAGTGTGGGCTTTAAAGGCACTTTAGAGCCAGTTTATAGTACTTTTAAAGGAAGGAATAGCACCTTCCTTCGCTTTCAAATGAACATTATAATTGCTAGCAATCTTTGGATAGATATTGCTAAGATATAACAAAGTCATTGCTCTAAACATTTCTTTTTAATGATTATTTTTCCTATTCAGTTGCTCTTCAAAGTACATTAGAGTGTAATTCTGCCGCAAAATCATCCCATGGTCTTTGTCGGCATCAATAAGTCATCGAGACAGTTTTTTTGTGTATAAACTATAAACGGAGAGTCGCTAACAACCAGGCGTGGCTAACACTGATTAGCTCAGGGCAGTACGATGAAGGCATTAAAACGTCTTTTTTTTACCACTAATACTGCTCAAAATAACACCAAACCTCTGTAGTAGCATGAGAAGAGTCCTTATACATAAAACAAAGCATCAACAACGTAGTTAGTGAACCCAGAGTTTATTAAAAGAGTGTAAAAGACTTACCTACTGGCCCCTGTACCAGCTCCTCTCATAGTAAAGTCCATTCAAGTGGATTACCAAAGTCAATTCAAAAGGAAGGAGCCCACTGGTGCTTTGTTTCTGTGTAGGGACTCTTCTCATGCTACTGCAGAGGTTTGGTGTTATTTTCAGCAGTATTAGTGGTTAAAAAAGACGTTTTAATGCCATCACCATACTGCCCCGAGCTAATCACTGTTAGCCACATCCGACTGTTATCGACTGTTAGCTACTCTACCGGATTTCTCCGTTAATAGTTCATACACAAAAAGAAAAACTGTCTCAATGGCTTATTTAATGTGTGTATGTTAGTGCTGAAAAAGACCTTTCCTAAATATCTGTCATCTTACCTAATATGAATTGTCTCTTTTAGAATGTAATCAATGTAAGTGATTCCATTATTTGTTATTGTAATTTTCATATTGTCTCGTGCCTATTACCTATTCATAAAAGCAAAAGAGAATCATTAAAGAGATTTAGTGTTTCATCATGCTGTTTTTAACACTTTTGGCTTACGTGGCCATAATTTAAAGCTTTTTCAATTTAAGATGAAGCCTTAAATATACACTGAAATGTTTTTTTGCTTGTGCTCATGTTCACATGTTTCCATTTGACACATTTTTGTCCAAGCAACAAAATCTTCAGTACAAGCAGAGGTAGTTAGCAGAAGCAGTCACTAGCAGAAGTTAACGTTTGTCATGTCGATAAAAAAAAAAGAAAGAAGAGCAAATTACTATTTATTTCTGTAAGTTGACTTCCAACAACCTGTGCTGGCTCTGGAACGGGAAATGATATCCCCAGCCATGACAAAACTCTGATTTGCTCAGTTAATTTCCATCAAGAGAAAACAGCCAACCATGAAGCATCACGGGATGATCACTGCTGAAAAGAACAAAAAACAAGTCAGTGCACTACTTGCTCCATCAAAACAGATTCAAACCATAGCCCTTTGCTGTCCACAACCCTCAGAATCTGGTAGATTTGTCCCGGAAAAACAACAAAAAATGTTGATGTGGTTCATGCTAGAGGTTAGTTTGGAATAAATAAAAGACTAGATAGTTGGCACGACTGGTGATCACCATTATACTCGACCAGAAAGAGAAAAGAGCGCTACAGATGGAAAGCTAAAACAAAATAACGCCACAGTGCTGTATACAGTGCTTAAATACCAATATTCTTGCTTCTTCTCTCCATCCTGCATGTTCTTTTTGGCTCAGGTGTCTGCATGACAGTCGCGTGAACACGCATGAGATGAAATATGCTTTCACAGCATCTGACAGACAACATGGTGCAGAGGGAATAACTTGTGGCAGCAGTCATGAGCTGGATTTGAAGAAACAGCAATGACGTGCTTCTCCACAGAGCCAAGCCACCGTTCTGAGCGTGTATTTATATAACAGCATTTCTTTGTCATATCACGATACATTTGAACGAACTCTCCTGATTCCGCATGAACTAACTCTGGTAGTATGTGAAGCCTTCTCGCTCTGACCACCTCTGGTTCCTCTGATCTAATCTTCTGGGAAATGTACTTGAGGCTAAGCCGACACACTGGAAAGATTTAATGTGGTCGTGGCAGAGGGAAGGAAAAAAAAACACAGAGATGTTATTAGAGAAATGATGGAATATTTGGTCCATGCACACGCATCGGATAGGTTGAACAGACCAGGGCTGCTAACCCCTTCTCCTAATGTCACAATACCCTTGAGGCATGATTTGGCATTAACACGGTTTGGCCTGAGTGGTCCCAAAGGAATACTCACAAGGGTTTACAGTGATCCTTCTTGTCGGCTCTGGTATTAAAGGAATAGTTTTAATAGATGCTCTCTGATTAAGGTCCCATTTTCCCCTTTTCTTTTCTTTTTTTGGGTAATATACACCACTGGACTCCGGATAAGAATCATACATACATCTTTCTGTAGTTTAAAGAAATTATGCCTATTAATTGAATTTGAGGGCTTAAACCTCACATGCAGGAGAGTCACTTGACTAGGACTTGGTGATATGGACAAACTCTTCAATCCCGATTTCATATTTCGATAACGATATGTATATGTATGAAGATAAAGCATGTTCTCTGGTAATTAAAAAAATAAATGTGGGAATTCAATACTATACTATCCAAAATATAAACTCAGAAGTTTCAGATTTTTTGAAAAATTAAAGTTAGCATGTGCTTATTATTTTTAATTCCGTATGTGTGTCGCCATATGATTTAATCACTTTACCACTCCTCATCACTGAGAGACGACAAATTATCATATTGAATTATCACCAAGCCCTATGTCAAAATACAATCCTGAATCAAGACCCCATTTATATATAACATATTTATATTAACTGGTGTGGAAACGCAAGTATCCAATTGAGTCAGACTAGATGTGGTAACGCAGCCGCTTGTTCTCCAGTGTAACCATGGAGTTAAATGGGGCGTTGTGATCTTGTTCCTGTCATGCATCAGCCAGAAGTCCAAAGACGGTTAGGAAAGTGCTAAACTGGAGAGACAACGAGATTCCAGATCTTATGTCAGTAAGGACAGACACCAAAATCATCCAACAAATTCAAAGAGCACCGGCTCTGTCGGCGCCCTGTAATCTGCGATATGCCTCGTTCTACCTAGACAAATATTGTGGTGCTGCAGAACTATTCCGGCCTACAAGTCATATTCTACGGACTTCTACAGATCCTTGCAACAATCACACCATGATCCTGTTTTTCAAAAAACGAGACTAAAGAGACTAAAGAAAAAGAGAATCATGACGAACAAATGATCCGAGGAGCCAATGTCACGGTTGCATAGTTGCAAAATATGGTTATGAAATCTCCCTAGTGTGCGGGAATAACGCCCTGCCCACTATGGCACTGTCAGAGCGCATCTTGGCTGGGCTTTAAATTTATCTAACACAACAGTCTGCTACTGTTTAATCATCAGCATCATTTACTTTGAATATTTGCCCATTTGTTGTTTTTCATTATAGACGTTCAATCCGACACAGTCTGACACAGCGCTGTGAAAGTGAAACTACACTTCTAAATATACTGTCTTGTTGTCAAAGAAAGATACAAAGAAAACACATTTATGTTATCACAACAAATACTTTTAATAAGGTGCTCCTATCAGAAATCACATCTCTCAGTAACCCTCTGCCTGACACGCGTGACCACGCAGTGCTGGACTCATCCGCCCCTGTCTGCTTCATGTCCATGGCTTGCCACCCCGGATCAGAGGGTTTTTCATGAGCAAAAAAACCCTTATTCTACGATTAGTCGACTATAGACAAGACGTGACGAATCAGATTCAACTATAAAAATGCTTAGTCGGGGACACCCCTACAGTACATCTTATACGTAAAATATCTAGATGTTCTGATGCACCTGTAAGGATAAAATGTTGAAGAAGGCGCTTGTGTTTTGTATTTTACTGTCTTCTTCACCTTGACTCATTGTGTATCAGTCCTTGTTTGCATTAAAGGATGTGCTTTATAATCCACTTAGGTGTTCCTGCACTTTTATTAGAGAATGGAGTGGTGTCCTTGTGGGAAGGTGGTGGTGATCTTTGTGTCCTCACACCTGAAGCTGCAGCATGATACAGAGAGCTCCATGTAGATAGAAGGTTTGATAACATGACATAATGAATGAGAGCACACCAGTCCCGTAATGTAGCACGTGTAAAGCATATTCCTGGTTTGTGTTTGATTGTTTTCTGGTCGTTTTCCGGTCAAAGTGGAGCCACTCTGGAGCAGTGCGGGGCTGAAAGATGCTATTCTTGCACTAATACTCAGAGTGCACTCACTGTGATGAAGGCCCGAGAGTCTCACTCCGGTCAGGGAATCAATCTAACTGATTACCTGGGGGGATTTCACAACACACTCACACACACACACACACACACACACACACACACACACACACACACACACACACACACACACACACACACACACACACACACACACTCACACACACTCACACTCACACTCACACACACACACACACACACACACACACACACACACACACACACACACACACACACATACACAGAGTCATCCTCAGTCTCTACCGCAGCTGGTTTCGCTGAGCTCAGCCTTGGAGAAAGCTAATCCTGAACCACTGGTTCTTGGAAAAATCCTGACATGCTTCTCCCAGGACAGAGGGTTCTTATGAGGGAGTGAAGGAAGAGAAGAAGATACTGGTGCCTTTTAAATAACTAAAGGGAGACAACTAGGTTAGAGAGATGGTGGATAGTTCACTGCTGCACATGAAAACAGCACTGATCCCAGGCACGGCTTATGGACTGTTGGTGATTGGTTGATAGAATTGAAGGAGGTTTTATTTTACCAGCCTGCTGGTATTGTTTTCACCTTGTGGGTCTGTGTGTAGCATCATGGCGAAGTGTGGTCCTGGAGACATCAACTGTAACAGGAACTACCACAGAGGAGCTTTGAAGTATTTTGCTAGGTGTGCATATGTCTGTCCGTCTTTCTTCAGATTTTGTCACCGCGAACTGTGCAAGATACATTCACAAAATGGTGCAGCTGTGTTGTTGAGATCAGTTTGCACTCCACAGGGAAACCAAGTTTTACAGCAAGTTCTGCAACCTCATTTCCAAGGAAGGGGACCACCCTGCTACGGGGAAAGCTGATCACTGGAGAGCTCAACCTTTATCACCCCGGGGTTCACTTTCTCAACTTAGCTGATAACCTCCTACGATGACTGATCACTGCAGAGGATGTGACCTTTGAAGACGAGGCCTCGCAAGTTAAAACCAGAGTTCGTCCAGGCCACCTAGGGCGACGTGGGCTTGACGGGGCATTGGGAAAGAATGCACGTTGGTGTTTTTCTTGTGCAGTATGGTGCATCATCAACATAAATCACTGCTAACTAGGTGATGGGTAGATTATCTGACAAGTATTGAGTGATAAATGCGTCGATCAACATTCAGACATGCCAGAAAAATAGACTCAAAACAAACATCTTTCACCCCTCCAGTCTAAATAAAGGACTTAGTGGTTTGAGGTGTGGTTCATTTCTCTGCAGTCTGTTTAATATGAGACTTGCACGTCTGCAGCAGATCTGCTCAGTGCTGGAGATAAGGTGGAAAACCCCCATTGTTTTGGTGGAGACTGGTGCCTGAGAGCAGAAACAGACGTTATTCCCATGGGCAGTCGAGATAAGCTACTGACAAGCTCCTGTCCTGCCTGCTTTATTTGGTGATCTTGAATGTTGTTCAAGCTGGAAATGTCCCAGCAGACCTCTTTTAATACATCAGTCATATCCAGTTTATCGACTTTACACCAAGTATGTCCATTAAATTACCTTTCATTCCCGTAATTGCAAACTGAAGCACTGCAGTTTCTCTGTGTCAACACTGTGTGGGTGCTTTATAACGAATAACAACATGATTTATGATCCTGACCCTTCCCAAGGAGTATGATGCATGGCCCGTTTAGAGCATCTCCATATTCTGAATCCTTCGAGGGACCTGGATAAGTACTCTGCGTCTCACAGGAGCATAAATCTACGCTAACTTTGTCGGGATCTATTGTCTGACAGTCCCTGGAGTGTGTCTCCTCGCTGCAAGAGGATCCATCATGATGAGTAGCTGTGTGGCGTTGTAATGGCTGAATTGATGAGTGCTAATTGGCATCAAGAGACTGACAGTAATGGGCTTCAACAACAGTGACTCACTGGAAGCTTAAAGCAGATTGATTAGGTGCATATCATGTGTTCAGCTGCAGCCCATGAATTGATGCTAATGAGAAACCTTTTTTTGGCTTGATGATTCAATCATAAATGATTTTTTTATCGAGAAACTCTTAAAGGTCAGTTTCCCTTTATTTACTGCCTGTTTTCCTTGAAAATGTCATGGTGTTTGAGTTACCGCTGAGTATCAGTAAGTGAGAAAATATTCCAAAATGTTGAGAAGGGTTTTAGGCTTGGAGATCAAAAAGGAAAGAAAAATAGAAAAATAAAAAGAATATAAATGGAATCCTGCTGAGGTCATTCACACAGATTAGAGATGGGAATCAGGATGTGGTTCCAGTTGTGAACCGGTAACAAACTGGAATTGGAACCAGAATTGCATGCCTCCGAGTTTATCAATTCCTTTTATCAAGGCATATTTTCTGACAACTGCACATTGCAAAACAATAACATTAATGTCATGTGTCTGCACTGCTGGAAACTGGCAACAAGAACTAGCCATGACAGGGAGGAAGAAATGGTCCAAAGTGTTGAAAATGAGAAAATAAAACTGTACAAATATTCTCTAATTTCATCTACACTGCATTTAGACTAAAATAATTGATCAGGTATCAATAAGGGAATCAATGAAGAATAAGACAGATGAGCTGAATCAATACCGCCATTGGTATCAATACAATCTTCTCACTTCCCATCCCTAAAACAGTATAGTAGGGATGGGCGATATGGCAAAAATATCGCATCCCAATTTTTTCCATAGTAAAATCACGATCACAATTTTATCACATTTTTTATTATTTTGAAAGCATTTCCCTAAGTTAAATATAGCCCTTAATATATATATATATATATATATATATATATATATATATATATACCAATACAAACAAAGCATTTAGGCCAAAGAACCTTTCTGAACATTTTTTTTTCAATTTTGCTTAAAGCCACCTGTTGCCTCTGCTGGCTGTGGTGTGGCTGGAATCCTCGCCATTTCACTCTCAGCACACTGTTTAGGATGTTGTCACTTTAGGTCAGGGCTGCCCAATCCTGCCCCCCGAGGGCCACTGCTCTGCATGTTTCAGAATCAGGTGTGTTAGAGCAGGGAGAAACACAAAACAGTAGCCCTCCAGGAGCAGGGTTGGGCAGCCCTGCTTTAGGTGGTTGAAAAGGTTTGTTGTGTTACATCTAATATTGTCATATTGCCCACCCTTGCATAGCAGGTATATGAACAGGGAACGAGTACAGCATGCTTTGTGACAATCTTTTATTCATATAATTAAATGGGATATTTGACGGTTCATTTTGCTAAAGAAGTAGGAGAGTTTCTCAAACCATTTTGCTTCCAAATCACCAAATTTAGAGATACATGGTGTACACAGCACTGCGATATTACAGTTTGTAGTAACTTTTTTTTAGATTTTACTACATAAAAAAAAGTAGTAAAGTCTCTTATGCAGTTAAAAGGGTGTGTGAACTTTAACTTCAGTACATTCTATTATTGTCTGTTAGAGAACAATACGGCATACAGTACCACCGTGTATGGTACACACTTATCACTGTTGTGGTAAGTGCGTGTATACTACAGTATGTGTGCACCCTCTGTTTTGCTGACTCATCATGCGCTGATCCCCGGTGGTCTCTCTCCTGTCAGTGACCACACACACACACACACACACACACACACACACACACACACACACACACACACACACACACACACACGCATGCACACGGGCCGTAGGCTGATGAGGTGAAGGGTCAGGCTCCCTCTGGGGCAGCAGGGGACTCAGTGAGTGAGTGTCAGCTGCCAGCAGCGGTTTGTGCTGAGAGTGGAGGAGAAATGTCTCCCCTCATCCATCAGCTTGCAGCAGCCTCCGCTCCGCTGTGGCCAGCATGTCCATGCATACTCACAGTAACACACACACTGAAAAATGCTGTCGGCGCTGGGTGGGATTTGCACACACATACTTAAGAGTATGCACGTTGTTAGTCCAGTCTCTGTGTAGCACATGAATGCACCTCCCTGGAGCATCAGTCACCCCAGATAAGTTTGCGGCCTGTGGGAAACACTGCTACACATTGCATTTGGTACCAGAACCAGTCTTTTAATGTTGGCAAAATTCCAACTTCAACAATCGATGTGTCCCCACAATCCCTGACGGTGATGATGGAAGCATTGTGTACAGTGTGCTACAACTTGACAAATGCAAGACAAATTGACCCTAAGAGACCCACCATGGGCTCTCTAGAGGGAGCCAGGATCTTTAGGGTAAATAGATGCCACAAAGAGGTGGTGTACAACATCTGAAAGCTGGGAACCGAAAATTAACTTTAAGACAAGTTCAGACCACAGATTCGCAACGAGACGAAAACCACTTTAGAACGTTACAGGTAAAAGTCGCAGCGGTGTGAACTGACCCGTCCCGTCTGGACTCAAACCAGCTGATGTTGTCACCTGCGACTTAGCTTGTCAAATCACCAGCAGCTGGTTAAAGAACGTAAGACACGTTATCTGTTAACAGCCAATTAAGTCTTAACAAAGTCTGCTGGTCAAGTCACTTCAAAACTGCGTAATCGAGAACAAAGCAGTGAATCAGGGAACGGTAGTATCTCACCATGTCCTCATTTATATTTTATAATGCTACAAATGATAACCGGCTATGAATAAAAAAGCCTAAAAAGTCGGAAGTTGTGATGGAAGTACAGAGAGGCGTTTCTATGGAGATGATACACCGTCTCCCCTCGTCTCACTCTAGTGAACTGGCAGGTTTCAGAACGTTGCAGACCTACATGTTGCAAGTAGTTGCAAGTTTGATCTCCTCTCGTCACAAATCTCTGGTCTGAACTGGGCCTTAAGCTCAATATTGTGTGTCTGTCAAGGGTTTAGAAAATAATGATTGGAGTGTATGATGGCCATTTCCATTCATCTCATAAAGCGTTGCAGTTGATGTCACTTGGGGTTAACTGGAACTAGCTACTTGTTAGCTACTTAGCTAATGTGAATTTAAAAGGAAGTTGTATGATATTGCGGAAGGGTGTGATGTTATATTCAAATTTGAATGGAAAACCATCAATTTTGACTCAGAAAACAAGAATGAATCTACAGTCATGTCACTAGCACTGCAATCTGTGCTCAATGGTGCTAACAGCAGTTTGCTGCTGACGTGCTGATGTTTAGCACGTAGCCTGTAATGTTTAGCATATTCACACGTTTAAAGATATTAGCATGCAGACTTGCTGCTTTTCTCTGTTTGTAAGTGGTATGATGCTACAGAAGAGATGTCGTCGTTGAATTTGAATTGAAAACCATGTTTTAGTTTCAAAAAAGAAAGCTAAATGTCTTCATGCTAACAGCTATTTACAGGTCCCATATTATGTTCATTATCAGGTTCATACTTGTGTTTTGGGATTCTACTTCTGTTCCCAGTATATTAAAGTTGTGAAGTGTTTTGATGCTTTCACAGTATTTATATAGCTTGATAATCAAAAAAGACATGGATGTCCACACAATATGGAACCGTGAAAGCTGTACCTAGCAAGCTAATTAGCTCACATCAGCTGAACAAAGTACAGCTGAGGCTGACGAGACATTAATAAATATTACTGCATGCTTATGTGAAAAACTACCTTTTTTAAGTTAAAGGCCTTCCTCTGACAGCCAGGGGAATATTCATCAATAATACAACACACAACATCACATTAGCTGGCTTATGATCTTTATTTGATTCTACTAACGGGCTCACATCGGCAAAGGTGTGCTGTTATGTTTCCCCAAACCCTCTTAACAGACATGTTCATCTTTTGACAGAACTGCTGAGTAAAAGTGACGCAGTGTGTAGTGGAGCCGTCACCAAATCCCTTCAGATCTCAGAGGGAGAAATGAGTTTGTAACTACTGTGACAGATACACACCGCTCCAAGCTACGTTCTTTTTTACCAGCATTTCCCTTGGAAGCGGCTGAATTGATCTTCACCGGGGAGATCATGCTAGCACAAGTCAGACGTTTGAGCGTGTGCTGTGAGACAGGGGGGTGCAGGGAGCAGAGCGCTGCCAGAATCCAGGGGAAACAGGAGCTAGGTGAGGGAGTCGGATGACTGCTGAAGTGGAGAGCATGAAGACACGGTGGCTGAGCTGACGTGGCTCTGCAAACCGCAGCATTAACATCCTGAGGGCTGCTTTCAAATATCCTATTCAGCGTCTTTTTGTTTTCCCCTTTCACGAGCAGACTGATGGTTCACTCATTTTCCCGCTGATGAGACTTCCAAATATCGACAGAAACTATTTCAACTGTGGAAAATACCAACCAAAATTATGTTAGGGATGGTGTCGTCGTAACCACTGAAGGGAACGCTGATGGAAATTTAAAAAGCAGCTTCTTCACTCCACACACAGATAGTGATGCTGAAAAAGAAATACCAATGCAAATAAGCAAAGTGCTGCATGTGGATGGTTCATGTAGGCATGTGGCATTTATTGTACCAATAAAAAGTATCATATTAACTGGTATTTAGCACCGCCGCTGTACTGTACTAGTCAGCCATTCTTCAACTACACAACTGTGTGCACAGGGTATTGGGTATAGATAACGGATACACCTAAATGTTTTGTGCAAATTAAAGAATAGTACATATTAACAGAAGAAATATGAATATATTTTATTGACCAATTTGACTTAAAACTGAACAAACACCTATATTCCATCTCAGTTGTGTCCTCAGCTCAGTGTGTCCTCAGGTGGTTTCTTCCCAAGCTGTGTGTGTCTATCTAAAATAAAAGGGCATCTGGCTTTGTTAGACATCAACGCAGCCTCTTGTGAAATGGAGAAGTTTCCATCTTTACCTTATGCCTCATGCTCTCCACTGACGACAGGCTGGGATCTTATCAGTGCTCTGGGCCGGAAGACCTTTCCCTCGTAATCGCAGCAGGACAATGGTTCTATATTGAGAGAGCAATAAACACGAGATTGCTTATCTGTTATCGAGCTCGTGACACATGAAGGGGATGAATTAGTTAGACCCGTTGTGCGTTTTGCCATCCAACCAGGATGTTAAGTGGACGTGATCGTTGGCACCATAGAGACAGAGTGTGTTTTGTTGGGTTGAGTACAGTACAGACTTAATCAGAGTGTAGATCATGACTGATGCAGCGGTTAAAGTTCTCAGACACCATGCTTGATTTCAGACAGAGCAGTTTGAAATGTATATATTGCTTGATTCAATATGTTGTACACATTTCCTCCTGGACACCTTTTCAGGCGCTAACCGTTTTCTTGCTTTAACCCATGCTAATGGCTATTCGGTACCTCCACCTTCAACCCAAAACATTAGCAACTTAGTCTTTATTCTTGATAATCAGCGTACATGGGTGGACCGCACCACACAGTTGGTGTTTTACTTTACTTAGCACTTTAGCTAGGATTAGCGCTTACAGATGATGGTTGGATGGTGTTATAAATATGCATGTGGACTGCCCTCTATTGGTTGAAACCCAACTATTGTCATTGAATTTTCCCATTGGCTGATTTTGGGGCTGCTTTCGTTAGCAAAGGAGTGGGTCCCCTATCCTTTAAGTAGAAGATCTGGTCCGTCATCACTTTGTTTACCATGGGCTTAAATATGTCCAAAAACCCCATCTTTAGAGCATCTTATCGCCTTAATTGGATGTGTTTCCTGTGGACGCAGGATGTGCGGGCGAGGCACATCCGATAGTTCAACTGTGTAAACCGAAGGGATTTCATTTAATGAGAGAAGACAGTTTTACTTGATGTTGTTTTTTTTTTACCAATTAAAATTGTCATTTACACTTCTGACGCAGCGTCTAGCTCTGCAGAAAGGGAAAAAAAAGATAATTTTCAAAATAATTTTCCAATATTGGTGAAACGTCTAAACTGGCTACAGTGTTCCTCATCTCAGTTTATCAGTTCAGAGTTATTTAGTGTCTGCTTTTTTTTTGGTGTGACTGTGCTGATGATGGTGAACAGTGTCGTCTGAGTCAGCACAGCCTCTTATGTGTGTTGTTGGTTCCGGTTTGAGTAATATGCACTGCTTTCACCCCTGGTGCTGTCAGAGCAACTGGGATGTCTGTTCTTCACCTTACTTACCTCTCTGTTGGCTGACAGTCCTGTGTCTCTGTCCTCTTTTTTTTGGACGATCACTCCATTAGACAAACTCACCTACCTGGTCACTTTTTATGGGCTGTCTGAATCAGAAAACAAGCCATTCAGATTTGGCTCCTCTTCCTACGTCACATGCAGGCTCATTAGAATATATCGCTTCCATCTGAGTGCCTCCACCAGCGGCTTGAGAACTACCTTTGCAGAAGGTGCACCATATTTCTATCAGAGCAGACTCAATGGGCTCAGTAGCAACACCAAAATGGTCTTTCCCCGCTTAAGGTAATAATCGGATTCCCACGTATACATGAGAGGGGCTTGAATGGGAAAATGATGGGAGTAACTCGACCTCTGTTACAGTAGGTGGCGCTCTGACAACACACAGCTGGTGGGAATATGGCTCCCCGCTTTTTTTCCACCTTTGTCAAACTCACAAGCGAGGGGAAAATGGCCGACTTTTGGACAGAATTCCGACAGAAAAGCTTGTGTTGTATTTTTCACGTTGTTTTCGGAATCGTTACTTCCTGATTTCTTCTATTTCCAGGGTCAAAAGCCACTGCCGCAGAGTGCGGAGGGGAGTTATAGCTCACAGAGCCTGCGCAGACGTGTAACCTGATCATACTACGCAAACACTTTACATGAATGAAGGAATACTCGGGTTACTGAGGGAGTTATCTAGGTCTGTTAAGCCGGGAATGAGAACTCTGATTATACTCAGGGTACGGTGTTTACAAGGCGTACACCCTTAACCTGAACATAAAGGGTTTTTTAAACTGCATGTAAACTAGTGTTTGAAGAAAGAGGGTGCATACAGGTATTTGGACAGACAGTAAGTGAAAAATAATGTGTTTTTTGAACATGAAAGCATGTAAACATGTTCAAATCGAAACCCAAAATACAAGAAAGAACCTGAAAATGAGCATGATCTGGTGGAGGAATGGTGTAACATTTTGGAAATTATAATTCTTCTTTTTAATTTAACTCTTTGAAAGTGATATTTCCAAAAAAGTAAAACTATTCCTTTAATCATTGATGTATTGACCAAATGATCATGTGAATGAATCGTGAATCGTATACTTTCCATGAATCTCACAAACGGTGGTTAATTCCTTTAAGCTGTCACATCTGTGGGTTTCATAAAACAAAATTAACAGGAATGATGTATGTGCTGTTTTCCAGGCTGTATGCTGTGTTTTGGCCAGTCAGCCTTCTTCCGCTTCAACCACCCTGAAGAAGCCTTTAGGATGAAGAGCATGGTGCCCCAGGGAGGAAGTGTCTCCACCAGGGACTACAGACTATGTTCAGGTACTGTACGATCGTGCATGCTCAGAATACACCCATTCAGTCTGTTTTCACTCAGCAGTGGGGTTCCTTCTTCCACAAACACGGGCCCAGTGTGAATAAAAACACACTGATCTTTTGTCACATGAATAGCAAAGCCTAAAAAAAGGTAATTTTCCTCCTGGAGTGTCAGTTTCAGCCTAGCGTGCGTGAATGAATGGGCCGGATTGTTGCAGAGCCCAACAGGCGGGTGGTGAGGTGGAGCAGCAGAACAGTGTCTTTTACAGGTGGATGTTTGCACAGCAGTAAAGCCCCAGTATTTTTCCTTTTTTATAGCCTGGCAAGAGCGGAAGAGTGTAGACGCACATGGCAGTCTGCTGGGACCAGAACGGATTTGTTTGGTGATATACAATACAGGGCTCTAATAATAGTCTGTTAACCTGCAGTGCAATAAGATTTGTTTTGCAGACGTTGCTTTTATTTTGATGACTCATTGTTTTTTGCAGAAATGAGTTCCTCCTTTAAAGACAATACGTTGCTGTAGGAGCTGTAAACCTGCCTAAAGAATGAACTGAGTGGTTTCAATGACTGTTCCACTCTGACAAAAGACATATTATGTGTGAAAAAGAAACTTGTCATCATTTTTAGGCGCCAAAATGGTCTTTTTTGGACAGAACTATATTAAACGAAGGCATGAGTTGCCAGTTTGCAGCTCTGGTATAACAGAGTTGTTGTGAATACTGTTCTTTAAAATGCAGCACCCGTTAAACCCTGCAGCCTGTATGGTGCCCAGCTGGGATCTGGTGCCGGAGTTCACACCATGCATGTTTTATGAGCATCTCATTCCTCCGCGTCTCCAGGCAAAGTTTTCAGCTGTGTACGTGTGTGTGAGTGTGTATGTTGTGAGTGCTCCCCCTGGCAGCAGCACAACTGTAAGTGTACCTTTTCTTGTCGAGTTCTACTACCAGGGATCTGTCATAGCATCTTGTTATAGCCCTGCTTTTACTGTTGACGCAGCCTGCCACCGGGGGATAAGTATAGCACACAGGCATGCTGGCTGCCGTGGACCTCCTCGTCCAGTAATGAAAGCCTTCCGTTGTTTAGAAACGTATCATTTCCCTCAATTACGCATTCCTGAGTTGCATTCAGATGAAATCTGCTTATACCACTCCCATGATAATCTGGCTATATCTGTCATATCTGATTTGAAATTACACTTGTTATCTGTATATGAATTCTGGTGCCAGAGCTATTACGCAGGGCAAACCCAGCTAAACCCAGTTGACCCACTATAGGGGTATACCTTTTTTTTCCAGCTTTTCTGCCTGAACTAAAGCAATTCTATCAATCTATAGTACATGTAGGCTGAAGCCTGCTGATGTACAGTATAGTATGTATAGTTTGTGCGATGAACCCACTCATTGTGCTAAAGCTTTTGGCTGGGGTAGCACCATGGATGTATGAAGCAAACTGGACCACCATTTGGTGCATTGGAACATTTGCACTGGAGTCTCCAACACACACACACACACACACACACACACACACACACACACACACACACACACACACACACACACACACACACACACACACACACACACACACACACACACACACACACACACACACACACACACACACACACACATACACACAATGGAGTAAAGATTCAAGGTTCAAACTCTGGCGTAGATCTGGTCCTTGGCGCTTGAGAAGTACCCTGTAAAAGTACAATTTCTTCCACTACAAATTTTATACCTCTATAATTACAGTTTTACTTACCACAAGTACCACACCGTACCTATTAATAATGGAATAATTATTGGGGAATGAGAAACTGGACCTACCTGTATTTCTCGGTGAACAGTGGAGACAGACCAGGCAGTAAGATGAAGTGAGCCTAAGCCCCCCCGTGTGTTATTACGTACCGCCATAGACTGTGTTTCTCTCTTAATTTAATCACCAGAAAACAACTGTCTGCTACTGTTGGATCATCAGCATCCTTTAACCTTGTTATGGCCATTTGTTACCACATTTTGTCTTATCGTGGCTGAATTACACCTGCATATTTTCAATTCTCATTATAGAAGCTGAATCTGACAGTCTGACACAGCGGTGTGAAAGTGAAACTACAGTTCTAAATATACCGTCAGCGACTGTCACAGAAATATATAAACAAAACACATTATGTGACAACAGCAATACTTTTAATAAGATTCCCGTATCGGAAATCAGAAATCACATCACTCAGAAACAGCTGCGTGACTGGACTCTTGTGCACCTGCTTCTTGTCTGTGTCACACGCTGCCACCCTGGATGAGAGAGCTTATTATTTCCACATGTTCACAATACAATTTAATATATATATATATATATATATATATATATATATATATATATATATATATATATATATATATATATATATATATATATATATATATATATATATATATATTGTGCTCAATGTAGGCTATCAACAAATGCAAACTGCAAAATAAGTTTTGCGAAATACGTGTATATACATACATATATATGTATATACATATATTTTGCTCACTAGCCACATTATTGGGTACACCTTGCTCGTACCTGGTTGGACCCCCTTTTGCCTTCAGAACCGCTCTAATTCTTCGTGGCATAGATTCAACGAGGTACTGGAAACCTTCCTCAGAGAGTTAGGTCCATATTGACATGTATATATACTGTTTTTTTAATTAAAAAATGAATTTACAAATACTGAAAATGACCTAACCAACAAACAAATATTCGAGTATTCGGATCCAGCCCTACAATAAATATCTGGGTTTCTTGCATGCGTTTTATAGCAGACGTGTCACACCTGAATGAAGAGCCTCTCTGCTAACATCAAAAGAAATGATTACATTTGTATGAAAAATCATACTAGGCTTATTAATAACCAGACATCTGAACAACCACAGGTGTTTCAGTAATCCTGGCTGACTAGACCTCTTGGTCGCTTGGTTGAAGGTGGGTGGAAGATTGTAATGATTATTTAAGGACTTTAACATGGAAATTGTTGTGTGTGTGTGTGTGTGTGTGTGTGTGTGTGTGTGTGTGTGGGGGGGGGGGGCATATCTGACACACATTATTGTTCCAAACTGAACAGATTTGTGATACATGTCTGCAGGGGATCTTTAAATATATTTGATATCTGATATAAAAGTACACATTGTGATGTCCCTTTTGTGCAAAATGCACTTTTCAGGATCGAATGTCCTCGTCCTGCGTTTCTGTTTTTGAGCATGTGAATCACTGTTACTTTATGATGCCGGTCACATTCACCTGTCTGTTGTTCGGTTTTGGCGAGCTTTGCCAAGTCAGTGACGCTCCACTGACCAGTTGTCTTTAGCCAGCCGTCTTTCAGCTACCACCTCTTCGCTGATTGGACGTTTCCTGTGCCCCTCTGCCTGGCCAGCAGACGGCTTTGTGGCTCTGAGCTGCTTACTTAAAGTGGCCGACAGCTTGAGTTACAGTATCTTTTTCAGAGACTATTTATAAACCTCCGGTTCTATTCTACTGTCCACCATCTCTGCACCCTCCCTTTCTGTGTTCCCCTCCTGTCCCTTCCTGCTCCCACCCACCACTGTCCCTATACGTGTTAGCCTCCCTTTTCAATAAAAGCCCTTTATCTCCATGCGATTTGGCTCCTGTATCTGTCATTGGCTGCTCGACAGTCTGCAAAAAGTAGTGCTAATGATATGACTGAATACACCACCACATGTTGAATCTCTGACGTTCAAATGTTCTTTTTATTATGCTATGAAAACGAGTGCCCATCAATAAAATGGGCCTCGACAGTTTTGGACAACTGACAGAGAATGTTTTTGCCAGTGAAAGCAGTCAGCACTTCTTTCCTTCTTTTCCATTTCCAAACCAGTTAAAACCCACATTTCCATCCCTGAGGAAAACCTCTCTTTTCCTTTAATATGCCACCAAATTAGGTTTCTACTCTGTATTTTGTATGGAAAGGTTCAGCCAGAAGTTATATTACATGCATTCCTTGTATTTGTACAAAAATAAATCCGACTCTGATAAGCTAATAATAACTGTAAATTCTAATTAACCCGATCCTTCCAAAGTTCTTTACTTTGGTTCATTTAACACCACCTGACTGCCAATGTGACAACTTCACTTTATGTGTGTGTTTATGTATTATATTCTCAAACAGTGCTGAGAAAAAATTAGACAATAAGTTAATAATGCTTGATTTATTCAGAAATACTGTTATTTTTATTGTCCTGAATTTGATAGCATATCAGCTGTGCATGCTAGCATGTGTTAGATAGAGTTAAAGTATTCACAAAGCTGAAATTATCACTGTGCATGGTTTACTTTTACATATTATTGGATTATCATTTGTGTGTAAGCAGCATTCTACTGTGGTAGCTGCAGGTAGAGCTATTTTAAATATAGAGTGGAGATCAAAATTAGAGAACAAATTATAAATACTTGATTTATTCTGAAGTTCTGTAATTTATTATCGTCCAGAATGTGATATTATATCTGCTGTGGCTAAACCACTGTTGTATTAGCATGTTTTTTTAAAATAACCAAGGCACTTCAACAAAAACCTTAATTTTGTGAAAAAAAACAGTGATCAAAATTAGAGAACACTTTCAGATCCCTCCCAGTTATTGGTGTTAATCTGCACCTGGTGACAGTTGACTTCATTGTTGGACACACCCTATTTATCTGCAGCTCTCCTGGTTACTTTGCAAGATGGCAGCTGCTCTAAGGAGACTGAAACCCTGAGACAGCAGTTTGTCCAGATGAAGGCCAAAGGGACGACCCTCTCAGCCATCAGAGAGAGGTTGGGCGTTCACAGTCTGATTTCAAGAATATTGAAACTTTACAAGAACACAGATTCATTTAAGTCCCTCAAAAAGGTCGTCCACGTAAAACAAGTGCACGAGAGGACAGGATTATGAGAAGACTCTCAATGGGGAGTCGGTTCAACAATGCAGCTGGAGCTGGTCTCCAGTTCAGTGCTGAACAGGGCAAATATCTGTCTCCGCACACAGTGTCTCATTGTTTAAGACTTTTTGGACTGAAAGCCCACTCTGCAGTGACCAAACCTCTCAGCAGAAAGAATAAAAAGGCTAGACTTGCCTTTGCTGAGGAGCCTGTTGTGTGGACATAGGAGAACCGGTCCAGAGTGACTTCAGTGATGCAAGTACGTTCAGTTTACTTATGTCTGATGGGAAACATTATGTTTGACGTAGGACTGGGGAGAGACTGAACCCAAAGTGTGTAAAGAAGTCATTTAAATTTGGAGGAGGAAGTGTCATGGTTTGGGGGATGTTTTCTGCAGCAGGAGTTGGGCCTCTTGTACAGCTACATGGCAGAGTGAATGCACATGTTTATGTGAATGTCAGTGATGTCCTGTGGGTGCAGATGTGCTGAAGTCATTCAAAGCTGTGGCCTCTACACTTCCTGTTCATTTTTGAATCAAATAGAAGAAAACATTGTTTAAATCTTCTCTTCTGACACAGTGGTTACTGTTCTCTCATTTTGATCACTGTTTTTTTCACAAAATAAAGGTTTTTGTTGAAGTGCCTTGGTTATTTAAAAAAACATGCTAATACAACAGTGGTTTAGCCCCATCAGATATAATATCACATTCTGGACGATAATAAATGACAGAATTTCAGAATAAATCAAGTATTTATAATTTGTTCTTTAATTTTGATCTCCACTCTATATTTAAAATAGCTCTACCTGCAGCTACCACAGTAAAATGCTGCTTACACACAAATGATAATCCAATAATATGTCAAAGTAAACCATGCACAGTGATATTTTCAGCTTTGTGAATACTTTAACTTTATCTTACTTTACCTTTGATACCTTATAAGTACTAAAAATATATTTTTTTACTAATGTGGCATTTTCGTGGAAGAATGCTACTTCTAATGGAGCATTTCTATATTGCAGTATTGTTATTAAAGATCTGAACGCTTCCTCCAGCACTGGTTGTGAAATGTGCCGTGACAGGTTTTAATTGCCTCAAAAGCTTGATTTTTGCTGACAAGTTCAAATGGTCAAATGGAATATGGTTGAGGCTTCAGCTGTCATTGCACGTTTGCATATTGACAGCTTGAGAGTCACAGTTTATTTCAAGGAATCATCTTCCACTCTTATTTTTTCTCCGATGCATCAGACCTAGTTATAAAAAGCTGTGCTGCCATTGACACTGTATCAATCTTAATGCTGGTAGAATAAATGTAGTTTTTCACAGTAAAACATCAGCATGGGGCCACAGTTTGTTGTGCACATGTATCTTTTGTCGATGCTGTCTCCCTCGTCTCATCTAACACCGACACACTCTGCATTTAGAGAGACAATAACAATGACAAGCCATAAACCCCACTGCTGTGACCCTTTAAAGCAGCGCTGTAAATCTCGCAGTAGTTCACATCACCGTGGAAAGGAAAAGCGATGTCACAATATCCATGGCACCGGAAGTAACGCTGTTAGGCCTTCAAAATAATTCAATTTCCCATTGAAGGAGATTCTTGAGCTTCAGCCGTTCTTCTGAGCGACATGCCCGTCTTAAGTGTATTATATAGTGCAAAAGCAAGCCGGTATTCTGTTACTTTTCACATCACTACACCCAGAGTAAATGTTGGTATTTAACATAGGCCACTGAACTAAGACATAATATACTTCTGTCACATAGTCTGTCACAGTGAGATGGACATTACAGTATAATGTAAAGTTGTATTATTTGCTTGTCTTAGCAATGACAGCACATTCACAAATTATTTATATACGTGGATTTACCGTGGGATTTACATCAAGTTGTGATTTGATTTTGAAAGTCTTGACCGGAAATGCCATGTTACATTTTAGGCAGCTCGACGCCAGCGGTACCGTAGGCAGCAGCGGTGCCTAGCACCCCAACCCCCGGCTGAAATATCACCTCGCCTCGGTAGTGAATCTCCTTATTTCCCTCGGTGTGTGTGTGTGTGTGTTTTTGTGTGTGGAGCCAGGCACGGCAGGGCTCCGTCAAACCCGGGCTGTAACCGGTGTCCGGAGGATGTGGGCCTCAGTGTGTGTCATGTAGCAGGTGAACCGCACTGAAACTGACCGGGTCGCAGTTTTATTCCTTCATGTGAGTAACCCTACTGCTTAGCTTTGGGCAAGAGAAGTGACAGGAACAGGTCACACGCCGAACTCCATTCAAAAATCTCTCGCTTTTATGTTCACTTGCTCTTCTCATTGCGATTCACTGGGTTACAGTCTCTATTCAGCATATACCCGACCAATAAACATGTCCTTTACTCGTAAAGAATAATCGCATTTCTGATGTGGTCACAGCATCACTTCTGATGAGGGGTAATTTAGGGAATGTCAAATGAGCCTACCTTACTGGGGGGTTGAAGTGACGCCGAATTGTAGAGGGGCTCACATGTAAGACAATGCCTCAGGTATATATATTATATCAGGCACGCAGTTTTACAGGCACTCCAGCCAACATTAAATTGGCCGATCTTTAAATGAAGTTTGGCATGATGCGCTCGAGGCGGTAGTCTTTATCCCATGACATCATTGCTTGGGCTTTCCCTCAGCAAACGGTTGCTTTTATTTTGTCACCCCACCCCCCCACCCTCGATTCTGACTGTATGAGAATCAAGCCGGTTTGTTGTCTGTGAGATCGATGTGACATTGACATTCATGCGTTGCTCAACGGGTGCGGATGTATTACTGTGACAGCCCGCATACCTCCCAGCATATGTTGTGAAATTTGCATGAGAATACAATCGGGTTGAATTGTGGTCAGGCTGTCATGAAGGCAGAGCTTCATTGTCATTACAGGGGAGCGGGCAGGAAGCTGTTCCCATCTCTGTGGAGCAAGCACAGCTGATGCATTATTTGTGAGGCTTCTATGTTTCAGAGCAGTTTCCTGTCGGGACTTCTTTCTGACATCAACCTTTACAAAGAGACAAAACTGACTCGTGCGTCGTTCTGTTCCGTTTGTGTCATTTGCCCCCCCCCCCCCCAGTGATTTTGTGGGTCTATGACATCTAATGTTATGACATCACTACTGGACCTGACAGCTGAGCTCTATTCTTCGGCTGTCTTCTGTTACCTCTCAGTGTTTGCACTGATGGCTCCGCGCAACAATTATCTTCATGTTCAATTATCATCATGTTTCCACTCAAACAGACAACAGGTCAATTCAAACAGATTTCATTTAGCACTAATAAAACCTGATCCGTGCTCTGATCCCTGCGTCAAAGCCGTGCTGGTGAAACTCCCACGCGGCCGTGCGTTTCTGTTGTAATAATCTACTATACTGACATTAGAGAGAGACAGTTAAGATTAGATCACCAGTGCCCTATGTTGCTTTCGGCCACACAGTAATTGGGTTATGGAGCCACATTTTCTCCTGATCCTTATCCAATGCACAGGCCTGTCTGCCTGTTCATCTCCTCTGCTGTGTCCTTCCTTCTTTCCCCACCACTTATCTCTCCACTGACCTCATGCTTACCTGTGTGCACGGCTTCTACACTGGGTTGCTAAACACAGATTTTATTAGGATTTTGAACACCTCACATCTGCGCATCAGGATCTGAAATATCATGACGTTCCAGGAAATGTTTTGAGTTCTCTGGAGAGGTCACTAGATCAAACGCATTAGATGTTGTGGTTCAGCCTGACTGGCATGGGAACCCAGACTGGTACCCTCTTTAGATATTTTCTGTACGGAAACACAACCAAAACAATCCAGGAAGGAAAGTGAACCTTTTGAACCCAAGATTAGTTCTGGAAAGTCCTCCAGAAGTCGTCAAGGTGGGCAACCTGGACGGAAAAACATGAAATGGAAGTCCTGAAAATGCATGTAATGACACGGCACTGTATTGTTTTTATCACCGTCTTGACTCTCTCTTTTGTTTGGGAAATATTGGTAAGCTTTGTTCATTCAGCAGATTTGTATTAGACCTTATCATAGATAATAGGTAATCCAAGATAATTCAGTTTTACACTCTTTGAGTGAGTCATGGAAGTACTTTAAGAGCTCAGGCCAGTGATAAAGAGAACTGCTGGAAAGCTATTACTCTGACAAAAGACTGAGTATAGGCAGTCATAAAAGAATGACATTGTAAATGCTGTAAGACCGTTTTTTTTCACAACTCTCTCAAGTTATTATGGCGAAAATCTGTTCATCCTTTGTCTGACAGTTTCCAGGTAAACAGAAGAATGAACCTGTTACACTTTAACTTTAAGTAATCTACCAGGAATGTGGGCTAGCACATGTGGGACTGACAATTTGCATTGCTAGCCCTCAGCCCTTAGCCCTCAGCCCTCAACATCAGGACCCCCAGCACCAGTGAATTGCTACATTTTTTGACCCACTCCTAATGTTTTAAATGTGGCCTAAGGACCTTTGTTGTATTTGGTGCGTTTGCTTCCAAATAAGGAGAGGCCATTCCTACATATGTCTATGTTAAGGCTTGACTATGACATTTAGTGACTGGCGCACTAAGAACTTGTTTGAATTCTACAGTTCAAGGATAATTCAGACTCCCAGTTCAGACTGTCATGCACAAGAAACTAAGCCTAGCTGTATTCTATATTGTACCCCTTGTGTTTTTGTTTTAGAAGACAAAGCCAAATAACAGTAGTTTTCCCTCTTCTTTCCCTCAGACACGGAGAGCTTCGTCAATGGGAATCACCAGGCCAGTCCAGCCCAGTCTCCCCCAGCTCCTGGAGAGAGAGTCCAGTCCGAGCACAGTGCAATCGTCAGCTCTATTGAGAAGGACCTCCAGGACATCATGGACTCCCTAGTCATGGATGACCCCCAGCCTTCTTCCTCAGAGAGCAAAAAGCCCCCTGGTGGCCAATCCATTCCTCACTCTCCCCTGTCGCCTATGGTCAATGGAGGAGGGCGGTATCTGCTGTCCCCTCCTACTAGCCCAGGGGCCATGTCGGTGGGGTCCAGCTATGAGAATACATCCCCTCCTTTCTCTCCCCTCTCCTCCCCGTCCGCGGCCAGCAGTGGGAGCTATACAAGCCAGTCTCCTAGTGGAGGACCCCAGGACCAGAGTTCTTCTCTGCCGCCAGTGCCTGTACGCTCCTCTAGCTACAACTTCAGCACCCAGCCTCCGCCTGTACCCCAGCCACGGACCATACTGCCTAACTTCAGCATCGTAGGGGTGGGCCAGAGGATTCAAGAAAGCCCCAGGCTGCAAAGGAAGGTCTTAACAGAAGCTCCTCCGAGCCCAAAACTAAGCCGCAGAGGACTAGGCCAAGATGGGTCTGAGAGCCCCCGGCAGACTCTTCTGTCCTCAAGTGAGTCTCTCAGTAGTAGAAACATTGTACCAAGTAGTCCAAGACTCACTCCAAAATTCCCTACCTGTCCATCCCCATCTCCCTCCAGTCCCAGGACCAAGACAACCACAGTGCTCCAGGAAAGGCCTGCCAGCCCTTTCAGAGAGCAGGCCAGTCTAGCTGATTGCCCCCTAACCTCTAACACCTCCAGGCAGCTTTCCCAACACACCAGAGCCTTCCAGCCTCCCCTGGACCCCATCGTCCACATCATCCAAGGATCGCCGCTCCAGCAGCATCCACGTTCACTGCAGCCCCCTGAAAGTCCTCGCATGGCTAGGAGAAACATGGAGCTGAACAGCGGCAGTGGAGGAAACAGCAGTATGAGAGAGCTGCCGCCTCTTAGCCCCTCCATGGCTCGGAGAGGGGTCCCTGTACTCCCAGGGGCACTCCCGGGGACAATCCCCACTTTGAGGACTCCAGAAAGCCCCTCAAGTCTGGTCAAACTTATCCCAGAGAGTCCCAGGCTCCGACGCAAAACCGGATCTACATCCGAGGACCCGACGTGCAGCAGGGGGATCCGAGCCCGCAGCCCGTCGCCTACCTCTATGATGATGGAGGGGGGTGGTGGCAGTGCGGGAGTACGGAAGGCGAGCTTTGGGAATTCCCTGTCACCTGCTTACAGCTTGGGCTCCCTGCCTGGCTCATCCCCCGTAGCCAGCCCCAGGACCCATAGGAAGATGTCAGCAGGGAGACCCCACCCTGGGATGAGGGAGAGAAAGAACAGCATCACAGAGATCAGCGACAACGAGGACGAGCTGCTGGAGTACCACCGACGACAGAGGGAGGAGAGGCTTCGAGAGCAGGAAATGGAGAAACTGGTGAGTCAGGAACACGTCACTAGGACACTACTGGAACTTAGTTTACATTTAAAAAGAACACATTTCACTCATGCTCTTGTTATACCATTTTGATTTCTAGGTTAAAGTAGATATATACTATATCTACCCTATATGATAGGGTTTATATCCATTTCTTACTCATGACTTTGGGTCAGTTTTACAGTAGAGGTGTTTTGAACCTGCTTTTCTTGGTCCTATCAGGGGTTTTCAGGTGTAGACAGATATTGTATTGTCATTTGTTTAGTCCATAAAAAGTAAAAAGCTGTAAAAACTAGCCATCACAAAATGGTAGAGACCCAGGCAAAACGTTTAATTGCTTTAATTGTTATGGTCTGACCAACAGTCCAAATGTCCCCAAGGATATTCAGTTGACGGTGATACAAAACAGCGAGCAAATCTTCATATGTGACTAGCTGTTTTTCCTTGACGACTTCAATCAGGGGTCAACGTTTTGTAGGCCAAGGATCCCTCAGCTGAGAGAGAGAGACGGAGCAGGGACCCCCACCATATATATTGTATAAAATTGAGTTGCATATTAAACTGGGCATAAAATAATGTGAAAGGCGACTTAAAACCTACACAAACCTTGTCATGGTGCATACAATACTAAGCTACTAAAATAATAATGACATTCAGATATATAGCATACATATAGGACTTTTTTTTAAATTTATGTGGAACAAATCTTTCAGAAGCGCTGTTAGTTAAGTTCATCACTGGCCATCAGTCACATCAGCTAAAGAATATTAAAATAACTGAAAAACTTTGTATAACCTAAGGCTTGTGTATGCAATCCTATGTCAACGAAACACATTTCAACTCGTTCATTGGCAGAACTCCAGGCAGGAAGGAGAGAATTTGGAAGAACTGATTGATTTAGCAATATCTTGGTGTTTTGAGGGGTACTGAACATACTGGTACTGATGAGCCTTGGACTATACTGCTCAAGAACATCTTGACAGTGTGCTGTGAGATTGTGCAGTGAAGATCTTCAGGCATGTCAGACACGTCAGTCAGAACGGTATAGTTTGTATTATCACTAGAAGAGTTCTAGTTTGGAATGAAATGTTGCAAATGTTCTTGCGGAGGCTTGGTCTGACTTGATTCTGTAGGACCTGGAGGAGTGTGAGGATTGCAGTATCTGCATGTTTGTTTGGAAGAGGAGGAGTAACCAGAGTGAACTGTCTGTTACTTGGCTATCGGCTGTCTAAACTGCCGTTGACATGCGCTAACAGGGCGACCAGATGAGCCCATAGCAACCGTATTGTTTGTTGTTTCCTAAAGTGAACAGAAGGGGGGTGGGAGCGGCGTTAGACATCTTAAACTTGTTTGCCACTTTGAATGAAACTACTGAGACAAAGTCTTTTAAAAAAAGCCTTTATATGTGTTTATGCCTGCGTGAGGAGGGGTTTGTCTGCCCTGCTTGTAATTACAAAATGGGTGTTTTTTTAAAGTGTGAGGCTGAGTGAAGGCAGCTCAGTTGGACAGACTGAGACGACATGCCCTCTGTCTCTGTGTACCAGGTCATGTTCCGGTACCTCCTATAGAGGCATGGCAGTAAAACAGTGTTGGCAGTGCCTGATCCATACAACGAGACTGTGTTTAACTCTTAACAGTGAAGTGGGCTGTGTGAAGAGAGTGCGCAGGAAAAGACCTGTATATCAAAATGAATAGTTGTTTTGTTTCGTCAGACATTAGCAGTTATTGGCAGGCTCTGTTATTCAAAAGATGCCAGTCAGCTAATCAGTGTAAGGTCTGGCACTCACCACAGATCTAGAGAGCCAAAGAGAAACCACACCTGTGTTGCTATCTGTTGTTACTGTTGGGCTAAGGTTAGGTCTTGGCTGGCAGAGATATCCTGGGGTTTGTGTTTCTGACCTCACTATTTCACTCTGTGATTCAGTCACATAGTGTTCCTCAGGCAAAAGTAAAACATTTTTACCAGTTGTCTGCGTCTTTATAGGTATTCTTTGGTTGATAAAAAGTTTGCGCGGAAATATTTGAACATTGGTTTCACCTTGAGGAACATGTTATTATTGCAGGCAGATAGTAGAATGAAAATACCTTTTGAAGATGGATAATTTGTCTTTGTCGGTGGTAAAAGATGTTTCACTTTTTCCACAAAACAAATAAAGTAACGCTCAAGTTACACAAGCTCGCACAACAGCAGCTATCCTGTAACATCATGACTGCTGGTCTCTGTTTAAACGCATTCTGCTTTACTTCTATATTCTTTACAAACAATGTTATTTTTGATACTAATGGTGTGGCGGGTTGCCCTGCAAGCTACCCTAAAGGGATGTCATTAGGATGGGTTCAGTAAGAAGTTTTACTCTCTTATTATGTTCAGTTCAGATCTTTATTGTTGCTCGAGGGGAAATTAGATTTGCAGTAGAGGGCCAAAACACAAACACAACATTCAAGAGAACATGGGACAATTACAGTAAACAACCAAATAAAAAAAAGATGTATCTGCTTGTTAAATAAGTAGCAAACCATTGGAATGGAAGCCATGATAAAGTGCTGCTATAGTGCAGTCAAGTCATATTTAATTCCCCTGGAACAAAGGAGCATTTGAACGTGTTGCTTTTTGCCCTGGGGAGCCTGCATCTCTGCACAGAAGAAGAAGAGCGGGTGGTCAGAGCTGGCTAAGATTGACCGGACCTTCCACAAAACTTGTCTGTCGTGGGTATCTGATAAAGAAAGCTGCTGTATGCCAATTATTTTGATTTTTCACGCACAATAACATTGGTAGTGTAGGAGAAGCAGCAAGTTGTAATTCCGCTGTATGATTTATTAGGCAGGCTATTCTCTACTTCCCATATTAGCCTTCACATACCCCAATCAGTCAAACCTTAAACCTTTTGTTCTCGTTGAAAGGCTTTTAGCCACAACCACCTTTGGACTAGTGCAACTTGTAGGCACACAGAGGAAAATATTGACCTTAGATATGTGCAAATAGCTCATGGCACAAGGTCAAGAACACACTTACGTCAAGTAAACAAGGTGCACCGGGACATGTGAGGGCTGCCTGAGACGCGGAGGAGGTTCCTCCGCAGCCTGTTATGTTATTGTATTGTTGGAACGCAGAGAATCGCAGCTCTTTGAGGAGGCAGGGCGTGGAGCTGCAGGGCCTGTAATTAGTCACAGTTGACTCACTGTCATGACAGATTTTTCTTTGCCCCAGAGCGTCTGCATTTAAATCATTTCACACACAGCCTGCTACTCATTCACACAACTGATTACCAAAAAACAAAGTTGTGTGAACAGTGAGTGTCGGAGAAGTTTATTCAGGAAAAAGAGCGTTATTGTGAAATCAACAGGAGCACACAGCTCAGGGGCAGCAGGCGGCTGCTGGGAGACTCCAGCTACACTCACTGCTGCACTTGCGTGAATCACACTCATATTGGCCTGTCGCTGTTTTTTAAATGCACTTTAATTTCATTGTATAATTGATTTACGCCCCCATCTGTTATGCAAATATTGCACTATATGGTGTGGTGTTTTGACTCTTAACCTAATTAGTGGAATTCTTTGAGAAATACTGAATTTTTTTTAATAAAAAATATGATTTCAAGATATTGAATATTAGCAAAGAAATAGAAACTGGCAGCCTCAGCCCGGTTAAATTGCTATATGTCAAAGTTTGAAACAACACATGGGTCAAACCCTGTCCGTTCATAATAGTTATTTCATAGTAATTAAAATTCTAATGCTGAGCTTGGAGGTTCATTATGAACTTGAAAACGCAGATCATAATTTGGTTTTTGATGGTTTTTGCTGTCAGATGTGATGGAGATGCAGTTGAAAGTTCAGAAAGAATCAGTGAGTGGACTATAGGCTGACCGATACTGGATTTCTGAGGCTGGTACTTGTATTGATATTACAATATATTAGAAAATAGTAATTAAAAGAAACAACTAAAACACACATAATGTAAACAAATAATCTTATCCATATACCTTATCTAAGCATTTTAATTGTGTGGATACATACTACACGTGACATTTTAGTGTAAAAATCATCTTGTTAGTGCTTTCTGGGTGACTACGTAATGGTGACTGAACCTAGTTTGGCATTTGTGCGATGCAATTTGTTGTTGCTAATCGGCGGACACGCATCCTTGGCTCCTGCTTGTTCTTAATATGACTGCTGCTGAGTGCTTTGAGTTTGCAAAAGGTTACATTGTTGTCTCCTGTTGGAAGGCTCATTTGACTGGCTGACTCACATAACTGTGAGACCCTTTATTTTAACGTTGTGTGTTCAGCTCAGTGTGGACAGAACTGTCTTTGACTCACTAAGCACACTTCAGGGATTCATTCAGTGGTGCTGATGTACTGTGTGCTGGGATAATGCAGTTCTCTGAGCTCTTTACTGTAACACCGCTGTCTGTTTCCTTTTCTCCGTTGAAAATGCGGCTCATAATATGTGTACTGAGCAGGTCAAGTTTACATTTTATAATGATGTATAGATAAAACGTGTGTGCTACAACAGTATTCAGATGTGTCAGACAGATATTAAAGTTGAGGGCCTCCTCATACAGTAGTTTGTTTGGTCAAAATGTAGCAGGTAGTATGCTGTATGCACACACAAGCACAATCTGTCGTAGGCTGAAAATTTCAAGTACTGTATACTGCATACTGTATGCGCTTTGTATTGTGTGTCCCACAATGCAAAGTGCTGGTACAGTCACAACATTGGTCACTTTTGCTTTCCAAAACCGGAAACAGACTAAACCTGTTTGAAGTTTGAAGGTTTCATACAACATAATATGTGCAAATAACATCAGCAAACTGATGGACGTGAAGTTTGAGGACATTTGAGTCAGTGAAGCACTCCTGCTTCCATGGCAACCAGCTCGCCAGAGTCTGCTAACTGCTCCTCCTGTGAATGTCACAGTTTGTTTGTTTAATTGTTGACTATTTTTAAGTGGGTTATGATTGCAGCTGTTAGTTATTCCAATGATAATAAAACGGTAATCTTAAGTATCATAGTGAGATCATCCCAAACTGTTCCTGTTAATATCATCATCAATTTCATCGATGAAAATCATGGAGACCACAGAATTACTTTACCTGCGTAAGTACCGTAGGCTAAACCGCGGCTAACATCAGCACTATTCAGAGACACCTGCACCGCCACAGCTCTCTGCTAAAATCAACCGCACCTGTGAATAAAATACTGAAATTTCAAAAATAATGTTAAAATCTTGTCCGTATCGTGTATCGTCTCGGTCCGTGAGCTGAGGGGCTCGTCACACCCCTACTTTCAAACAAAGCACACCATGATGCAACAGCAGTGGAGGGACAAACAATAAACAAATAATACTGCAGCCCTACTTATACTATCTTATCTGTTTGAAATTATTATTGAAGACATTTTTTCTCAATATTTTTATTGAATTTTCCACAAGTGGATAAAATGTAGTTGAATTTGTGTGTGTACACAAACAGAACACATCCATGTTATGGCAACACAACATGCAGGCATCTTGTCCCAGTCTTCCTTCACCCCAACTAGCCCCATCTACAAGCTGCAACTCTATATATTTAAAGTTGTACTCCATGAAAATTGACATCCCTTGTTTCTAGCGGCCTCTTTGGCAGTAAGATGTAATTGCAGGCGAGCCTGTTCTTTCGGAGCCCTGCATCTAGTCACACTCCCAGTCACTGTGTGTTGACGATTTATTTATATATTTATTTTTGTTGCTCTTTTGTAAACTTTATGAAAACACATTCACCTCTCTACTTCCAATCCGTCCCCTATACAGTATGTTACCCTCTTACCCCTACAAACACACACACACACACACACACATTCCTATTATACAGTACTTTACCCTTACTACAAGCCTGACTCAGAAGTTGAGGTTCCCGATGTCTGATTACAAGTCAACCTAGCATAACTGTCAGTGTATTTACATCTAGCCCGCGAATGTCACCACAGACACGGATATAGGAGTACTTAGCAAAAAGGAAAATAGATCTTAGTAATACTGCGCCTCTGGCCAAAAGAGAGGTGAAGGACTGGAGTTAGTCTACCTCTCCAGTGGTGCCAACAAGGGCGAGAGTGTTGGGTTCAAGGTCAGAATCGAAGATTAGGGATAGGATTTGGAAAACGTCCCTGCAGTATTTTTTCAAGGCTAGGACATATCCAGAACATGTGGGATCATCAGGGAAGCCTCACCATTTTCACAACAGGGATCCACATCTGGATACACACGAGATAGTTTGGTTTTTGAAGAATTTAGGCATTATTGAAGCTTCTGAGGGAGTAGAGAAAAGGAAAAATCACTAATCACTATCTTTTCGCAAAGACCTTTAGTGTCTCAGATTCAAACCTACTGTCGACTTAAACCACAACCCCCTCACCTGCTGCTGGAGCTCGCTTCAAAATGTGCCCTGGCTACGTTTGGAAATCTCTAGTTCTTCTTGGACGTCCTCTTTACAAGCAAAACACTGTAAGTTTTAACTCATGAGATGTGGGCAGTATCTCTAAAAAAGGATCACAACAGCCATATCAGTTAAATGATAGGCGATGATAAACACTCATTAAACAGGATTGGATTTGTCTTAAATTGAAGCCTGGAGGTAAAAGCCCTCTCTAATGAGCAGTCTGCAGGGAGCACTGTTTTCCTGTGTCCATCTGATCCAAGCTGTCCAGCCTGGCGCTGCTCTCTCCACATGGCTGTCTGACTGACATGCTGTCCTGGCAAACACACTTGGCATATGAGCCCAGTCACAGCGTGCTCCGTCTGTGGCAGACAGACACAGTCTTCTGTCCACTAAAGACAACCCTGTCTTCCCTATGACATTAGTTAAGATAACACCATTGTTTTGAATGAGCAGAGCAGACCTGTATGTGTCTGCTTTGCCTTAGAAGAGGGATAAAACAAGCAACGCAGAATAGTAATTGATAAAGAAGCTGGAATACCACTTTACCATTAGCTACTTTTTACTGTGGTTTTTGAGATTATTTAACACAGTGGTGCATTATCTCGTTGTGAAGAACTCCTGTTTGATTTCCAGTCTAATTATCTGGCTTGACTTGAATGTGTGGTGATGGCTAGTGGGGGTCAGACGCCGCAGAGTCCTGTGGAGGAGGAGGAGGTCTGTTGTTGCAATGGCTAATGACTGCTGCTGAAGGTTGGTAAAGGTCACAGATTGCTTAATGCATCTTTAACTAAGGCCTACATGAACCCTCTTCCCAGACACTCAATGTCTTTGGACTCAAGTCAGTTTTTCTCTATGCGATTGCCCTTGAAATATCAGGGTTGGGAATAGGTTGAATATTTTGCCTTAGGCAGATATTTGATTTAGTGGCAGTTAAAAGGTAAGTTCTCTGGCCTTTATCATCATACGACAGAAAAAACCTGAACCAGTCTGCCCTGTGTGTCCCTTTACCTTTGTATGCCTCCGGCCACGGCTGTCCTACCTTGCACAGCAGCCAAATTTTCACACACAAAATACCAAGATCATGCGAGAATCACGTTCACATGTCAGGAAAATCCGCCAGCCAATCAACGTCCTGTAAAGGAGCTACCGGCAGTTGAGTTGGAGCTGGGGGTGATGACAACACATGAGGCCACCGAAAGAGGTTAGCTTAAATGCTAAAAGAGCATCAGTTTTATCAGAACTGGAGAGTTTTTCTTTATTGATAGAAGAGAACAACACTGAAGGCTTCTCTTGATGGAAAAGACGTTTTCTCTCTTCTCCTGATTGACTTCAGTGAGAGTTTGATTGACAGGTTCATCCAATCGCCTGCCAGGTATGTTTTAAGTAGTTAATTAGCTCCCCTCTCCCAACCTGTTTCTAATGACACTTTCTGTAAAAATCACCAGACAGAAGGATCACGATTACTCAGCAACACTCAGCATCAGGAAAGGTCTTTTAAATAATTGTCCAAAAGGATCAAATAATGTTCTCCAACAGAAACAGTCCAAAGTTAAATCAAAAACCACTTTGCGATTTTAAGCACAACAAAATAAAGAAAGAATTTCAGTTAGTTTAATTCTATTTTAGTTGTTTTTTGTAGGAGTGAATCCTTTTCTCAAACTCAATAATAATGGATCTCTGATAAGTTTCAGTTTCGTTCCCCCCCCCCCCCCCCCCCCCGTTAGGAGTGGAGCCTCTTCCCAAACAATTTAACAAACGATCTTTGAACAAGTGAATTTCCAACGCTGTCGGAGTTTTCTGAGAATTGGAAACAGGCAACCATGTAGAGACAGAATTTACATGCTGCTGTGTAAATAAAACAAATAACATAAGGCTGTTTGTTTAATAATAGGACAAAGTATAGAGCTGTTCTATAGGAAAGGTGTCCTTAAATGACTCCTGCTGGAACGGGGGGGGGGGGGGGGGGGGGTATAATGGTAGGGGAAACACTGGAGACCACAAACATATATAGAATTAGGAGGTCAAAGGTTAAGGTCACTGTGACATCAAAATGCTTCATATCTCAGGAACAGCAGGGGAGACATTTAGTCAGATTTCCTCAGATGGTGCTGATTGTAGAGATCTGCTGTGTTGCCGTGTTGAAGATGTATGTAAATCATCCATGTTTCAAGCATTGTCTACTATCACGGCCCCGTATGAGTTTGGACAGTTTGGATGTAAACTGCAACTTAACTTACTGGCGGAGACATGCAACTGCTAGGCAGTAATTCTAGTTCTCGTCTTTGTGTCTACCCTGCTCTGTCATTTTCCAGCCCAGCAGGATGTCACAAGTGTCGGCTGTACATGACACAGAAATGTCTGTCCTGCATGGTTGGCATCTTTGCTCGTGTCCATGAGGACTGGCAGACCAAATATACCCTCGCACTGTCGAACAGAACACCACATATGTATACCAGCATCTTACAGAGCACTACCAAATATATCCAGTTAGTGCGGGACACCCGACCTGCCCACCTCTGCCAAATATATCCTGCACCTACACTGATACAGAGAGCTGTACAAACCCACTGACCAGCAGGGACATCTTTATTCACGAAGGGGAGTTTTTGCAGAATTGCACAGTCATTTTCCTGCGGAGGGAAAATGTACACAGCAATAAATGTTTGGAATACAGGATCAAACTGCCCATTTGCACGTCATCATGAGGCAGTCCACTGTGACTTTTACTGCTTTCGGTTGAAAACTAAACAGGCTCGAAACAGACAAGACAGTCGAGTAGACTTTTAATCTGGGCCAGCAATAAATCTGTTTCCCCGCCCGTCCGAAGGAAAGCTGCAGTAATCCAGTCTTGAGACAGCACCAACAAATGTGCCACGTTTGGATTTTCTCCACTGAAAACCAGTTCAGGATTAGGACGCGTCATGTCACTGATGCACTGTTGCTTATATTCTCCCCGTAGTCCTTAATTGATCATCAGAGAATATGCAGCGGAGGAGGAAGGCTCTTGGACTGATTGTTTTGCTCTTATTGTAAATACTATACACGCCTTCTGTCATGACTGCAGTGTGCTGTGTCCTGACCTCTCCACTAGAGGGGGTCGTCTAACTGTTTAATGTTATTAGAGAAAAAAAGAACAGAAAGACACCACACACTCTGTTATTGTGAGCAGAAGCAGGAGTAAATAACATTTCATAATAATGAGTAGAGTTGCAACATGTTTTAGTGTTATTTCACAATTTCAGGCTTGAACTATATGTTTTGTGTGAATACATTGTATATATTAATTAATAATTAATTATGTACTGCAGATTCGTCTCATTTATTCATAATAAAGTTGAACCCGTTGGGTCTCCACAGAGCACTGTGAAACCCTATAAGCACATGGATTATGAATTCAGCAAAAAATCTGAGTGTATTAAAAATATATCGTAATGCCCAAACTTAGGCTCCACATCATTGGTTTTCTTGATAAATAGATTTAGCATTTTGCTCTGTAAAACGGCAGAAAATTGTGAAAAATGTTTATCACAATATCCTGGAAAACCAAGATGAGCTCTTGATTTTGTCTATAAATATAAATATATGTAGTTTCCTTACTTTAGTTTATAAGAGAAAGAGAAGTAGCTGAATGATTGGCATTTTTGCTTGAAAACGACTATAAACAATATATTGCATATCAAAAAAGGTGATGTTCCTGTTAATCGACTGATCAATTAATTGACTAATTGTTGTAGCTTTTAATAGAATTGTTCATTCTTTACATACTTAAATCAAATATTACTAATAACACCATCACAATATTAGTGAATTTCATAAATAAATGAGTTGGAATCACAACAATAACCATATGTACACAAACCCACCACTACCAAAACCATATTACCCAACCGACCTGCTCCATTGTCCCAACCCCTCCCTATGAACTTAGCGTTTCTAAATGTTATGCAGACTTATTCAGTGTTTTCAGGGTAAATAACCATCCCTCCTGTTGTCTGACTCCATGAAACCTCTGATACCATTCAATTAAAAAGAATAGTCTGCAGGTCTCTTTATATGCTTCTACTTAATGCATCGCACCTCACTTCAAAGAGTTCCCTGTATTTGGTACATTATTAAACAGTCAAAAGAGAAATAATTCCAAGATGTGCAAATATGCAGCAAACTTAAAGTACAAAGTTCAAAGCATGTTGTCTCAAACCTGCCTTTAGCCGGGATTAAATGTATCAGCCTATTTCAAGTAAAGAGCAGACGCATGCATACAGTGTAAAGTTCTACTCCGCATATAAACTTAGCTTTCTTAGAAACGTCCCGGCGAGCTACCTCCCACTTGAGGAAGTCCCGACACATTATGATCTCTGACTCCTCCCCTGTTCACACAGATTCCTCACCTCCTCTCACAAGACCTGGGTGGGTGGGTGGTTGAGGGGCTGTGGTGGGGGGTAGGCTTCTCTCCATCCATCCCAAAGTAGCTCAGCCTGTTGTGAAATCACTTTACAGTACAGGAGGAGCTGTGTGGAAGCACAGGGAGCAGCAACATCTTCCAGTCCTGTTACAAAGCTGTAGAGTACGTGTAAAGTGTGTGTCTGTGTGTGTGTGTGTGTGTGTGTGTATGTGTGTGCGTGCGCCATGGACCGGTATCATGCGCTGGGTGGCAGCAGGACTGTACTGGCGCTGAGAGGAGGTCAGAGCAGGGAGCACGCCGCGTTGTACCTGCTCGCTCTGTCTAAGGAGAGGCCGGTCTTTCTCAACAGCGTGGCAGCACTCATGAAGGTAACGGATGCTGCTGCTAATATTAACAAAGCTCTGCCAGTTGTTGCTCTCTGGCTGGATTTAAATAGACTGAGGATGATCCTGTGATGGGCTTCTGATTTGGATAATATAGGCAGTGCTTAGAAAGGCCTGTTGGCTACATGTGACCGTGTGGTTACAAGCTCTCTGCTGGTTCAGTCATTAACAAAGGGAGCATTCAGGCCCCCACACTGCTTTCTGCATGGGACACTTTACGAGTCGAGCTTGAGAATCAAGCAACATATATAAACGTTATGACAGGGGAAATTACATAATCTATGGTGTGCAGAAATTTCAGTTGTGCGGGAAACTCGAGGGGCAGGTAGAAACTAGCTGTGTAGGTGCATTCAAAAGTGACATAACCAAGTGAATCAATAAAATCCTGCAATATGTAATACATTATCTACAAGAGATAACTAAGGAATAGTTCAAAATATATGCAAATACCCCGATGCATTTATTTATAGGACAATTAGACGTGACAGGAAAAAAAATCCAGAATAATTTATCAAAGATTGAGCTTATTACAGAGAGTGGTCAAGAGGCCACAAGTCCTGCTGATGCTTCACTCAGGCAGACTGACGTGGAGCAGCAGACTGGCAGGTGGTTATAATGATGATGATACTAGAGATTGTTTTCAAGGAAAGACACAGGAATATGTATGTTTGGGAAAGAGAGGATGACGTTCAATAGAAAGGGGAACATCACCTAAATGAGGAGTTACAATATGTTTGCCATGGTCCAAGACATTTTTATCAACTTTTGTGAACATGAGCTACTTTCAAAGTATAAAGTCTGCACCTGCTCCATACACAGTGATTTTGTTTTCTTTTTAATACCCAAATGAGCTCTGTTCTATTGTAGTGTTGTTAGTTGTGACACAGAAAATTGGATTTGGGAGAGATTTGTTCACGTTTACTAATACTTTTTGGACCGTCTCAGACCAACATGTATGAATTTTTCATTGTCACTTCCTCAAACGTGCAGTTGGCAACATTTTTTTGATCATCTTCACTGAAACCGACACTATGCTACGATAGGAAAACAGAAATCATCCGGTTTGAGAAATTAAAAAACACGCCTCTACGTGCACCCAGAGCCTGTTGTTTGTATTGTAAAAAATCCACGGTGCCTGTATTACCCTGTCCACTCAGCGCAGGGGTGTAAGAGCTGACTCAGGCCCAGTTCGTGCATAGGCCACAGACCCCCCCCCCCCCCCCTTGTGCATGTTACAATATCACAGGCACACGCCTCAAGCTAGGCATACGCTAATTGACGTTAGCAGTTGCTATCTATGAGTAAGACACCGGTGCGTTCACAGGAATCTGGTACACGTGCACTGACGAGCACTCGATGGGAGGGAGCGGAGGAGCTGGGTGGTAGAGGGGGAGGGGCGTGAGAGTTGTAAAAATTTGAAATTTGAAATTTTCATCTGGCCTATAACTTTTCATAGGCTGCAGAAAAATGGCTAAATTGAAGCCTTATAAACCGTGCGTGCGTGCGTGCGTGCGTGCGTGCGTGTGTGTTCTCCAGTTTGACAGATGGACAACTGTTTGCTTGGTACTGCTGTTTATTCTGGCTGGCATGCTCTGTAAATCTCCTCTGGCTGAACAGCCTCACATGGATGCACAGTGCGGCGGTTCACTACTGTACTAACCAGCTGCTGTTGACTAAATATTTAACCTCATGATGTCTTTTGCACCGCAAATTATTTAACTTAACAAAGCTGATGCAACTGACTGCAGATCTTGCAGACTTATCTCTATCCTCTAACAATAATCAAGCCATAAGCCTGCTTATTATCTGCACAGGGTTTCGAGAATGTGAAAATACGGCTCACATCTAGCCTCTAATCACTGTATCTAGTCTTTATAGTTCTCATTCCTGCGCTGGAAGTGTTTGACATGATAATTGGAACCTAGTCTTCACTTTGAGAGATGCCTCCAGGGCTTGGATCCCAGTTGAAGAGGAAGCGTCAGTGGTTTAAATGCCAGCCGCCTCCAACGGGAGCAGCAACTCTATGGTTTCATCTCGAGATCAGTGCCAGCGACATCAACATGGAGGACCACCAGCTTATTATTCAGAGAGGTTGGCTGCCACCGAGAGCCTTCTTGTCCTATTCCCCCTGCCTGGCTTTGATGCTTATGTGTTCCATGGGGGGAGGGGGAAAAAGAAATAGAAGTATATCTTGTTAGGATCATCTGTTTGTTCCTCCTCTGGGACCTGAACACCATGAACCCTCCAAGGATCAGAGCCTGATCATGAATGGGGTTTGTTTTGCAGACTGTTACGAAGCCCCCCTGCAGATATATGTAGAGAATAAGGCTCTGTTGAACTTTCCCGGTTTACTGCCGGAATACTACGCGCGTGAGAGTTCTGTTTACGCCTGTGACGTATTCGAACACGGCAAAGAATAATATGGCTCTATACTTATAAAGTAATGCTCTGATCAAAGGTACACAGAAGGGGATTGGCCCCCCGGGCGCTCGAGGAGGAGGAGGGAAAGAGGAGGGAGAAACATTAAAGGGCATGAGAGAAAACAGGAGACACTGACTCCCAGGAGAGAGAGGCAGACATGAGGAAGAGATGCTGACTGCTGGGGGGATGAAAATAAGGAAAGAATAAAGTGAGGAGACCGTACTGACTTAATGAGGAAAAACTGAGTGAGTGAGATGTATATGTCACAATAGAGAACTGTCTACAGTATACATGAGAATGAATGAATGGCTTTAATTGCTGCAAACCTATTGTAGGAACAAACAAAACAACATTGTTGCATCCATTAAAACACTACAAAGAGGAAACAGCAATTGACTAAAAAAAGCTTCGTACTGAGTTTAAAACGATGCTGTGTAACTTTTCAAAGAGGAAATTGCATAATCTTCACCTTAGGTTAAATGTTGAGTTCACAAGCTATTAAACACACCCTTTCTCTATTAAATACAGTGTGGTGTTTTCTGCGTAGCTTATTGTGGTTATTGTTAGCAAACTTTAGACATTACTGAATCAGTTTGTTGACTCTACTTGTACACTGTTTAAGTATGTCACAGATGGAACAACATTTAGCAAGGTGTCTTTCTCTCAGGGGTTTCAGCCCCCCCCCCCCATACCAAATTTCGAAACATACATCATCTTCAGCTGTCTTCATCAAACCCAGTTGTTATCGGAGCCACCCACTAGGTGAGACTTGGAGGACTGTGGAATGTGTGAGCTGGTGTCTGGGGGTGGATGCAGACCGGTGCTGGGAGAACTCTGGGAACCAGGCATTCCTCCACAAACTTGCGGTCGTCTGGAAGTATCACCCCCTTCCCTCTGAAAGACACTGAGTCTAGAGGACTTTCATCCTGCACTAAGGCTTTCCATAAAAACTCACATGTATGAGACTCACATCAGCTGTTAATGTTGCAGCTACAGTAACCTGCCAACTGTAAGGTTTCCCTGCTTTTTGCTTAAGTTATTACTTCTGTGTGTGTGTGTGCGTGCGTGCGTGCGTGCGTGCGTGCGTGCGTGCGTGCGTGCGTGCGTGCATGCGTCTTCTCTTTTTGCCCTGGTGACACAGCAGGGCTCACTGAGGCTGTTTTAACGGTTAACAGATACAGATCAGCTAACTTCAGGCATACACAATGTATATAATATGTATATATATGATAAGGTGAAAAAGGAAACAACTCCATAAATAAAGATTCCGTTGGCATAATAGTGCTACGGTCATAGAAGTGTCTAGCTCGCTTGCACACCTGATCTAATTAAGATATAATGAAGGGTGTCATGTGAAGACCTTAACAGGGTCAGGTGTGAAAGAGGAGAGCTGGAGCGAAAACGTGTAGGACAGGGACTATACAAGTTGATAATGTAGATAATGTTATTATCTCAGTGGATATTGAACAGTAATGAGTCATTTCTGTGCTAACCATTTTCCTTTGGCAGTATTTTTGTTTTGTTCTTCATCAATTTAGCTTGTTAGCTTGCTAAATATCCGCTCTCCTGTCATGATATAAACCTTCATAAAATGTATACTGTATGTCAAAATATTGTTGAAAACAATGTTTTACTGTAATGGGTACAACGCGCTGACACGGTTTGTTAATATTAACTTATTTGAAAAAATGGCCCACTGTGCAGTTGGCTTTGTAGCTAGTTAGCAAGCTAGCTTCTTTAAAGTTACAAGTAGGGAACAGGCCAGGGCTAATGACAGGGCACTTTAACTTTTACATAACTGACTAATATCCATAGTATTGCTAGATGGATTTATGCCCACTCAAAAGTATGTTTTTTATAACCTATATCTCTTTTTGTTTTTTCAGCTGCAATATACATTGCCTTTATAGCTAGGCTAATTCTTTTTCCTAAGTGCATCATTGTTGATGTTTTTCGAATGTTTTATTGATTCTTTTTAAGTATTCAAGTGTCTTTGTTCTGATTGGTTGGTTTCACATACTGTAAGTGGAGAAAGCAGTTTCTTGATCTAACCACGAATACCGATCGCATATGAATCAATATTAAGCCTTTGGTGTTGGTGTGAGAAGCTTGTCTAAACAGCAGGTGATCGAACGTTGCTGTCTGTGGAGCTCTGTCATTATCGCCCCCTTATCCTCCCAGAGGATGGGGGTTTGTTGTTATGCTGGTGTCATGGAGGGGGTGGGGGGTGGTACTGCCCTTTAAAGGCCAGTATTTGTTCATCTGTCTTTTGGCCAAGCTGTCTTGGTTTGTGTGCGTCATTTCAAGGTTTGAGCTTCTCACAGTGTCCATCATGAGAGTGAGTACATTCAGATTTTTATTCTTTATTCCAGGGTCCAAGTGAATTTTTGACAGATTTTAGGTTTATGGTTGGCAAACCTTTTTTATAGGCTTAATAAAGAAAAACGAGAAAAGCTGTTTTCCTAGTTATATATCGTACCAGAATGACCTGTATTTGTATTTAACTATTGTGGAATTATGTTGTTCAAGCCAAAACCTCACAGTTTCTGAGCCATGGGCATTTGGCATCCAGTAAAAAGTTCTGGATTAACACACTGACGTACCACCTTGTTCCTTCCAGCCAGATCTCAGAGCCCTTAGGGCCCTGCTCTCTACAGAGAGACCTAGAGACTTATAAACTAAGGGATGTTAGTGCAAGAGGCAGCAAAAACCTCTGAACATCAACATTCCTCTTGGCTTTTAAAGTCCCACATGAGAAAACATAAAATATGGGATCCATGCACAGCTGTCAACATGCAGTTGATTAGGAGCATAATTTGAGCCCAGTTTGCATATGTCAAGCGTCAAATTTGATGCTGCATCAAGTTAATTTATGTTGAGGCCAAACGCATTTGCTGGTATGAAATGTCTGTGATCCTGCTACTCATCCATCATACAGGTTTGGTAGCCTAAAGCTGTCTGGCAATCAAATGAGACAAAGATAGCGCAGACTTTCAATCAGCTTTCTTGACAAAAACTAGACAGGCGTCAGGGCGCTGAGTGGTCTAATCGGTGTGTATGTTGAAGCAGATGTTGAGTGGGAGGACTCATGAGTAGCTGTCGACTTTCCAGTAAATGTTTGAAGTTGGACTCTTTTCTCTTGGATACATACAGCGCTGTTCCACGGCCCAAAGGGGTCTTTTACTCCCACCCACTCAGTTAAAAGCTAACTGGTCCCAGATTACAGGTTGAAGCTAATGGTGGGGCTCTAGCTCCTAATCATGCAGATGCTCCCACAGTGGGAAAGCTGTGCTCACTGCAGTTGGTGGGAGAAGATTCGCTAGGGCATTTATTTGTGGGTGAGAATAATTTTGCTACAAAGTGTTTCTACACAACAGGAAACTGATTGTGTCTGAACCAGGGCATAACGTAGCACAGTGCTTATTTGGCTCCAAAACCTTGTCCTTTAACCTCAGGGAAAAAAAAAATATATATATATGTGGAGCTGAGTGTCTGATGACTTAGTTTCAGGTTTTCAAAGCTGAATGATATTTTCGGTTTAAGTTGCCAATTCTGTGATCGTTCAGTTTGTTTAAATCTGATCATTAAACAGATAATAAAAACATATCAATATTGAGTTCATCTTGGCATGATGGTACAATACACTTGTCACAATGCGAGTACTTACAGTTGTGTTACAATGAGTACTACATACACGAAAAGAGTCCCTACACCTGGTTATTAGTGGTTAAAAAAGACGTTTTAATGTCTTCACCGTACTGCCCCGAGCTAATCAGTGTTAGCCACGTTCAGCTGTAAGCGACTCTACCAGATTTCTCCGTTAATAGTTCATACAAGAAAAAACTGTCTCGATGACTTATTTGATTTCGCGCCATAATTACACTTTAAAGTAAAAGTTAGCTTTAGATAAAATATTTCTTTGCATCTTACAATACAAAGTGATGTCACTGGCTACAGCATATGACCCTTCTTTACGTATGCTACTGGTTCACTATGTTTTAGCATTATCTCATAGATTAGAAAGTTATGAAAAAACCCACAAAAACATGCAAAGTTTGTGTTGTTTTGATTGAAAAAAGAAACAAAGTGTAATATACTTCATGGGTATCTTTTCAGCTTATTATTTAAAAAAAAGCATGGATATTTTTAAAAGTACATTTAAAGCTTTGCAAAAACCCTTTTTTTTTCTTTAAACTACTGTTTCCAAGTTAGGAATAACCTCTCACATTTGGGCTCACAGTGCTGTGGCTGTGCAGGCCTCAGAGACGCTGTGTCTGAAGCAGAGGGGTACAGCAGCAGACAGCAGCTGACATTTAGAGTTCAGAGGCCACCCTGTTGGCCTGGTCTGCCAGGACCCCCATAGGTGGGCTGACCCCTCATAGTGACAGCTGGACAACCAGTCACAAAGTCTGACTCCCATACGGCACCCAGGGGAGTGGACAGTGTGGGCTGCTGTGTTGTTTTTGGGCTGAGAGAATTCATGACAAACTTCATGTGTGCTCTTAGTCAAACTGAGACAGGGTGGCAGATTTTACTCACTTTATTATAGTTTTAGACCACCAGACATGAGTGTTACTGTGGTTATCAACCAGGCAGTGTTCATATGGGGGTGGGGGCCAATCACAGCTGTCAATCCTTATAGCATCATACAAGTAATTTAAAATGATCAGAAAACTGAACAAATCAGCATGATAAGAAAACTCACTGCAATGACAGAAGCCATATTTGCCCCATGTCCTGTCTGCTAACATGGAGGGGCGCAGGGTTTATGACTGTTATTGCAGCCAGTCCAGATGTCCCCATGTCTTTGATGGAATCAAGCTCAGTGTATTTGGGAGATGGCAGTTGTACTTCTTTCACTCTGAGTGAGCTAGTTGAAGATAAAGAATATGTAATGAATAGAACAATAGTCTCTTCGTATCAGGTCATCAGTTGCTGGCTCAGACATCAGCCCCACCCCCCAGCACACACACAGGAAATGAGATTGCAGGGCTGTATTCCCCACCACGGCTGGATGTCATCTGATATAGACTTACATTAATATACCAGTGTGTTAAAATATGAAGCTAATATTGGCCCTTTATTAAAAATGGTAACAGCCAGTCTGTCAGATTTTTTCTATTTTAATTTGGGTTTCTTGGCAGCTATGAGTCTCCTCACATGTTATATTCAGCATTGATACATCTATTATAAGTATGAGTATGTGATAATGTGGCTTTACACCCAAATACAGTTGCTAAGAGGTAAAAAAACGCTAACCTGATGTCCCTTTTTTTCCACAGGAAAGACAGCGACTAGAGACCATCCTTAACCTTTGTGCTGAATACAACAAAGGGGAGCCCCCCGGCCTGGACCCCCTGGGCTCAGGGAGGACAGGTTTCCCCGGGGGACTGGCAGATGGCTCGGGGCGGAGACCGTCCATGGAGAACGTCCTAGGAGGTACACCGTCCTCAGCCACGCTCCGCCTCCTGCAGAGACAGAGAGAGAGCGACGAGGAGAACCTGAAGGAGGAGTGCAGTAGTACAGAGAGCACTCATCAGGAGGTGAGGACATCTCCCGCTCTCAGCACTGCATCAGCACTGCACAATGGAGACAGACAGGTCAGAGGGAATGCTTCTTTCCCAACAAAGAGGCTCTCTGCATGCCACTGTGGAACCAGCATGTGCACATAATGTGCTTGGCTTTGCTAAATCAGTGGTCCTTGAAGTGAGTTTCAGGAATCTTCAGGAGCCTCTGTGGGCTCAGGAAGAACAGGAACGTTTAGATCTATCATTTAGTCATCACCCATATTAGCTGATGCATCTGAATGGCTGTTTAGATCAGGTTTAAATTGGAGCACCACCTAAATTAAGAATTCCAATATTATACTTCCATGAACCTAGACATGAACTACAATTCTATGAGACAGAATTGACAACTAGTTGCAGTCGTTTCCATCTTCAGTCTGACACTGTCTGCACTCAAACTGGTTTCCAGTGGGGAGGGGGATTCAAATTTTTCTAACCAATCAAGAGAATTCAGGCCTTTTAATAGGGATAAAATAACTCAATTATGCGGCTCGTCTAGACTTTCCAAAATCTTATTGGATCAAATTAATCAATTTGTTAGAGTGAAACAAGTCATTTTGCGGCGGCTCAAAACTATTTATCCACCGTTTTACAGCTCCAATGGTAGATTCCATAGACTATGGTAAAACTGAACAGAACATAACTGTCTTAGACTTGGACTTAGACTTCGCTTACAAAAGACACAAGTGAGGTATAAAAAAATGCAGTATAAGATAACCAATAAACTCCTAGCTAAATAAATACAGAAAGTATAAAAAAACAATAAACAGTAAGCAATAAAGTCTTGTTGTTTTAAGAATACAGGTCAAATCAAATTCACAGAAAATGAAATCAGATAAGTTAAATGTAGAGAAAATGTATAAGATCAAATCATAATGAGCAGAAAGATTAGATTATTGCACTTAAGTGGTGGTTAAAGTTATTTCACAAAGAAAAGAAGATAAGTGTCGAGGAATGTAGGATTAAATTATTAACTGCACAGTGAGCGGCTCCCACTCCTTCCCTTCTGTCCTCTTTATTTCGGCCTGATAGACAAAGGAACATAATACATTACACAATGTGTTGTTACAGAGTAACAAGTAATGGAACTGTACCTGTTTCATTCATGTATTGTCAGGGTACACAGAATTACTCTTATTATATACAAAATTGTTTCCCACGGATGTGAACATGATGTGAATCATCATGCGTGTTATGTAATGGTGAACTCATATGGCCTACATATCAGGGACCCTGCATGACCAAAAAAAAATGTATGAAAACATTGGCTAAAACTTTAAGTAAGGTGCATGACTCAGCAAATGACAGTACATTTACTGTACTGTTGATATTTATTTCATTTGCTGCAAGTCTGCAGAAGAATACATCAGCTACACAGTTAGTCCGTTGCTTTCTTATTGGCTTTTTGTGCTGTTTGTGGGAGGCCTACTTTACAGGCTACTTTTTCAGGGATGGAAATTCTGTTTTTACATTGGCACCTGCATGAACCTCATTAATCAACTGCCTCATTTCTGTGTGTACCCCCACCCCCCCACCCCCCGCTCCCTGTCTATTTCTTCTATCTTGCTCTATTGGATGTGACACGTTTTCTTTTTAATCTTTTAGAACAGGTGGTTTCATTTCCCCCAAAAGAGTTGTTTTTTGTTGTCAGGATCTTTGTGTATGTCATTTTGACTTTCTAAGAGTCTGAAGTACACCATGTTATAAATAGGACTAAAGTGGCAGATTAGCGCACATACATTAATGTAACACACCTTACTAACGCACAATATATATGTATTGTGTTTAAAGTGCATTGAGAAATTCAATTACATTAACAAATGCTTATAAAAAATTATCCTGACATCAAAGAAAAAAAATCTAACTGCCAAAACTTGTTTTCCACCTTTTTTTTCACAGATGATTAAAAATCTGACTTAAGAAACTTATCTTGGTACCTTTAGTCATAAATACAGGGGAGAAAACTATTTAGATCGGACTTAGAAAATGAATCACCATCTCACTTCTCTTAGGGCTTCTGTAGTGAACGAATGAGAATGTCAAAGTACAGCAAGTATAATATTTATGTACAGCACTGTCCAGGAGACGGATACAGTATCTGACAGGCACTGAAAGGTGTGTACATCTCTACATCTCCCTCCCTCCCCCTGGCTTCTCTTCCTGACCCCCTATCTTCTCTCTCCCTACAGCATGAGGACTCATCCACTTCAGGCAACGCAGCCCGCCTGGAGATGGGTTACTTGGAAGACGAGCGCGTTCGCGTTCTTGCTCGGATCGATGAGCTCAAAAGCCGACTGACAGAGCTGGAGCAACAACTCCAGGAGTCCAAACAAGAGGTACAGAAAGTTAAAGCTGACGGAACATTATTGGACTTTAGTCTACACCCAGCCTCGACTCAAGAAAACCAGCTACATTTTTATTGAACTAAAACTTTCTAAAAGTTCCCACAGCAGCAGTACAAGCTGAATCCAGTTCATGATCACAGCGCCAATACTATGTGGATCAGTTTGCCTGTTTGTGGTTATTAGTTGCAGCTCACTGGTGACACTGAGTGACTTTGTTTGCTCCACTCTTCCAGGCAGAGATGGAGCGTGCCTTGCTGCAGGGTGAGAGGCAGGCGGAGCTCGACCAGATGGAGGCTGAAACGGACATCATCACTCAGCTGCAGCACAAGCTGAACGAGCTGGAGAGCACCATCCAGAGGGAAAAAGACAAGGTACAGGGAGCAGTGGATAAACATTATAGAGCTCATTCTTTACATGCTTTATTTGAATCCACCAATTACATTCAGGTATACAGGATTCAAAGGTTTGCTGAGGTTTTTTACATCCTTAAAAAAGAGAGCAAACACACTCAGACACTCACTGCCTGTGTTTTTACACTCTCCTAAACAGCCTTCTCTGGTCTCTTACACTCCCTGTTGGTTGGTCACTGTTGCTGTCCTTACATAAGTCTTGTTCCTGTCTGTGCACTATATTCAGTTCTTCAGTCAGGAATGCTTGGTACAGACAGGTACAGTCATATATAACGCTGAATAAAGGACGGGATATACCTCCTTGGGTATTCTCTTTTGCATGGTTTGCTCTCAGGTCAACTCTCTTCTCCTTAGCTGGAATCCGCTAACTAACCGACATCCATTAACCCCTAATCCTTTTTCTGCTTCTTCAGCACTCACGGTTACTTTATCTCTGATCCACTGTGCTCACCTGTTTCTTTACTGTGTGCATGGCAGACCCTGTGGACCAGGAAACCTGCCCTCCAGTGGCTGTTGGGCTCTCTAGTGTTTGGTTCTGTAGTGCACGGGTTCTACAAGAGACTCTGAGTAAGGTGCTCTGGTAGTGGACAGGGGAAACTGCTAGCATGTTCTCTATAGTGGTTTAAGAGGGGTTCTTTTTTCCTCTTCCCTACACCCACCACATTTTGACTGTAGCAAGAAAGAAAGGAAGTGAAGAGAAGGCACATTTACCAGCTTAGTTTGTTTGTGGTTAAATGGTTGTTTAAAAGTTTATTTTCTGTATTTCCCAAGTGTCCCTGTGAGGGCCCCACAGAGTTGGAAACAAAGTGTAAAGGTCATGCTTGTTTTATCGAAGGAAACGTCATTGAGTCAGTGAACCAGCAACAACTGTTTTGATCCGATGTGCCATCTTCCCTCCTACGCTATAAACCTGTCTTGGTGCCTAATTATGCCCAAACACACATTAGAAGTTATCTTATGTAGGAATGCTTCTTATGAAATTGGATCAACATTTGGCATGGAAATGATGGGGAACCCCAGGTGTCAGGAGGAAATTAGAGGAGGAATTCTCCCTGAACCTGTGGTTCTCCTACTGACAAACCTATGTTTTGCCATTATGGGGTAACAATAAATCAGTGGTGTCTCTTAGAACTGCTTAAGCTTCACCTGAGCTTAAATTTGTCTCTGAAGACACAACCTTGACTTTTACTTTAGAGCGAAACTACTGCCAGTGCCGGTAGTCCAATGGTATTCCTGAGCTCAAAACCGTAGCAGCACAAGGGAGACATAATGCTTATGTACTTAACTGAAGAACAACTGACAGGGTCACTACCGTTAGACTTTGCTCAGGATTAATAAAAGTTCATAAGTTTTCTGGGGTCAATATATGTCAAGTAAATTATGGGTACATTTTCTCTTATTGAATTCTCTAGAGTTATATTTTTTTAGAAGAAATATCGGTTCTTTCCGGGAACATGCAAGTATCTATTACTTCAAATTGAATTAATTGAATTGTATGAGTAAAATTTGGGAGCTGGAATGATCTTTTCTGGCTATTTTAAGATCACGTGCCATATGTGAATCTTGGACTACCAGTTGTAATATCCCGACAATTCAGCACCTACTTCCTGTGCCCTGCCAAGCCCTAAAAATCTGTCACGACATGTCTGTTGCTAACACCTTGCAGCCTTTTATTTGCATGGCGTGGATTTTGAGCAGTGTGTTTCTCTCTCTCTTTCTCTCCCCTCGTCCATCCATCCTGTGTGTGGGCGTGTGTTGTGTCTTTCTAGGAGAGGGCTAATGTTGAGGCCGAGCGTCGGGCCCTGCAGAGCCTCCAGGAGGGCTACGCTGAGTTGGAGAACCAGCTTCATAACTGTCCCGAGTCCCTGCGGGAACAGTTGCAGGAACAGCTCAAAAGGGTGGGTCGTCAGTCCAACAGAAGCACCTAGACCCCCCCGGACATAAGTCTGCAGTAGCCTGCCCCTTTGAAACTACAAAACCTGACCCAATATATCCCCACGCACATGCACACATCCCCACAGTCACCATCCCACTCACAACCTTTTAGTGAGTAACATCCAACCATTTCCTTCCAGCCTACAGGCACAGTGTTAGCTTCTCGTAAACCACAGGTGATATGCGTTGGTCTGGCTCACAGATGAAATATTTGGTATTATAAGTACCCCTAATAAAAGTAGAATTTGGAAATGTATGTCATAGAAAAAACGCCAAATAGAGTGCTAGCAAGAGGCTAACAAGTTCAAGCTAGCTGGTGACATAACCACGGCTAGCCTTAGCTAAAGCTAAAGCTGAATTTACTTACTGATTTTTGCATTCGGTCATCTGTAATTGAACAAGAATTATTTTCATGAACTGACTTAAAACTTAGTTTTCCACATAATTAACAAGCTAAAAAAAGTCAAACAGACAGTTAGCAAGTGGGCTATATCAAGTTAAAGCCAGCTGTTGAAATATTTGCCACAGTTAGAAATTTACTTACTTTCCCTTACTGTTATCTGTTATCAAAAAATAAATATTGCCACAAACTTAGTCGGCTAAATTCAGTGCTGATGGAGAAAAAAAACAACTATGCTAAGCTAGCTTAGCAGATCAAAGCAGCTGCCATCTCAGCTTTTTACCCTGAATTTATGAAGTTTGATGGGGTTCAGCGACCTTTAAGTTATTCTGCATTTTTAAAAGTGAAATTCATTAATTTAATATATTGATTTCCATAAATATATTAATAAAGGGCAGAAAGACAGATATCAAAACATATATATATATATATAATTCCTGTGAACTATGAACTGTAAATAATTAGAACAGGGTTTATAATCTTTAACTCAGTTAAATGATGAGAAAATAGGTTGAAACATGTTTTATGGTTGATTCTGTTTTTCCCTTTGCATTCTTTGAAGATCATCCAAAGGCACAGTAGTATTTGTATTTTTAGGTAGTATGTTGGTTCTAGTACAGTTCAATAATGAGCCTTAAAGGGCATAGAATGAAGGCAATAAAACCACCACACAATTTGCCAGCCACACTGAAAACGTCAAACCCATTTTTTTCTCACTCTTGCTTCTGAACTTACTGCTCTCTGTCTTATTCAGGCAGTATACTGTATGGAGCAAGCCTCATGACATGCCATCACACAAAGTTCTAGAGGCACCGTTAGCCCTTAAGCAGGGGCCCACTACATTTACAGGCACACACACACACACACACACACACACACACACACACATACACATATACACACACACACACACACACACACACACACACACACACACACACACACACACACACACACACACACACACACGGTGTATTTCTGACAATCTCCCTCAGTGCCCCTCACATACGTGCTGTTGCCACAAGCTGCAGGAATGTTGCCTCCTCCACACCACATCTACACGCTACTGAAACCCTCAGGTCAACACAGGAGCACACACATGACTCCCGGTCACTTCAGCTGCTTGCGATGCATTTCACTAAAATGTGTGTCTTGTGTTAAGGTCGCACTGCACCGCATGTGTGAATCTGATCTGCATCTCTTCTGTGATTTGTCATGGCTTGCATCATTTGTATAACTGCTCACTAATCAATTAACCTAGGCCCTGACTAGATCCATCCTCTGTCTTCCCTCGCTCTCACCCTTCTCCTTTGTAAATGAATGGTGTTGTTTAAGAACAAAAGATGAATTATTTTTACCGGTTAAGATAGTTATTGTAGACTACATTCATTTGTTAACAGGTATTCTCTGTGCAGAATCAGACACTTTACATTTACTTAAAGCTGTATGTAGAGATGGAATCTTAATTTGATTTAATTTGTTTGGCTCACATTCAGTGAAAAAGCAGATTTTTATGATAAATAGGTATGACTTCAAGTACACTTCAATCTCAGGTGCTGATGACAGAAGTGGTGTCAACTTAAGCTTGTCAGCGACAACAGCAAGGGCAGGCTGATAACTGAGATAGACCTCTAAAATACAAAGTAGTATATACATATATATATTTTCTTTCCATGTTGTATTTGTAATATAATTTAAGTAGACCATAGACCATACCACCTCCATGTGTTTATTGTTTAGCAGTTTAAGTAGAAAGTGATGGAAGAAAGAATCAAATTACAGTTTGAAAGAAGTCTGACCCCAAATCTTCCAGTGCAAAATAGTTTTTTAATGTGAATGACTGTCCCTTGCCTCCTGTGTATTGCTGTACATACAATCAGCACACACACCAGTCGCTGCGCTGCAGTAGAAGCATGTTCTTCTTGACTGTCTGCTTGACTGAGCACGGTGTGTGCTTGTACTTGTCCCAAAAAGAGCTTCAGCCATGCTGGGAAAAAGTTTTCAACTATTTCAAATATAAAGGTTAAGGTGTTTTGGCTTTACTGTCAGCAACTACGCAAGTCTGAGAAGAGTGAATGGCTTTAGAATGAGCAATGTATATAGTGTGTTTTTCTGTTTATAAAGTGGCCGCTGATGTTGTATGTGGGCCTCTATCAGGATGGGGAGGCGTTGGAAACAGGAACCAAAAAGTTTGAGGACTTGGAGTTTCAGCAGCTCGAGAGAGAAAGCAGCCTGGAGGAGGAAAGAGAAACAATCAGCCAGCAGCTGCTTCAGGAGAGAGCGGAGTACCACGCCAGTGTGGCCAAGAGGAAGGTGAGGAAATATCGGACAGACCGTTAATACCAGAATATATTTCTGATGGCTTGTACAGTATAGGGTTGTTGTGCAAGAGCTGAAGCAGCCAAGGGTAATTATGAAAAAGAATTCCAAAACGCAGGTGAGCTCATGCATGCTAAGGCCGGTTGGCCAGTTTCATTGTCACTTCCTGTCTCTGATTGTGCCTCGGAAGGGCTATGTTGGGGTCAGTGAAAATTAAACCAATCACAATCGTCTTGGGGGAGCAAAGCAGACAGTGCCCTTGTAAAACAGACCATTTCAAGTATAAAATAACTGTAGAATTTCCCTTAAGTGTAGTAGATGATATGTGCAGCTTTTGTCTTAGTGGACAAAATCTACTAAATCCACACATTTCTCCACGGGGACAGGTATATCATATCGCACTACATTATATCGCACTTCATGGTGTTGCAGTACATCTTATTGTATTACACCGTATTGTATTGCATCATATTATATTGCACCATATCACATAGTATTGCATTTGATTGATTCATATTGCATCGCATCATATCGCAATGCGTCGTATCATAATTTATCGCATCGTATCGCATTGCATCTTGGTTGCGCTTTTTGGAGGACAATAGCCAGGAGTAAGTTTTATGGCGTTAGTTTGTTGATTATTGTTCAACACATTTTTTAATGCACTCTGCTTTGGTGGAGAGGTTACGGTTTACACTGTGAAAGAACTGTAGAGCTTCAGAATCCTGTGTAAAAGTAATACAGTATCCACAAACGGACAAGGCAGAGAGGTCGCAGCCAAACAAGCCTCAACCATCTGGAGATAGTTTACTCATTTTCTCACGGTAGAGCATGAATTCAGTATTTCTTTTAAACAATTATGTTTTAACACCATTGAAACATCACCACAGACATTTGACGTGGAGGTTTTAAAGTCTTTGGAGTGTCAGTCATTTAGCATTCTTTTTGCACCGCGACATCCTTCCACTCTGGTATTAAGAACGTTATACAATACTTTCTATGCTATGCTATGTCACAGCACAGCTTGTATTGAAGAGTTCATTCCTTCTGCCTTCTTCAGGAGAAGGTGTCTGCTCTGGAGAACCAGGCCAGCCAGCTCGGCCTGCAGGCGTCTCAGGAGTGCGAGCGGCTGGCCAAAGACCGGACCCTCACGCTGCAAATGCTCCAAAAGGTACGACGGAACCAGTTCAAACGCACACTGAGTGCATTAAATAATATTTCACAAAGTGTGGATTTTTATGGGAAAATATAGATAATTGCAGAGAGCCTGCTTAGTCGTTATCTTAAAATGAGCAGTTTAAAATAGTACTGATATTTGGGCCTATGTAGATTTAAAGAGTTACTCCTTAAACAACTAACATACTGTATGCCTTTATGTTCCAGGAGAAGGAGAGGCTGTCGGCCCTGGAGAAGAGGTACCACAGCTTGACAGGTGGAAAGAGCTTCCCCAAGTCCTCCTCTGCAATGAGAGAGGTGAGAGAACTTCTAAAACAAACATCCACTCTCAGTGCTCCTGGCCTCAAACACAGCTGCTGACTCACCACATTGACCCCTTTAACTCGCAGTGCTGTGCAAAAATTGTTGATAATCTTTTGGATGTTAACTGTTCATCACACCTGGTGTAATCAGACTAACGTAAAGATGTGTGGTGGTTGTTGATGATTAGTATGTAGAGCAAATTAATCTTTTAACAGTCACCACATCCGTCTTGTGATTGGACAACTTCAGCTGATACTTTAACAGAGGGAGGGCACTTGACCCATTTCACACGTTCCCTTTATTTTCTGTGGAGAGCAGAACTTGTATCTGTGTCCCGTACGTTTTTCTGTAGGCATTAAATCACTTATTCCTGAATTGTTAAAACAGGAAGCGCTCCATATCAGCGAGGCTGACCTGTTGTTGGAGGATGTCCTCTCCTCCCAGCATTCCCTCTGTCCAGCCTCTCCTTCCTACTTACATCCCTCCCCTCTCTGTCAGTTGTACCCAAGCAGCCCTACAGAGGTAACCAGACTAATGATCCCTGCATGAAGCCCACCGCTTCCCCCCTCTGCTGTCTGTGTAACACAACCCCTAAGGTCACCCATTGTACTGTTAGTGTCCTAGTCACACTTCAACTCTAATTGCACCTGTGACTTACTGTGCCTGCCCTGGCTGCATAGTTTTTACAACAGCCATGTTAAAAGAGATGCCGGCACAGTAGCTTTCAGTTCAAGTTGGGTTTTGTCTGTTCCAAGCCCAGGGATGTAGTGGAAGACACATCAAATCCTGCATTGCTGTCCGTTCCATTGGCACCTGAGTAGCCAGTGTCAATCAGAGCAAGTTCTGTCAAATCTCGGATATACAATGTCACAGTTTCATAAACGTAAGAATGGTAGAAGCTATGAGTTCTATGGTGTCCTTATTCCTGCATTGTTGCCCTGTGAAAGCAAACCTTGCCAGTCACGTAACACGTGTGTGCACCGTTTTATTTTGTGTGAGAGAGAGTTGCACCACTCATCTGAAGCGAAACCATGAGTATCTGGCTGCAGCCGCCACTCTGAGGCAGCGCCAATCTCAGGCACACAAAAAATACAAAATCAAATTGTTCTGACGCTTTCGGTGTATCTTTTTTCGTACGCAGATATATATTAAATCAATGTCATGCACTATATATATTGATTTCACGTTCCTCTGTGTGGCACATCCTGTTGGTATACCAGCGCAGCAACATGTAGCCGACTATCAGTACTTTATTTCAGCACATTTATTATTTCTGCCAAAATGAGACACGAATTTCGTCCAGAGCACCTGCTTCAGACGTTATCACTCCATTAAATGGTCGTAATCAGTGGTTATCAGCCTTATAGTTATGGGTTAGAAGATTACCGCTCCACCTCCCAGCAGCTTCAGAAGGCTGTTATCATCTGTTCACATGATAATGGTCGCTGTTAGGAAACCCTTGGCGTCACTTTTTAATAGTCTGTGTCACATAGTGACTTCAACATGAATGTTACTTGGTTAGGTTTAGGCAATAAACTACATGGTTTGGATTAAAATGCTAACGAACCATAGGAAGAAAGTTAACTTAAAAAGCTGTCACACTGTGGCGCCAACTCAGGTCTCCTGTGTGAAAGTCCTTTGTCAACCACCACACCAAACTCTTGATTCTTTTTTTATTTGGTACCATCCTACATCATCACACAGCACTGTGGTTAGGCCGTTCACAGCTATGTTGAGGGCTGATCCTGTTTACAATTACAATATATGATAACAGCCTTCTCAGGCAACTAGCTGGTTGAGTAGGGCCATAACTCCTCATATCTAATGTGATAACAACTGATCAGGCCCATTCAGACGTCTGACAACGGACGAATTACATAACTCTATGTAATGTGTTCATAGGGGAAAAAAAGTTTGCTTCACCGGAAGTGTCAGTATGATTTTATTTTGTACTTTTTGTGTGCATTTCCTGCCTGAGATTGGCCCTGCCTCAGAGTGGCCGCTGCAACAAGAACCCAGCCAGAGGCCTCTCGACATTCCCATCAAAAAAAGGGCCTTAAAATGTGGGATCATTTTGGAAAATGATCAGGAAGGTGCTGTTGAAGATGGATATGCAATTTAAAGTGTGGCATCTAAAAGTGACTACAAAGGGCACAACATTTCATCCACCCCTTTTATACTTAAGACAAGGTCAAAAAAGCAACTGAACTAGTGAATTTGACATTATTATGCTCGACCAAAACTTTTTAAACTCGCCTAGAGTAGTTCACAACGTGTTACGTTTCAGTTACCTGGATGTAATTCCAGTTCAATTAATACACAATGAATCTCAGTATAAAGTAGGCTGACGTGTTTCATGTGCAGGAAGGGAACATGAGAATGCTTGTGTGTCATTTTCCTTCCTTAGTGTCCAATAACAAATTCCCTGATAATAATTGTGAACCCGTGACAACATGACATTTCCTCTGACAATAATCATGATATCAAAATCTCATATTGACATCCCGACTTCTTATTTACCACTACATCACTGGTTGTTGCAACAGCCAGTTTTGATGCAAAGAAGCACTTTCTGTTGCTTGGTGTGATCCTGTTTGTCTGTCGTCACGTGCACCTTTTTGCTGTAACACCAGCACCTGAACAGGCTTGTGTTTTTGTTCTCAACATATACAGTAATCTCTATGGGCTTTGTGCTTGTGTGAGTGTTGATATGCTGTACGTGACAAGTACAGAGCGTGTTGTCCTCATGGCTTCTCATCCTGTCTGACCGTCGTTGGCTGTTGGCTGGTGCTCAGGAGTACATGAAGCTGTCAGATGTCTATAAGATGTACGGCAGCAGCGGCCTCTGTGAAAACAGCCAGCCAACCCCTCGCGGCCGCTCGTTTGCTGTAGATGCTGCATTAGCTGGCGCCTGCGAGGTACCATCACTTCCTGTCTGTCTCTTTCCTGATGAGTTTCTGTCCTGACTCTCCTACCTCTGTCTCTCTCTCCATCCTTCCATTTCCATGTCATGTTGCTCCCTCTGCTGGTTTGCTGTTAATCATACTGACTGTACTGTTGAGCCTTTGGTGAAAGCATCTTGCACTCATGCTCTATAGCTGCAAGGCAGTGTTCACTTACAGTAGACACGTAGGATCTATGACTGCGTCATATCAGAAATACAGAGGGTTAGTTAGGGCTGGACTGATATATCCAGGTAAGGCAAACAAAACCTGGTATTTTGTCAGTACAATGCCACGCAGGTATTAAATAAAATTATTTTTGCTGTATTTTTTCATATCAGTATTTGAAAGCTAAAAGTAGAGATGTTACTGGAAATGGGCATGGAGAAAGATGGGGATGTCCACCGTGGGACTCAAACCAGTTCATGCTCTGCACCATAAACGCTGGGGGACGAGGGCTTTACTTCTAACAATACCTCCACTGAGACAGCTAAAAATATTTGATCTACTCATCTTTACTATTTTCTAATTCAAAAAGTAATTGATAAATACATTACTATTTATGTGTTCTAGAAACCGAACAGTCATAAAATAACTTAACCTTAATATAGTCATAGTCTAAACTGACCAAAGTTATGATTTAAATGAGGAAATGTCTGAACTGTTTTGATAGGCTCCCAGTGATACCCATAAATCCCAGGATAAGAATACATAGAGTATATGAAAAGTGATTTATGCTTGTTAGAGATGATGATGTGATGGAGGCCAGTGTTGGCTCCATATATCAGTCTCACCATGTTGTTGACTGTGTGAATCGTGTTTCCTAATGCTGTGTTATTTAATGACCCTCCTCCTCTCACATGTTGCAGAAGGTCAATACTTGATACGTTCCCTTTCTGTTGCCTGTCATGCTGACGTGTATGTCTTCCCTCCTGCCTGTCTTTCTCCCGTTTGTGTTTGTGTGCGTGTGTGTGCGTGTGCGTGTGTGTGTGTGTGTGTGTGTTGCCTTTGGCAAGGAGTATGTGACAGTGGGCCAGTTAAATCAGATGTATGGGATGCCAAAGGTGGAGTCTTCCCCTACGTCCCCGCTTCGCCAGCCCCTGCAGTCTGGAGCCATAGACCCCGCCTTCTCCTGCCTCCCCTCTCCTTATCGGTCCTCCCTCTCTCTCTCTGCGGAGGTGTGTGCTGTCCTTCCTCTCTTCCTTCTTTCCTTCCCTCCTCTTTAACTTCTTGGTAACTTCTTGTTCACCAGCTGTCACCAGTTCAGTCAAAAAGCTGTTGTTTCCCTAGTTTTGTTTGGATATTTTTAGTGATAAAATTATTCCTTTTTTCTGTGAATCAGAAAAAAATATGGATGAGGAAAACCAAAGCAAAAATATGTTTTTTTCATTTCTGTGGCCCTGTTAATCATGTCAAGACCCCTCAAATATGTCTTGTGGCCCTCCTGACCAGTCATGTGACTCAAATATATGTCACCATAGAAGAGTCCTACACTTGATAATTGTACCCCTGTAAAATGTGTGCACAGATTATGTTATTTGTCTGCAGTAGTCTGGCTCGGCGGATGTACCACGCTGGGATAAAGTCTGACATCAAGCACATGACTGCGTCCGCTTAGTTTTACAGACGACGATTGTTATTGGTTAAAAACATAATTGTCATTACTAAGCAGCATATCTCAATCAGCTGTTTAAATGTTGTTGTTTTTTTATAACAATAGAGACAGAACAGAGTCACAGTATAAGTGTGATTTATGGCAACAAGAAAGCAGTAAGTCTGTTGTTCTTTTGGCTATTGTAAACTGTAGAGGTACTGTATGCATTAGGGACAGCTGAAGGGAAGTAAAACAAGAAAAAAGAAGAGAACTTAAATGTTCCTGTGAGAAACTGGGTCATTGCAGCAGCAACGTAGAAATAGAATAGAGACATGTAAATGTCTGGGATGTAGCAGCTGGAGGGTGTAAAGCATAATGCAGATGACAACAATAATGTGTTGAAGATATTTAAGAATAGTTTTCAAAGTATAAACCTTAATTACAGCTTTTGAGGGTGTATAAAACAAATGTTTCTACCTACTGCCTTTAAATGCTTTCTAATCTCCTCTTGTCTTTTCTCCTCCTCTCCTTTTTGTTTCCTTTCTCCTCTCTCCTCTTCTTCTGTCTTTCTCTCTGTGCCGCTCCTCTGTGTGTGCTCTGCAGTACCTGTCTGAGAGCAGTAGGCCTCACCTCCCCAAGCTAGATTTAGAGCACTGGTACCAGGAGCTGATGACTGGCTCCAGCCAGCTCTGTCCTCCCTCTCTGCCAGCCAAGTCACTGTCAGGCCGCAGGCCTGTGCTGCAGGTACAGGGCCTTTCTTCTTTCTCCACATTTGTTCCCTCTCATTTTTCTGCTGTTTGTGTCTGCTGTTATTCCTTAACCTTCAACTTGATTCAAGTTAAAACGTCTTTACATGTCGGTTGTTTAATAATTGCTGCATTCACAAAGAGTCTTCCCCAAGAAACCTCTTCTACTAGAAAATACAGTTCACCTCTGCTTTTAGGTAATGAACTTTAACCAAACAAATTCCTAAAGAGAGGCTATCTTCATTTCATTCTGACTATTGAAAGCAAACAACAGGACACAGCTGCATACTGGGTCTTGCTGTTGTGACTTGAACTGGAGTGTTTGCTGCTGAAGTTTGGAATAAAGCTGAGCGTAATCGCCTGTGGCAGAAGAAATCCACAGAAAACTTCAATCACCACTTAAATGAAGTTAGAACACTTTCAAGTCATTACTTTGAACATCAAGTCATTTCACAGATACTCTCATAGTACATGAACGCAGCATTAATGTAAGTGGGCCTGATCAAAGAACTATTCAGTGAAAGGAGTTGTTTCAGATGTGTCTTTGTGTTTGTGTGTGCTAAACTGCAGTCTAACTCCTGAATCAGCTCTTGGACCTTGATTCTGAAATGTATACTGCTGATTGAACCTTGATTTATTAATCCCAGCATTTTATTGTAACATTGTCAGTGTTGGGCAGCACTCACAGCATAACCCTCATCATGCTTTTAACCATTGTTTTCCAGCAGGTGCTTGCAAGTCATCCATGGTGGATTTCAGTTGTATTTCTAACATCATTGCGAAGCACTCCCTCTGCCGTCACATGTATGATCACTGCACTTCTTAATGTTGATCTCTTCATGCTCTTTGCATGTTTCCTCCCTCAGGTCTTCCGCTCTAAACTGGACAGTGATCCAGGCCTGTCTCTCCATCAACCTAAGTCAGGCTCTGCATCCCCTCTGCAGCACGGAGCAGCAACACTGGGACGCAACTCGAGTTCAAAGGTAGACTGGCCATCATCCTCTAATTTAGCCTTAAATCTTCTTCCTCTTTGAGTTAAAACCCCATGTTTTTCTTTTTTTTTTTAACATTCACCCTGATGTTTTGTCTTCTCCCTCTGACCCAGCAGAGCCCCCTGCTGGTGGCCAACAGCACTGGCAGTCTGCCCAGGAACCTGGCTGCAACTCTGCAGGACATTGAGACCAAGAGACAGCTGGCTCTACAGCAGAAAGGTAGCTGAAGTGGTCCGCCCCCAAACCTCAATTTACAAAATCACACACTGAACACTGAAACATTCATCCTGCAGTAATCATTAATTAGCATTTAATGATTCAACTTGACTCTACAGGAATGCCCTACGATGTTTACTCATTAATGGGAAATGATCGGTTGCAAATAATTAAAGAATCAATCAATTTAATGATGATTGAAATGAGTCATTGGTCATAAATGTTCCCTTTTTAAAATTGAGACTTGTGACATTTGTTATCATCATTGTGTATGATGATGATGATGTAAATCGTAAATTGAGGGAGCAAAAGTAGTATCGGCTCCAAATATCGGCTCAAGAAATCGGCAGTCCGTATCAGTCTTTGGCTAATGCTGAGGGGGCAAAAAAGGCATCGGCCCTAAAAAATCCATACCGGTCGATCCCTACTCTTCAGGCCTGTAAAAATGGCCCTGTTCAGATCTGTTTTTAAGACAGAAAGGTTATTAAAAACAGGTTAAACACTGGGTACACTCTATTTCTATTCCCATAAACAAATAATAACCATTAAAACAATAAATGTTATTTATATAACACATCTTATGCATTAATGTTACTTCAAGTATTTTACACAGATAGTAAAGGAAGTGCCAGGAGCACATGGTAATGTTATAATAAAGTAGCACATGTTAATGTTATACTGGCATGTGAGAAATGATGAGACATAGAGATAATTGGAGTAAAACAATTATACTGCCTTTCCTGATGATGAGTAAACACTGTAGTAGACACGCTGATGAATATATATTCAGTGGTAATTCACACCCATATTGTCCTGAACTTGTTAGTGTCGGTTATTCTTGAGTGTGACCCTGCTCTTCTTCATGGAGCTGTGTGTGTGTGTGACATCAGAGAGAGTTGTGTTTCTCATACTTCTGTGTTGGTTGACTCAGTGGATCAGAGGAAAGCAGTCTGTGCAGTTGTGGATACCTGAGTTGGTTACATTTATCAGCGTATGGAGTCCGGTTTTCTTCATGTCTGTCTGTCTGTCTGTCTGTCTGTCTCTGTCTGTGGACTGTGTCACTTCCTGCACTGCTGCACCACAGGGCCCCAGACCTCCAAACAGATCACCATAGAGGGAAGCTCAGCAGGTAGATGGATCACCGCATCCAGGAATTGATGATTTATTTTGCTTTCTTTATTTTGTTCAGCGGGTTTTCATCTACTGTCTCTCCACACGTTTCATGCAGTGTCTGAAATGAACTGTTTGTCTCTGCTGCAGAGAACGATCTCTAGATCAGATGTCCCCCAGCCTGTTCTGTTGCTTGGATCACTAGGCTGCATCCACACTACTACGTGTTCATTCTAAAAGGCATTTAAAACAAAACAAATCTCAGTCAACCCAAGCATTTTAGCTTTGTGTCAGAATTCATCTCTGTCTATAGTAACACGCTTGAAAACACATATCACATGACTATTTGCGAACACTGGGCAAGTGCGTGCTGGTGAAAACAGGAAGCAGATTTTCTAACGTTACTCTGTGGTTGAAAATCATGGCTGTATAAGTTGAAAATGCAATAAAGACTTTGGAGGAAGAACAACAATAGAGAAAAGTAAGACCAGAGATTTATTTGCTTGGATCGACGATGAGATGGAACTTTGACTGAAAGTAACACATGAATATAAGGCGGTATAAAGTGGTATAAGGTGGTACACGGCGAAATAAGGCAGAATAAGGTGGTATACGGCAGTATAAGGTGGTATACAGCGGTATAGGGTCGTATAAAGTGGTATAAGGTGGTACACTGCGAAATAAGGCAGTATAAGGTGGTATACTGCAGTATACGGCGGTATACTGCAGTATAAGGCGGTATAATGGTATAAGGTGGTACACGGCGAATTAAGGCAGTATAAGGTGGTATACGCCGGTATAAGGTGGTGCACGGCGCAATAAGGCAGTATAAGGTGGTAAACGGCGGTATAAGGCGGTATAATGGTATAAGGTGGTACACGGCGAAATAGGGCAGTATAAGGTGGTATACGGCAGTATAAAGTGGTATAAGGTGGTACACGGCAAAATAAGGTGGTATACGGCAATATATGGCGGTATGTGGCGGTATAAGGCGGTATGTGGTGGTATAAGGCGTATAGGATGGTATGTGGCATATAAGGCGCTATGTGACGGTATGTGGCGTATAAGGCGCTATGTGACGGTATGTGGCGTATAAGACGGTATGTGGCGTATAAGGCGCTATGTGACGGTATGTGGCGTATAAGACGGTATGTGCCGTATAAGGCGCTATGTGACGGTATGTGGCGTATAAGGCGCTATGTGACGGTATGTGGCGTATAAGACGGTATGTGGCGTATAAGGCGCTTTGTGACAGTATGTGGCGTATAAGACGGTGTGTGGCGTATAAGGCGCTATGTGACGGTATGTAATGGTATATGACGTATAAGGCGGTATGCGACGGTATGTGGCGTTTAAGGCGGTATGTGACGTATAAGGCTGTATAAGTCAGTATAAGGTGGTATGTGACGTGTATGACGAATAAGGCGGTATGTGACGGTATATGACGTTTAAGGCGGTATGTGGCATATAAGGCGGTATGTGGCGTATGAGGCGGTTTGTGACGGTATATGACGTTTAAGGCGGTATTTGGCGTATAAGGTGGTATGTGGCGTATAAGGCGGTATAAGTCGGTATAAGGCAGTATAAGTCGGTATAAGGCAGTATGTGGCGTATAAGGCGGTATGTGGCGTATAAGGCGGTATAAGTCGGTATAAGGCGGTATAAGTCGGTATAAGGTGGTATGTGACAGTATATGACATATAAGGCGTTATGTGACGGTATATGACGTATAAGGCGGTATGTGGCGAATAAGGCAGTATGTGGCATATAAGTCGGTATAAGGCGGTATGTGGCGGTATATGACGTATAAGGCTGTATGTGATGGTATGTGGCATAAAAGGCGGTATGTGACGTATAAGGCGGTATGTGACGGTATATGGCGTATAAGGCGGTATGTGACGTATAAGGCGGTATGTGACGGTATATGGTGTATAAGGCGGTATGTGGCGTATAAGGCGGTATGTGACGGTATATGGCGTATAAGGCGGTATGTGGCGTATAAGGCGGTATGTGGCATATAAGTCGGTATAAGGCGGTATGTGGCGGTATATGACGTATAAGGCTGTATGTGATGGTATGTGGCATAAAAGGCGGTATGTGACGTATAAGGCGGTATGTGACGGTATATGGCGTATAAGGCGGTATGTGACGTATAAGGCGGTATGTGACGGTATATGGTGTATAAGGCGGTATGTGGCGTATAAGGCGGTATGTGACGGTATATGGCGTATAAGGCGGTATGTGGCGTATAAGGCGGTATGTGATGTATAAGGCGGTATGTGACGGTATGTGGCGTATAAGGCGGTATGTGGCGTATAAGGCGGTATGTGACGTATAAGGCGGTATGTGACGGTATATGATGTATAAGGCGGTGGAAAACAAATACTGGGAGTCGTTGCAAAGCAAATACGTCAACATATCAGAGCCGTACAGGGAGCATTATCCATCAGTGGATGAAGAAGGATGAAATCACAAAAGTTATGTCAGCCTACCTAACCGACTGACGTGGGTGTCTACATCTAAAACGGGCAAAAACAAACAAAAACGGGCTGAGCAGCGTTTTCAAAAGTCTCCGGAGTAGTGTGGAAACCAGGTGTAAATGTGGAAAAAGATTGTTTTTAAACCAAAAGCACAGCAGTGTGGATATAGCCTTAGAAAATGATAAACTTGTAGAGTTAATCAAAGTGTTAATTCACCCTTTAGATAAGTTACAGCATGTTTCCTCCATAATGCTAATTAACCAACTTATTTCAACATAGGTGAAGACCAAAGACTGTATATACCTAAAAAAATTCTGATCAAAAACTTAAGCCTGTCTGACAGGTTAGTTTTATTGATTCATCCATCAAAGGTCACGTTTAGCAGAAGTTGACACTCTTTTGATTTCAGACCCTTTCTTCACCTAACGCTCCTCTCCTTATCCCTCCCTCTCTCTCCGGCTCTTCCATCTCTGGTGTGTCATTAACATTTCTTTTCATCTTTTCTTTTGTCTGCAACATCGAACGCTCTTCTTTCTTCCATCAATCTTCTATGAATGTTCTTGCTGGGGAAGAATAAATCTTGCATGTTCAGCATTCGGTGAGCACCTCCTTTTGAGTTATCGACCTGGGCACTTGGTTCCAGACGTATGTGTGCCCATTATGAGGTGCACAGCAGCATGGATTTGAGATGTGAGGAGTTGGATAGAGACTGAACTTCATGGTGACGGGACTTTATGGGTTTTTTTAAATAATCCTCAAGCTTGTGTTACTGGGAGCACATACTTGTATGTGCGGTGCATGGTTTATGGTAGTTTGCGGGCTGGTGCTGGATTAAACCATTATGTGCATTGAGTGGTTGTTCTGTCCAGGCTGTAGCTAGCATGTTGTGGTGATCTCCCAGCTCTGTAAGAAACAAGTGGACCTCTGCTGAGTTGTTGATGGAGATGCTTGCAGGTTGAAAGTTCAGTCGTTTGGTCTTCCACCTCAGTTCACAGTCAGAACCTCCACTGATCAGCACCCCCCTCCCCCTCCCCCCAGGTCAGCAGGTGATCGAAGAGCAGAGACGTCGTCTGGCCGAGCTCAAACAGAGAGCGGCGGTGGAGGCTCAGTGCCAATGGGAGGCGCTCCACGGCTCTCAGTCCCACCTCATGACCTCGTCCTCCTCATCGCCCTCCTACTCTCCCATCATGGCCTACAGCCCCGCACTGAGCCACAGCTCCATAGGCCCTCCCCCTCTGGTCCACCACTCCATCCTGCACCACCAGCCCCCGTCAGCCGGGGAGCAGCCCTACGACACCCTGAGCCTGGAGAGCTCTGACAGCATGGACACCAGCGTGTCCACGGGGAACAACTCAGCCTGCTCTCCAGATAACATGTCAAGGTACAACAGAGTGTTCTACTGTAGGATCATCCTTCTGTCTTTGTCAAATCAGTTTCACGGGCCTCTGCTTGTTTCATTTCTGTATCTCGTGTACATAACAGAATTAGTGAACCATGCCACGGCAATGACTTCCTTCAATCCTACTGTTTGAAACATGAGAATTAAAGTAGTATTAATTAAGTATTTAGACCCTAACACACACACACACACACACACACACACACACACACACACACACACACACACACACACACACACACACACACACACACACACACGCGCACATACACACGCACGCAAGGTAAAGTCCACGGGTCGACTAAATTGTAGAGCATCTGTTAATGTGGGCTGCAATGTTCACCGCAGCACGTTCTCAGCTGCTTCCTCTGTTCAAACACCTTTTATAGCTCTCAGGAGTCAAATTCCCAAAAATAATTAGACATTTTTTGAGCTGACTTTAATGGGCTCGTTCTGTAATGAACAGTGCACAGTGGAGACAGTAAGGAGGCAGGAAATGACTGTTTGACAGCAGCATATCAGTAACTCTCAGTAAAACTGTCAGGAATAGAGATAAATATGAAGTATTCACCCTCCGTTATTGCTCCCATTTGCTGTGTTAAAATGTGTCAGTCTGTGTTGTTGGAATGAATAATGGCTTCACATGGGTATTGTATTTTACAAAGCCACACTACATGCACAGTACGTGTTTATGAGCCTGTTTTCCAAATTAGACAAAGATTTGCTGTAACAGTGAGAATAAGGTAAATTGATGGTAAATGGACTGAATTTATATAGCGCTTTTATCCAAAGCACTTTACAGTTTAGCACACAGATCCTCATCCTCACAATAACAGAGGTTTTAAATAATTTAATTGCTTGAAGCACTTATCCACTGCTGCTACACAGACTCTCCTACAGCTCTGCAAGAAGGCTCAGACTGACGGAAACAAACCGACGCAGACAAACCTTGTCACCCCTACTAATGCACAGCCTTTGACAAAGGTTCACTCGGCTCATATTGAACATTATTAATGTTGCTGCTGCTGCTCTCTGGGATATTCAGCAGACTTTTAGTGTTTGGATGCTTTTTGGGGGCTTTCACACACGTCTGGAGTAAACACTGAAGACCTAGGCGTAGGGAATTAATTCACAAATCCTGTCTACAAAATTGCCCTACAGATATTGTTCGAAGCCTACTTTGAAGTAAAAGGTGAACTGAGTTGATATGCATAATGCAGGACTTGCTGCTCAGGATACGTCACAGAATCATTTTGAATGCAGATGAGTGTGATGTGGTAACACCACGCGTTGTCGTGTTTGATTTCAGTGTCGGAGGAGCGGACTCGCTGAAGATCGAGGAGATGGAGAAAATGCTGAAGGAGGCGCAGCTGGAGAAAGCCAGACTTATTGAATCGCGGGTAAGACACAACTACAAAAGACAGCGTTACAGTACGAGAACTTGATTATTCTGGATCCATACCCTCTGACTGATGAGAGCTCTTGCAGTGTTTCCGTCAATAGCTTTAAATTGATCATGAATTTGAAAAACAAAGGTTCATGACAGCTACTGGAGGCTTTCGTTCATTTTTATTGGCCTCCACGTTTCAAAAGTCTTCCTCTCTTTATGTCCCGATGACGGAGCTCAAATCAATTCTCTGGTCTGAAGCTTTTCGACCATATTTCTCTTGTACTTCTCATCACTGAGCATCCATCAATCCAGTACTCCTTTAGACATGTTCATCACACCAGTGTAGCTCCTTTTTACAAGTTGTGTTCATTCAGTCAGTCATTCAGTTCAGATGATTTAAACCTTAAGGCCGCTGTTTTGAAGCAGATTGATAACCTGACGTGTCAGATGAGAAGCTGTCATTGGAACCTGCTAGGAGTGAACACATCTTTTCCATCAAGAAAAGACTTCAGTGTCATTCTTCTCTCTCTATGAAGAAAAACTCTCCCGTTCTGATAAAACTGATGCTATTGCAGCATCTACGCTAACCCCATTAGGAGATGCCATTGTTGGTTTGAACCAACAGTCGTTTTTCCGTGTCGTCACACACACCTAAACCATGCCTGTAGCTGCCAGTAGCTCCTAACTGGACACTGATTGGTCTGGGCCACGGTGTCTCGGATACAACAGGAATATGATATTAGAACTAGATAACAGATCTCAAAATGGCGCCTATTCATTTAATTGACTTATAATACATCCATGGGACACAATTAAGATTACATTTTTGTCTGATCCCTTGATCCCGTGATTGTCGTGAGGTTTATGATATCGCGGAAATCCAGCTGCTGTACAGGATAATTGGTTTGATGGGCCATGAAGAAATAGAAGACTTGTTCCCCATAATAACTCCTCTCAAACTGATCCACATGGAAAGATTATTGATCCATGCAAATTTAAGATTGTGTAAAGATACAACGGAGCTTGAGCACGCGAGGAAGTCGTATTTATAAGGGCATCAAATCAAAATCTCTCTATGTCAGTTCCTTATTTGATTGTTCCTTACCTGTCCCGGCAATCGTTCCGCTCCACCATCAGAAAGGCCGTTCCAGTGCTCTTATTTGTAATTTTAATAAATGTGCAGATGTTTGTCACAATTTATCATAAAGGGGAAACATACAGAGAGACTTTAAACACTGCTACGCTGGCAGAGGTTACTGTTACAAACATTTCTCTCCTCACATCTTTTCCTTTCATCTCTTCCTCGCATCTCCAGTGGGAGAGATTGGAGATGAGGGAAACATGGATGCAATTAAGGAAATGGCATGCACCCTCTTTGTTCATCACAATTTAGAAACATTCGAATTTTACCTGCTCAAGGGCTGCTTTTGCTAAGAAAGGTAAAGTGATTGGCAGCATGCAGGATTGTATTAAACACAACGCAATATTCGATTTGAAATTTCCCTCCGGGTTGTTTTTGCATGTCTGTGTTGTATATGAACGTGTGTGTGTGTGTGTTGCTGACCACACAGTCAACGATTATTACTTTTCCAAATAGCCAAAAGCGTTGTGTTTAAAGAATCCATCACTGTGGTGGAGCTGCACGGAGGCCGGCAGCTCTCAGCAGAAACAAAAGTACATAAATGTATGAATGTGAAGCTGAGTTCTGACCGAAAAAAAAGAGCACGCCTGCTCTGCAAAGCCCTTCCACGGATCAAAAAAAATATTAAATGAAAGCTCTCTCTCCTCAAGGAACGAGAGAGCCTGGCTCGCCGTCAGATGCTGGAGGAGGAGAGGAGGAGGAGGGAGGAGGCGGAGAAAAGACTGCAGGATGAAACTTTCCACCGGCAGCAGCTCGTGGAGAAGGAGGTCAAGATGAGGTCCAAGAACTTCTCCCAGGTCGGTAAAATGAGGCATAATTGAGTCTGCATGGTGCTACAGTGGAAAATGACAAGGGAAGCTTCTGGTTGGATATATTCATAAATGTGATCATTTCTAAACCAAAGTAACCCTATTCCCAGTTTTCCTTTTAGAATTTCATCCTGTTAACGCTTTATATTAAGGTCCTTGTAATAAGCCTTAGTTGATAATAATAATAATAATATAATAATAATAAGTAATAGGGTTGTATAAGTCCTTATAAGATCTTTATTAACGTTATTGTGTTAATAAGACTATATAAGTGTTAATAATAACATCATAAACATTTTCATGTTAGATTATAAGCATTTATAAGAAACTTTGTTATGCCTTTATTCACAGTGAAATATGCACTTATTAGCAGTTAACCATGCTTTTTCCAGCTACTTGATAAACAGCGAGAACAATGCCTTGTTAGGGGTAATAAATCCTTTATTATACATTTATCAACAGTTTTTTAAGATAATTAAAGTGAGAATAACATGATGTAAAGGGCTGGAACTGAACCTGGGCATTTGTGATAAGGATTTAAACATGGTGCACATGCTCTACCAGACTACAAGGACCTTAATATCAGGCATTAACAAAACCTCACAGTATCACGGCATTTGCACCCCCATACTAAATTTCTTAATTGATTAGTAAAAGACGTAAAAGATCAAATATAACCCAGCCAGCAACACATGCGCTCGCACACATACACAAACGCACACCTGCATATTACAATAAGATCATCTAAGCACAACGTTAGGACCCCTACGTGTTTTTTTTGTTGTTTTTTTTCCCCCTCATGTTTTGTTCTATATGTTGTCATGGTGATAAAATACACATTTAGCTATATTGTTTGATCAGAATATTCCATTATTTGAGATCAAATAATGTAATTATACATGCTATATATTTAATTTCATTTATATTTCATGCTGTCTATTCAGTCCGTCCTCATCCCTACTCGTCAGCACACTGGGTAATTCTGCACGTCTACTGCGGTCACAGTTTTAAACACGGGGAACACGTGGCTAATGTTGTGAATTAACATGGTGAGGAAAAGTTAAGGGATCGGGTTTAAACAAAAGTGTGTTTGTGACGTAAGAACAGTAATGCGTAGGACATACCGGATACACACACTGTGGTCTCTGTTTGACCCATCCACCACCCCGACCACCCAACACGGGCTTTGACACTCTTACTTCTGGAGCATCTAATTACGTGCCTTGTGCGTCAGTATCAAACGCAGAGGGCTGTGAAAGCAGGGGTGTTTATCGCTCTGGGACTGACAACAGGCTGGCTCAACTGGCAGTACCAGATGTTTATCCTCCTATGTTTTTGTCTGATTTGTTTCTGTCCAGGCCCGTCCTATGACTCGCTACCTGCCCATTCGGAAAGAGGAGTTCGACCTGCGCTCCCATGTGGAATCGTCGGGCCACAGTGTGGAGACCTGTTACCACGTCATCCTCACAGAGAAGATGTGCAAGGGCTACCTGGTGAAGATGGGAGGCAAGATCAAGTCCTGGAAGAAACGCTGGTTCGTGTTTGACCGCCTCAAAAGAACCTTCTCCTACTATGTTGGTAAGACAAAGGTTCTTTGGATATTTAGTGCTGCAGGGTCATTACTGTGCAGGTTTTACTCTGCAGGGCAGGTTGAACTGGGACATTGTAGCTCACGGTCACTCCTGGGTGGTGCTCTTTTGTTTGTTTAGCGGTCGGTAGATTTCTGTTCATGTAGCCCATATCTCATGCTCACAAAGGTCTGGAGACATTTTCATAAAATACTGGTACTGTGATGGCTCAGATATAAGACAACCCTGTTTAAGAGACAACTCCCCCTTTCTAACACCTGCTTTTTGAAAATGACTCTTTGAAGAAACCCTTTGAGACTAGTCCTGTTGGGAATGTTTCTCTGTGATAACATTATTCTAAGGAATACATGTCCCTATTCTTTAAGCCTTCTCTCTCTCGCAAAAGTCAAACTTACAGACTCCTATTAAAGCACAATGAAAAGGACAGGTTTGTCCAGCGTGTCCCTCAGTCGCATACTCACAGCCTCTCCCGTCATGCTGCTGCAGCAACATGACATTCTGACATGACACTGGTAATTGGGCTGTTTGACAGATGATTCACTCACTGGTCCGTTTCTGTAAAGATGGCTTTTTACTGGTCAGGGATTCATTTCCTCTGTGGCAGCAAAACACCAATACACCAGCCTTCAGAAACTGCTGCAGGGTCACCTGAGCTACGGTCTCCAACAGGCACACTACTAACTAAGGCTGTACCCAATGATCCGAAGCTTCAAAGCTTTATTCATGTTGACATTTAAGTTCTAAATTAACATTCATATTCTGCACAGATTTTGTATTTATTCATTCTGCTTAAACTTGGTATTTTTGCACAATTTCAGATAAAGATTAGGCTACACTACTATCATTAGCATTTGTAGAATCAGATTCGTGTGATCCAAACATTTCCATTAACTCCAGAGTGTCGTCAAGTCAGAAAGACAAAATGTATTAAAAAAAGGTAGATGTAATCATTTCCAACATTCACAACAGAATACTCCGCTTCAATCCATATTTGATGTTTATCTTTTCAAAAATAACATTTTCACTGCATCAGGAAACTGTTTGCTGCACACAAAGGGAAGCACGCCCCTGTCTTAACGGGGCGGTCTAGCAGCAAAGCAGCATCATAAATGACATTCATATAACCAAAATGATTTAGTTTGGGGTTTTTATTTTTTTAATGTTTTAAACGGTTCATAAAATATGAAGAGATATTTAAAGCTTCATTCCTAAAAACCTCAGTAGAGGCTTTAAATGTAAAAACCACATTCTGACATTCAGTACAGCCCTACTACTAACAGACTTGAAGAAACTCGCTGGCTTAGTAACATTAAAGCTGCCAACAACCCACAATGCAACGCTCTCTGTCAGAGCTGGTTACACTTGGACTCTCTTTGTTCAAGAAGACAACATGATGTTGTGAATACATAAATGTCTAGTCCTCAAATGTAACACAACACTTTTTCAAGCATGATTTCAAGAAAAAGAAAATACTGTCTTATGTTTGGGCTGAACACACACACGCGCCACACACACACACACACACACACACACACACACACACACACACACACACACACACACACACACACACACACACACACACACACACACACACACACACACACACACACACACACACAATGGAATTGGCCCCTGTACTTGTTGCCCAGGCTTTTTGTGTGTGTGGACAAAATAACAGCAACACTGCAAACTACAGCCACAACAGAAATCTGGTTGGAAAGTACTATTTGTGTCAGACTGCATTCAGAAAAGGAGGAAGTAAAAATACCTGTAAATTAAAAGTATGTAGTTATTATCAGAAGAGTGTACTGTACTTACTCAAATAGCAGAAAAATGGCTCCTGCAAGTGTATTGGACATGTTACTGCTGCCTTAATGTCTAAATTGGATTTTACTATGCAATCCTCATGTTTGTGAGAAGATCTTTTCTGGGAAACTCCGGGTTCTTTTTAGCAAAACAACTATATGGAAATGTCACAGTTTGAGTTGTAAAATGAAAAAGCAGCTGCAATGAGCTTAAAACATTTAACATGTAAAGTGGCAAATGTTTCCCGCCGTGGATGAGTGACAGGCAGAACGTGCGTCCTCCAGACCTTGAGCAGCAGTACATGTAGTATGTAGCGTGCACGGCCGTCGTGTAATTTGATCTTCTGCTGTGAGCTCTGGGACACTTTGAAGTCTTCAGAAGGTTCTGCTTAAAGCTGCTTAAAGCGAACCTCGTTGAAAGTGAGCCAGGGTGAGGAGGTGTACTGAGATTACTTTGGCAGTAGTTAAAATGCGCACAGCGCTGCGCTCTCTGAGGACGCTGATTGAGATGCATCGTTCGCCCTTGTCTCTTGACCTTGAACAATGAGAGGTGACGAGCATAAGTCATGAGCACCGCTAATTCATGTTAATCAACTTCCACCACAAGCAGAGTGTTGGTAATTTAGATGCAGTGGAATGAGATGCAAATGCAGGGCTATTTGAATGCTAAAGAGGTCATTAGTAGATAATAGCTGCGTGTTAAAAGGAAAGTGTTATTCCTCGAAATGAAGCGGTGCGTTTCTACCTACTACTCTTAAGTTGGCTTGTGGAGTGTTTGTGCCTGGAGGTAGAGAGGGGTGTTGAGTTCCCCACCGGTTCCTTACTGCAGTTCTGCAGTGGCTGATGAAACAAACTGCAATGATGTACCAGAGTAGCGTAAGAATGCAGTCAAGTCTGAAAATACAATGAGAGCTCCACTGGTTTAAAAACAGAGAAAAAGTGCTGTGGTTGTCTTTTCCCATCCATCACCACAAACCATAAATTGGTCATAATCAAAGTTAGTTTTTTAATGACCGTATCACGTGTTCCTCCTCTCGTTACCCTAGGTGACATGGAAGTGATGCGTCTGTCCTCGCCAGTGTATGTTATTCTTTGACCAAACCCACGTGATTCTCCCTCCCACAGACAAACACGAGACCAAGCTGAAGGGTGTGATCTACTTCCAGGCAATAGAAGAAGTCTACTATGATCACCTGCGCAGTGCCACAAAGGTATGTTGCGAATGGACTTTGACAGCCATCATTTTCTCTCATCAGTTTCACACTTTGTTTATTTTCATCCTGCATTCTCTTTCATTTAAAACATGTCTCTGCACATTCTGCGGTTTGCTTCTTTTCTCCCCGTTTGTGCTTTTGCTTTGGCCGGCTCCTGTCACAGAAGGGATTTTTCAACTTGAATATGACCAGTGTATGTATCACACTCTCTGTTCTCCCCTTGAACCTCACTGAACCCTTTGTGTCCAAACCATAGACTGCGTACAGAGTGCTGCAGGGATGTGTTCCTAACCCACAGTTGGCATGTTTGCACTTGGGGTTCCCTCGTCTGGAAGTCAGTGGGTTTTTTGATTGGTTTTGGTACAAGTTGTAGTCTGTAAGATCTACATCCGGGTTCATTTTCTTTTAAGTTCCTATCTTTCAAATAATGAGTTAAAAAAATGGTGATTGATCATATGACCCATTAATGAAAGCACTTGTATTTGCTGCTTCGCTGAGAAATATGATTCAACACCCCCCCCCCCCTAAAATCAAATGTGACGCACAGCGCATTTACAGTAAAAGTGCTTTCATTAGTGGGCCATGTGATCAGTCACCATTTTAACTCACTCTTTGATAGATAGGAACGACAATTAACTACATGAAAAATTTAAGGATTACAACTTTAGATAAATTCTGTGGTTTACCATTATTTTCATTGTCCATGAATCTGTTGATTATTCTATTATGTCGATTATTGGTTTATAAAATGTCAGGATGACATCCTCAAATGTCTTGTTTTGTCCACAACCTTAAAGATATTCAGTTTACTGTCATCGAGGAAGAAAGAAACCAGCCGGAATAATAGATTTCTGACTCTTTTTTTTTCTCTAAAAAATACTAGTTAATTTATTGTTAAGTTGTCATTGCAAACTATGTTATCAATTATTCCTTTAATTGATACAGCTCTATTTTGTTCTATAACGTAACTTCATCATAAATACGCCACTGGCCCGTACGTGTCTGTAAAAAGGCGGTTGCTAACAAGTGGCTAAATGATATTACGGAGGTTGACAAACGTCATCATGCCGAACACATGAGATCAGTTGGAAGCTTGTGGTGCTGACGTTATATGTAACCATGGTGTAGTTAATTTACTGAATATGCAGTTAACTTGTAAGTAAGTCAGAACCTGTAAGTATCATTAACTATTGTTTATCACAGAATTTATTTTTTACAATAATCCAAAATCCAATAAAAAAATCCTATTGGCTTTTTGTTGAGAGAACCGGGGCGATGCTGACGTCAGGGTCCCTACATCATTTGAGTGCGTCATCCCTGCAGCACTCTACTGTGATAGAGAATAACAGAAGACACTAAGTGGTTGAGTGGCTGATAATGCATGGTTAAGTCTTGTATCTCATGACCCCAGACAGTGCACTGGTTTGATTCTTGTGTGTGTTTGTAATTTGAATTGCTAATCCTGCTTGATCCCTCTGCCCATCCCAGTGTTCCCGGTGCAAACCAGTCAAGTGGTTACAAAACAGGAAGCTGCTTCTGTCATTATTTTTGTATGAAGTAGGCATAGTAGAAAGTTCCAGTTAAGGGCCGTACTTCCTGACTGATTCAAGTGATGAAGTCATTTTAATGCCTGACAGAAGAACGACCTCATTTGAGCGCTGTCTCTTCAGCTAGTGTTCAAAGACCCCTCTCTGTTGAGGAAGTGGTAATGTTCCGCAGAGCCGTAGGTGTCGTTTTTGGCCACATTTCTGTTCTTTGTGATCCACGCTGCGCGCTGCTTGACTTGAGCCTTAACACGTCTTGTCATTTGTTTTTTTATCTTCAACATAAAGCTGAGCTGCTGCTGCCTCCTCATCTTCAGCGTTTGTGTTTGACGGCCTGTCGCAACGCAGCGCACTCTGACTTACTGTGTGGCTCTGATCAACTCTGGAACTTTGATTTTACTTGTCACTTCCAATGTCACATTACAGAGGAAAAACTTTAAAGTCTGAAGCAGACAGAAAAGATGATGGTTTAGAAGAGGAAAGGGGCTGCACATGTGTGTAAGGAAATACATTTTAGAATAGTCTGGTTGGTTTCTCTTCTAAAACCACAACAAGCATTTTGTGGGGGAAACACCCATTAAAGTTGAGTTTTTCACATGCTTTTTTTTTAGTTGTTTGTTATATTTTCATGAAACCTGTTCAAATCAGGGGTAGACTACTGTGTTTGTGACACCAGTTCACTGAAAATACGAGAGTTCATGGATTAGAGTTTCAGACTCTTCTAACCACTAAAGATTTTTAACCCTTTTCCTAAGTTCCTGTGTGCTGAGACGGTAACTTGGAATGAAATTATAATTTAAGTAGGAAAAAGTAACCTCAATATAGACAAAATACAGTAAAGATTGAAAGATGAATCTGGGAAACAAAGAAACATTGAATTGATACGAATACATTTTGGTTCCCATTGTACAAACAGAGCAAAATCATCATTTCTAGCAAAGTTGCAGAGTTGAAGTGAGGCAGAGTGAAGCAGAGTTGCAACTTGGTGAACAGGTTAAAAAATATATATATTTTTGCGCCATACAGAATATTTTTCATTCAGATGTTTTAAAAAAGTCTTTAAAGCTGCATTAAATCATACATTTTTTACAACACTTGGGGGAAGCTCACTATGCTGAAAAAACAACATGGACACAGTTTATAGTTTGTAAACAGTTGCTGTACTTGAACACCAGCTAGTTGCTAACGTGGTCTGCTGTTTGGTGCTGTGTTCCCGCTGAATCCCGCTGAATCTTGAAGCGAGCTTGTCTAGATGGAGAAGATGAATCACAGCAGTAAAGATGCTAAAGATGTCTCGGCTCTGTAACGCGCCGTAGAACCGAGTTACTGTGTGTTTTAGCTCGCGTGCCAACAGCGTTCACGCGACACTGGTTCTGTTTGGTGTGTGAATTTCTAAGCCTCCAGAAGCAGGGAGACAATGACAGAGAGTGAAATTGTGAGTAAATATACAGTGTGGGTTACAGCCCATAAATAAACACAGCGCCTCAGTGTTCCCGTGTGTTGCCTGAAGGGAGAGTCTGTGGGATTAAACCAGAGCAGAGTGTGTCCCCTCCGCTCTGGCTCCAGACACAGTAGGTTACGAAATGTAAATACATATATTTATTCAGCCTTTTTATTCGGCATCGACCCCGCATTTACACACGTATTGTTGATAAAATGGACGCGTAGGTAAACTCTTCAGGTCACAGTTACACCCTTGAGACGCGGCTGAGACGCGAGCCCGCTTAAAATGAGAGTGCGTCTGTTGCATGATACTTACCAGTGAAAACATGCCTGATACACCTGTGGTCTAGACACAGGGTAAATCACAATTCTGTGGTGATCCGTCACTATGAGCGACATTTTATTAGTGCACCTTTAAGGAGTCTTCATTTTGGTTTACATTGGCAGTCTGGGTCGCATCACTGCGTCTGGGACACACGGCCCTATGGGAGAATACCTCTTTGATAAACACACTCTTTAAAGGTCACACCAGTAGAGTGAAATAAGCTCCACGTTTTAAAAAGATACATGGAGTCACACTGCTTTCTTCTCTGTTAAGAAAACTCCTTGTTAAAGATCAAAGAGCCGCCTATTTTTGTAGAAAGTTTTTGTTAAGCTCTGTCTCCACTTGAACGTAATAGAAATACATTAGAGTTTCTAACAGAATGGTTTCGATAAGAGCATTTAGTTCACTGGACAGCAAAAATCTGCATTTAAGCACATGCTGATACTGTAGTTATTAGATATTAATGCAGAACTGTGTGGACTCCTATCAAAATGTCTCATTAGATTCAGTTCAATCGAAGGTCTCGGACATCATGGACAACCAGTGTAGTACTACAACAAATATGCACTTTAGTTTGTGAAAGGTTGAAATTAGGGCTGCAACTAAATATTATTTTCATAATCGATTAATCCGTTGATCCTTTTCTGGATTAATTGGTTAATTGTTTGGTCTATAAAATGACTGGAAATAGTCAAACATGTCAATCGGTGTTTCCCAGAGCGCAAAAGTGTCTCCTCAAATGTCTCGTTTTGTCCACAACCCAATGATATTCAGTTTGCTATGATAACAGAGAGAAAACCTGATATTATTCACATTTAAGAATCCGAGATCAAAAAAGTTGGCAATTACTTTTTGAGTTGACAGCTAATCCATTTATCGACTCCTAGCTGCAGCTCTAGTTGAAAGTGACCTATGTTATAGATAATAACTCCGTACCTGATAAATGTCAGAGTATGGAACAATGAGAAGGAGAGCGGAGGGAGTGGGTGTAGTCGGAGAAGTGGCGCGTGAAAGTCCGATTCTAATTTTCTCTTTGTTCTTCCGTCTCCCAGAGCCCGAACCCCTCCCTGACCTTCTGCGTAAAGACCCACGACCGGCTCTACTACATGGTGGCCCCCGCAGCAGACGCCATGAGGATCTGGATGGATGTGATCGTCACGGGAGCAGAGGGATACACGCAGTTCATGAACTGAGAGACACGCGCAGGGAGCGGGGAGCGCAGGTGACGAGCGGATAGTTTCGGCAGGGACTCTCCCACCACAGACTCTACAGGCCCTTCCTGTTTCCAGTCCACAGCGGACCCAACGCCTTCTTTGTTACTTTTCATTTTTAATCTCACGCTTTGATTTTACTATGTAGATATTTTCACCTCCACATTTTCTACGTGATTCAGTTTGGATTGAAAAAGGGAGCCCTTGGAGGACACACACACACATACACACACACACACACACACACACACACACACACACACACACACACACACACACACACACACACACACACACACACACACACACACACACACACACACACACACACACACACACACACACACACACAATCTGTATATAAACCAAAATGTATACCTGTCAAAGACTTTTAAAAAGCCTTTCTATATTGCCAAATGGAGATCTTGTAGTTACTGTTTGTTGAACCTTTTGTATTATTTGTTTCCTTTCTTTCTCTCTCTCTTTTTTCTTTTTTTACTTATAGAGAAAATTGCCAAATGACGTAATGCCAATGTTTTGTTTGAGTGTTCCATCCTGACTATGCTCGGTTCAGGCAGAAAGAATCTTCAATCAAATGGTTCATCAATTTAGAAATATATTAGAAAGAATCTTATTTGAATCGTATGAATATGAGAAGAAAGATAATAATAATTAGGCGCTGGAGATGATCTAAGAGTCCTGCACACCTGTAACAGTAAAACACAGTAAACCACCTCAGTGCTGCTCTTTAAGACTAACACTAAATCAAGCGAAGCATCTACAGCACGTTTAGGCATCCCGAGCCACATGCTAGTCATTTTACTTCTCATAGGCCTACCAAAGTAAGTGGAGGTGTTTTTGTTAAGACTTTGACCCACTACAGCTCAGGAGTTCACTCTGCAGTTTGACCAATACAGGGTTGGAGAAGCCGGTACTGATGTTAGTAATGAAGCTGCTGATGAACATTATATTGTGCAGTATTTAGTTTATATTTAAATCTTACGAAAAAAACTGAATAAGGAAATACTGGACTGGCACATTAGTTATATTTGTTTGTGGGAAATCAGTAGACAGTTAGCTTAGCATACAGACTGGAAATAATGGGAAACAGCTAGCCAGACTCTGTAAAAACACCTCTAAAACTCTCTAATAGAAATGTTATATATTGTTTGTTTAGCAAGACGTTGCATGCTAGGACAACTGGGCTTTTACCACTGCTTCCAGTCTTTATGCTAAGCTAAGCTAACAGTTTCCTGGATCTATATTCTTCAAGCTCTCGCTGTTTTTTTGCCAAGAGTAAGAAGAGTATTGAAACCACTCTATCATGTCTTTGGGTTGGCTAAGCTTAGCGTAAATACTGGTGTCTCAGTTTGGATACTTCCGTTAGTTCTCTAACACGTGGTACACTGTGTACTCAGTTGTGTAGTGCGTAAATTGTGTAATGTGTCGCACACTGCCATTTTTCTCCTTTTTTTTTTAATGCTCTTTTTTTTGGCTTGTTCTTCCAACCTTTATGCTAGGCAAAACTGATTCCCGGCCCTAGTTTGATGATTAGCTGGACAGGAGGAAAGTAAATAAGCACGGAGGTGGTTTCCATCTGCTTCCAGTCTTTGTGCTAAGCTAGCCTGAACAAGCTACACATGCCTTTCCAAACCTTTAACAATCTGCTATGTGATTTAAAAAAAAAAAAAGTGGTCAATCCATCACATCAGTTGGGGGACACTCACTGGATGGTATCCAACACTCACAAGTGTAACCGTAGCTGCCACATTCTCAGTGTGCTTGTGAATATATTGAACATATCTCACTGTGTCTGTATGATGTTGCCAACTCAAGGTGCGAACTGCATATCCATGTGTAAGCTGAAAAAGCTCATCCATTTGCCAAGTAGCCTTTAGCTAACTTGATGCGTCTACACAGCTGGGAAGCAGCCATCCTCACTGCCAGCCTGAAGCAGCAACCACAGACCACACCGACACAGGCTCAACAATACGCACTAATGCAATTCTGAACTGTGCCTTGACTATATGTTGTTATCGATGCCGCGCCTGTGAGTCCAGCACAGCCTTGCTGGAAGGCTACGTTTGAGTGCATTTGAATCCGTTTCTGAGCTGTAATGCAGTACGTGGACAGGTCTGCATGAGGAGGTGTACTCCAGTACAGGCAGACCCCAAAGGCCCTGAGCACAGTGGGGATCAGCGAGATCACCGTCATTATTTAAACTCAGAAGGGACAAAATATGAACTATATTCTTTTATGTTATTTAAAGGAGCACTCCAAGTTTTCAGTTTAATCACCACGGAGACTACTCAGCGTGTGAGAACAGTTATGCCTTCTAGGAGCTTTGTCGAGTGTGGGAAAATAATCCTGATGATGTCATCACTGAGCCTAGAGACTACACATTTAGAACTGAAAGCCTGTGTTACACTGGGGGCATGGAGTTTGAAACACGTGGGTGTTTACCAGTTAGGGAGAAATGAAGGACCCAGTGTTTTTATAGGTTGACCCATATAAGAGAGTACAAGTCAAGAAGGCTCATTCCCCCCAACCTGCAATACTAAAACGCTGTGCTAGAGTTTGAACTCGGACAATATTTTGTACATTCTGTAGTGAGGTGAAGACGCCATCACAAGTTGAGACCTGTTCAGATTATACTGCATCTCATACGGAGCACGTCGTGTTCAAAATTTTGGGATCTCCGATGTAAAAAGACAGGAGGTATGAGACTACACACCCTCTAGGAATTAGGTCATAAAATAAATATCTTTCATATATTAGTGGCCATTATTGATTGTAGTTGTTTACCATATCATTTGAAAAAAAAAAAAGGAAAAAGATTGGTTTACCTAACTTGTAATTTAATACCAGATCACTGCATTTCATCCTCAAGTCTTACAAAAGCTTGCCTCCCTGCTTTGCATCCCCACTGTGACCTGAGGCCTACACGAGGGTGGATAAGGACATGTTTGCAGCTTTCACAGACTAGACCCCACTGGACTTTGTGCGTCGTCGCGCGTCGATCACTACATTGTGAATCTACCGATCGACTTTGTAGTTAACAGATGCCGGATCCGGTCGTCTGTTTTGTAGAAGCAGAGAACGGACTACGCTGTGATTTAGAGCGCGCGGACCCGTTGTTTACTTTAATGTGTCGGTACAGTAATAAGTTCTGGTTGTGGTGCCTGAGATAGTGACCCGTTTACTTTGAAAAGAAAAAAAGAAGACTAGTGAAAAGACCTTAATATATTCTGTCCCCCTTGCCTTTACGTTCCCTGCACAGTTACCGTGCAAACCAAACTATTCAACACTGGCAAGGCTGTTAAATCATGTGTGTTGGTGGTAGGTGGTATATATACTTTACTGTTATGTATGTGGAAAAGAAAGGAAACTAAATATACTGTAAAGAGGATGCCTGAATGAAAAAATATCTTACTATTGAAATGAAACAGTATTGAGTATTTAAACAGTATTGTATGAAAAGAAGTACAGTTTTTACTTATTTTTGTCATTTTAGAAATTTTATTGTCAGTAACATTTCAAATTGTATGGTAGTGATGTATCAATCTACCTTTTTTTTTACTGGTACAGCAGAACACACATCTGCACTTACACACACACAAACACACACACCCCCCACACATGACTGTACTTTTGTTTTTTCTAGAAAGTAGATCCTGTTTCATACACACACACACTCACAGTCAATACTCGGACCATACTGTGTTATCGGTACCCTGTATGTCGCATATTATGGATTAAAAACAAAAGTGTTACACAATATCGTCTGCTTTTCTTGACTTCAGGCGGTTCTAAAGTGAAGGTTCCAGTGTTGGGGAGAGACGGCAGCAGCTACTGTTTGGATTCTCACGCTGACGGATTATTGGTTCGTTACGAACAGTCACACTTGTAACGAAGGAGGACGAGCCCACAACAGAACACCAAGTAAACCAAACACCATCAGAAAGGGGGAGGGGGAAAAAAAGCCAAAAATGTTTTCTAAAAAGTGGAATTCACTCACAATGAACACACAGCTAAAAAACAATTAAAAGGAATAAAAACAATGAATGAAACAAAAGTCAAAAATAAACATCTAGAAGCTTCTTTCTCGGACACGGTGTTTCTTTCATCTGAAAGAAGTCCGGCGGCTCCCCACGTGGATTTTACAGCTCGTTGACTCCATCACCTGGAAGAGAGACAGTTATTTCCCTCCAAACTACACAAATACATTCACTGTTTGCACTTTAGTTTGTTTTTTACATCAAACTGCATGATACATTAACTGCAGTGGTGTGAAGTAACCAGTTACTCTTTAAATACTGGACTGAAGTACAATTTTGAGGTACTAGTACTTTTCTTCAGTATTCCCATTTCATGCTATTTTACACTTTATTTCGCTATATTTCAGAGGAAAAATTCTATCTTTTACTCCACTACATTTATTTGGTAACTGTAGTTACTTTACGGATTCCAATTACTAATGCAAAATGTTATCGTCGAATGACATAGCATATATTGTTATAGATTAAGCTACACGGCAATGTACACTGTACAAAACAATAGCCCCACCTTCATCAGCTGCACCATTATCTAACTAATTCATCTATCAATAATTACAATCTAATAGAATAATATTCTGAAATTGGTCATTTTGCAGAATAAGTACTTTTTTTTGTACTTCAATTACATGTTGATGCCAGTACTGTTGTACTTTTACTGAGGGAACATTTTGATGCAGGACTTTTCCTTGTAACAGATCGTTCTACAGTGTGGCATTACTATTGGGTAAAATATCTGACTACCTGTTCCACCGCTGATTCATTGGCTAGGCGAGTTTGATACAACTACATAGAAAAGTAAGCTCAGCATAAAGACAGGTGCTGCGTGTGAAATGACTTCAAATTGCTTCAGTGACAAAATCTTAACGTGTCCTCACGGGCAGAGTGTGAGTTGAAGCTAGTAGCAGAGCAGTAGCTCCTACAGTATGGGACACTTTGAGCTGCGCATTGCAGCGGAACGATAAAAAGCACATTTAGCATAAATCCATTACCCTAAGAAGTGATCCCTTTTACAATATGTTATAACTCCTTTGATTCAGTCTTCACAACAGCAAAGCTCTTTAAACAAAACTGAACAGTCCTTACAGTGAGCACATGACACCCCACGCTCCTCACAGCACACTCGCCACGTTAGTTTAAATGGTTTGGTGAAGTGGTGCAGTGTTGTGTTGCACACTGAAAACTTTAAACAGAGCCAAAGAAACTAAAACAATATAATATACAGTGATCGATGAGTTTAAAATGAGCCAGTGACGCCGCTGATGTTCTGGGTGACAGCTGTGTTGATAGTGTTTTGACCATAACTACAGGTTCACACATAATAAAGCTGTACTGAAGCCCTGGGATGAGCCTGTGTTTGTCTCAAAAGTTGCCCTGAACATGCTACTCACTCTCTGCACAGGGGGACGTGTACTCGGTGACAGCCTCATCACCTGAAAATACCAAACACACATCAGATATGCAGCAGAGGACATACTGTGGCACCTCAAACACATTTACGCATAGTATAGAAGACTGAGCATCACACGCATTTTGAAAAAAGAATAACATACTGGTCTGGTAGTAATCGTAGACTTTGACCACGGCTGGTTTCAGGTTCCTCACTTGCACATCCTCCTCTAGTGTCACACTGTGGATCTTTGTCTCATCCTTCTTCAACTGCAAACACAAACAACTTTACTGTTTTCACTCACTCATCACAAACGCAACACACAGTAGAGAATAGCTGTACAGGTGTTTATGAAAACATTATTTCACCGTCATCACACACACAAAGACGTGCGGCCGTTGTCAGTGCTTCTTACCCCGTCCAAGTAGATGTTGATGAATCCCTCCTCCACGTCCACGCGCTTCACTGAGCGGTCACTCTTCAGCTGTCAGAGCACAGAGCACACACTGCCCTCAGTAAACTCAGTATAACACAGTAAAATAAGAACAGATATAGGGTCAAAGGTCTTAGCTGCAGTAGTACGGTGTGGTAGAATTAACAAAAAAGGATGTGTATTAAAGTAAAAAGTCTTTTCCATCGCGTTGCTCATGCTCTAACTGTATGCAGCTGTAGAACTGACCAGCTTCAGGGAGCTCTTATCCAGAATGTATCCAGACAGCAATTTGATGTTGATGATGACCATGTTTGTTTCCTCTCTCCTGCCCTGGTACCTGCACACACACACACACAACAAAATATTTCCTGTTTCCCAACAAATATAACAACTGGAGAACTACCGGGTAGTTACAGTCGTATATCAGATAGGCTGATATGTACAAAATATATGTATCACTGCAGATATAATGTATGTAACCATCCTTTCCATCCATCTACACGGATGTGTTTGTGGGAGTGGGCAGGGAAGCAGAACCATCAGCTCCACCCTCCACATTAGGCTAACACAACACGATGTGTGCCACAAGCTTTGCATGGCAAAAGCGTGTGCCTCCGCCTCGCACCTGCAGCCTCTGAACACAATACGGAATCTGTCTTCACTTAATAAAAGGACTTTGGAAACACCAGAAAACTTGCTTTAGTAAATTTGGCTTGTGTATGAGACAGTGCTCAGCAGACATTCAGCATCAACACAGTCCTATACATTAGTGCTGGGTGATATGACCAAAATCTCATATCACAATACAGCTAATTTCATATCTCGACAATTCAAAAAGACAATATGATGTTGGGAATACATAAATGTACACACACACACACACACACACACACACACACAGTACCTGACATGCACGAAGAGGATGAGCTGAGGCCGGCTGATGTTGCACTTGGCCATGGTGTTGGTAGAGATGTTGAAGGCGGAGAAGTCGGGTGGAGGGGGGACGTTGTAGTGCATGGAGATCTGGGGAGAGACAAACATTCATTTATGACTGAACAACACACTTTTCTCTAAGTGAGATAACCGCACAGAGTCAACATCAGTGATATTTGTGTTATTTAGAATAAAATCAATCAATAAAAAATATAATTGAATTGCAATGACAAATTGGAGTTGAATGTATACAAAATACTGCCTAAAACATATAGCTGTTGTTCACAGTTGTGTACACTCACACCAGTGGCTGTGTAACATCATCATCATTTGTTAGGCTCTGAATTACAGAACCTGAAACATCTCGTCAGCAACATTTATGTGCGTTTCTAAATGTTGTGATGATGCAGCTTTTATTCTCAGTTCATTTTCAGATTTTAATTCACAGCAGCCGTTTTTCTTTGCCTCCTTCTTCTTTTCCTATTCTCTTCCCCCTATCTCACTTCCTGCTTTACACATGGTGGCGTTGACCTCGTGTTGACCTCCTCCTCCTGCGGCCTACCCTACCTGTGCCAGCACGCAGCTCTGTCCCTGGGCTCGGATCGTGTACTCTCCGGGGGTCTCGCTCAGCTTCTCCTCCTGGTACAGCAGCCTGTTGCTCTGATCAACCGTGAACTCTTTGTTCAGGCCTCCTAGCGACGTCACCGTCACTGCAGTGCTGCCCTCCGCGCTGTAGGTGGCAGCGCCGTACTTAGCCAGAGCCTGGAGGGCCACCACGGTGTCCTGAGGAGCAGAGAGGTTAAATGTGTCATTAAAAACAGTTAGGGAGGGTTAAAGGCTTTCCATGTTGTGTGTGTGTGTGTGTGTGTGTGTGTGTGTGTGTGTGTGTGCGCGTGTGCATGTGTACGTGTGTGTGTGTGTGATGTGTCCTACCTGTGTGGAAGAGAAGCCCCCGTACGGATTCTGCTGCTGGGCGAGCCAGCGGACGATGCCGGAGGAGTAATCCAAACCAAAGTCTGGCATGGTCGGACCGGAGAGCAGAGCCAGCAGAACGTAGGAGGTCATCTCCACCTCCAAAGAGTCCAGGCCTTTCCCAGAAGCCCCCACTCTGTTCCAGTGACGGGTGCCACCTGCCAGCGTTAGAGTTAAATGAATTAGCAGGAAGCTCTACAGATTCTGAAAGTGTATTACAGAGGTGGTTTTAATAGATAGGAAATCCATAATGGAAACGACCGTCTCCTTTGTGCTCGTTGAACCTTCAGCTAACAACAACGGCCAAGCCACTGCTGTTACAAACTTTTTTTTTACAACCTTGTTAAAAAATTAATTTGTTATTCTATGGGCAAGGAAGTTCAAAGATTGCATTTAATAAAAACAAAAATGTTACAATACAAAAAAAGAAAGCCCAGGTAAGACACAGAAACTAAACAGACCGCAACACTGAAAAGGTTACTATGGATTTGTTTCTTGATTTTTTGTACACTTCATTTTGTCTTGGGCTAGCAAGGTAGAGCTGTGAACATATTCCAAATATAGCAACATTTAAACATCTAGATGTTTTAGGAGGCTACAATATGTTTAGCTGCTGCCCACATACACAGCAGTACGTCTGTCCTGTCCCTCCAAACTGGAGGCGTGCGGACCACCATCTACTGCAGATACTACACTCACTACAGATAAGGAGCTCATACAACCACACTTCAAAATATCTGAACTATCCCTTTAACACATGCATTGGTGAAAACCTCTAACCTAGAGTAGCTCAGCAGGAGAGTCCTTCTGCTCTCTAATTAACCTCTCCTTTAAGTGGCACTTGACATCCTTTCACTCACTACATGTCAACTGAAACTTCAGCTTGACTCTTCATCTGCTCACAGTGCACACACACTTCAGCGCCTCCACTTCATCTACACTTCATCTACAGCAGCGGGTTTTTCATTGAGGGCGTAAGCGGCACGAAGGGCCACTATCTATCCAGAGACTGGGGAGCTGCCATCTGGCTGTTTCAACCAGGAGCACTTTTCTCTGCGCTCTGTGCCCTCATTTTGCTCCTTTGCTGTTTACTTATCTGTGTGTGTGTGTGTGTGTGTGTGTGTGTGTGTGTGTATACGCGTCTTTGTCACTCTCTATTCAGACACAATTAACTGACAAATGTGAACAGTTAACCGATGTTTTAAATGTGTACTTGTTCCACACATTAACCACACAACAATCACAAACAGCCGTGACACCGGGCTAGTGCTTTTGATCCATTTCCTCAGGTAAAAAATGGATGAATTGACACTCCAGCAGACAAGGGGTGTGTATTTTATAATGTATCAAAATCAGGCCATTTATTTCACATATAACGTGTCTTTTATATAGTTTACAGTGTGTTTTCTTGCTAGATTTACTCGCAGAAAAATAGACCAGAAGCCAAAATGATGGCTCCAGATCACGGGCTGTTGGTGGAGCCCGGGGCTCAATCGATTAGTGTTAGCGAAGTGTAATTCTGGCACAAAATCATCCCATGGTCTTTTTTGGCACTTACATACATCAAATAAGCCTCCGAGACAGTTTTTCTTTTTGCGTAACAACTATTAACGCGAAATCCAGGAGAGTCCGGGTTCACTAACTACGTTGTTGCTGCTTCGTTTCATGTGTAGGGACTCTTCTCATGCTACTGCAGAGGTTTGTCGTTATTTTGAGCAGTATTAGTGGTTAAAAAAGATGTTTGAATGCCTTCACCTCAATGCCCCGGGCTAATCAGTGCTAATCAAAAAAATCCGGCTGTTAGCGACTCTCCCCTATTTCTCCGTTAATCGTTGTGACACTAAATAAGCTGTCTCGATGACTTTTTTTGATGTATATAATCGCAGAAAAAGTCCATGGGATGATTTTGCGCCTGAATTACACTTTAACGCGGACGTCTGAAGGAAGCGTTGCGTGGTGCTTCAGCGGCTGGTTATGTCAACTGGCGTAAAAAGAGATTTGAATGCAGTTGAAATGTCAACTCTGTCCAATGCTTACACTTCAACGGACACTTTCAACCCTCAAGTCTTCACCTGGAAACTGGTTTGGGTTGGTTCTGTTATGTCACACTGTCGTGAGTCTGCACAACATAATGGTAATTACATAATTAAGGTGACTAAAAATTAACCTGACTCCGCAAGAGGGATTGATTCGTATTTGCTCAGCATATCCATCTGGGAACTCTCATTTGGAGATCTCTTGGGAAGGGGTGGAAATACTGGGCACTGATTGGATCAATCATCTGTCTATCACCACCTATGTTGGTGATAAACAGACCAAATCAATGAATATATATATATATATATATATATATATATATATATATATATATATATATATATATGGATAAAAGGCACAATTTCAGGAGCCCGGTCCATATTCCAACAGAAGGATCCAAGAGAAAAAAGAGTTAGTGAGCAGCTTGCTCCATAGCTGCTCATCTCATCTTGGGAGCCACTGTTGTTTACACTGAACAGTCTCTTCTCGTTGCGTCACTTAAATCTGCCTCAAAACCAACACTGATTTGTTCGGTCGCTTGGCAAACTTCTCCAAATTTTCTCTGCTGCACGTTACCAGACTGGTCTGAGAGTAAAATACACTGGAGCTCAGAGATCAGGATGGTCTGGCGAGGCTAACCAAAAATGGTAACCATCATTTCAGTTTCAGCATTGCCCTGTTGATAATTCAACGCCACTTGAACTGAAACTTCTACATCTTTCAGCATTTGAACTATTTCATCTCCTTTCATTTGCCACTTCCACTTCTCAGTATTTCACCTTTTTTTGGATGAACCGCATGTTGTTTGCAACAAGACATGTTGATTTTCTCTAAGAAATGTAGTCTTTTCTACTTGTATGTTAGTGCTGATGCTGCAGCGGTAAACTAGTTTCCCAGAGGTGCAGATGTTGCTGATGGTTCCACTGTCTCACCCTGTGTGTTGGACTTCTGGTGCAGGTAAGTGATGAGTTTGCTCCTCATCTCCTGGTCTCCAGCCAGGGTGAAGGTGTAGGACAGCAGGGCGGTGGTGTACAGGTTGTCCAACCTGCTGGCCACTGCTTCCTTGAGACAGTTGAGGCATTTCTGTACCATGGGGTCCTGTCACACCACAGGCAAACACAAAGATATGACAACTGAAACAATTAATGAACCCATTACTCTGCAGGTCTCCAAAAAGTAAGAGTTGCTTTAACGTTTTATGTAAGGCAACTCTTTTAGGACTTTCTACAGACAAAAGCAGCATTTAAAAGCAGAAGAAACAATAATGAACAGGCGTATAAACATCTACATACACCCTGATTTATACGATTATAGATCAGTGTGTATATAGTTGTTTATTTAACACAACTATTGGATCCTGTTTGCTGCACGGGCAGCAAACGTGACAGGAAATCTACCAGTGTTTTAGTCTAAGGGTCTACAAAATGAAGCCCTTCTGAGGAACACTTAAAACGAGGGCAGACCCAGCAGAGTTGAAGCGGTGAACATCACCCAGAGCCTGTCAGACTCACCGTGGTGTTGGTGTCCAGCTCCAGCAGGGCGGCGGTGATGTAGGCTGTCAGGGACACATCGTCACTCACTCCTCCCTGTCAGAAACAGGAGAACAGTGGCAACGATCAGAAAGTGGCACCAAACGGCAAACTAGAGAGACAAGGTTTATTTGTTTGACTTGTTATCAGGTCCAGTGGTCTGTGTCATTGTACAACATGTTGCCAGTTCCAGAGTCCAAATAGTTAAAACAATCTTGACACAGTATAACAGGGCTGTACTCAATGACATTTTGGCATTAAAAGCTACTGTTGAGCTTTTCAAATAGAGCTCTGATTGTCTGTCCACATATTTTACAACATTATAAAAAATAATTTAAACAAAATCCTCAGTTTGAATAATGTGAATCATTCGTTTTTGTTAAAAAAAAAAATTGTAATTTTTTTTAACTTTATCTTCAATATCTACTTTTGTTACACGTTATTCGGTTACTTGTTTTTTGTTATTGTGACCGTGTCTGAAGTGGGTTGTTGGGCTTTTTCTGTTTTTGTCTGTGGTTTTCTCTTTTCACCTTAAAGCAGATGGACTGTACATGTGTTTTACCTGTTCATGTTAATTTAGTAAAGAAAGGAACACTATAGTTTTTTTATGGTGCTGTTCAATGTTAGACCTCTGTTAGCAAACTCTTTTTGAAAATGGAACGGAAATTAGCAGCAGCTAAATGCTCAGAGACATTTCATTGGATAATTGTACAATTGGACTGGTCGGTCAATTCAGACAAATCTAGGTATATTTGCGGCCTGATTTAGCCCCCTAATGTGACGGGTCGGACCCTACACTTATTGGTGGCTCGATTTCCATGTAAATACAGTTGGTGCGGCTTGGCGGCACGTGTGTCACCTGGTGTCGATTACGTGAACTGTTGTGCGACCCACAGCCTGGAGTTTTAAAAGCAGGAAACAGCTGATCACAGGAACAGCAAGATAATAAACCAGTGATGAGCAACTGAAAAGCCTGTGAAATCCCTGAGTTGCTGACCATCAGTGCAGAGAAAGTCCTGAATAATCAGATCACGGGGCTAACTTCTTTCCGACGCATACTGTACGTTGTACCGTGAGCCCAACTTTGTGCTCCACGTCAGGTCACATGTTTACGCCTGTCTCAGAAAGCCGTCTTTTGGCAAAGGAGGAATATTACGCCTCGGTTTCACATAATCAGGACGTCAATGTGACACATTTTCTATATAAAAATCCCTTATATATACTGTATTTGACTATCTAATAAACATAAATTGAATGCAAGAAATTGAAATATCAACATTGTGAATGAAGCTTCAGCCCTAAATAATAATGGCCCTCCAAACATCACGAGAATCTGAGTGCTCAGAGCGGAGAACAATATTAGTATTTTTTGGGGCATTTATTGTCTTTATTGGTGTGTTTACGGCCATTATCCTGGAGGTATGTGTGAGGCATACTGAATGTGCATGGTTTTTTTTATGACAAAATTGATTCAGTAACTGCTAATTGGAGTCATTGCTGCTTTATTACACTCGCACGCCCATCAGCCGTTAAACTCTTGATTAAATTTAACTGAATAAACCCAGGCATGCTTCGGTTCTTTGTCTGAAAAAGAATAGCAGGAATATGAAACACACACCTATCTACCCTACTCCCCTTGTGTGTAAGACAAGCCGAGCCTGAGCTGAGCAGATCAGACTCGTATCTGGGGCCTTATTTGGTGGCCATGCCCAGAAAAGATGACTGATGTTATCACAACATAAGGAGAAGTTGACTGCAACTAACATTTTACAGAAAAAGATTGAGACCGTCCTTGGCTTCTTGCTTATCACACAGTGTTAGTCCACAGCACTCAGTCACTGCTTGTGACTTGAAAAAGCTTTTTCATCCATAACTAGGACTTATAAAACACAGGTACCTGCCGCAGACCCTCAGCTGTCACAGCTTTCTGTTGTTAGTCTGCTTCAGGAAAGGCTGTGCTGTGATAGAGACTGGCTAGTACTTAATCTTTTGGACTGTTTCTTCTTCTGTGTGTGTGTGCTGCATGCCTGCAGGCCCGGATGGGTTTCCGCTCTCTACACACACACACACTCACAGCTCTCAGAAACTCCATGCAAATGGCTCCTCACATTGAGCTAATTCTGTGGTGTTGCCGTATAAGAGAAATCCCCCGCAGGCAGAGCTCTGGTCGACCAAAAGCAGCTGATGTGAAACCCCAAACTCTTATCTAAAATGTCCACGTTCAAACTGATGTCGTCACCTTCATGCCGTTGTGGAAGAGTTTCCCCACGGATCTGATGCAGCCGTCAGTCCGCTGGTGTTTGGACAGCCACCTCCTGGCCTCTTTAATGTGCTTGGCATGCACGAAGATGTATGGTCTGGCCCCGCCAAAGGACTTCATCACAAAAGAGGTCAGCCTGGAGACACACACACACACACACACACACACACACAGAAAACAGATGTAACCATGTGCCTGTGTTGGTTACCCCAAAATGAACTCAGTTTCAGGACAATTACATAAGAGCCTCCTGTCTCACACGAACACAGAGCACTTGGCCTGAGCTGCATCCGCAACTTAACAATCGTATTACACGAGTCCAGCACAGGACAGCTGCAGCTGGAAAATTAAATATCCACATCTCACATACTAGAATAGAATTCAGGCGTAATGCTTCTGAAGGAAGACAGTTATGGGTATGCTACATTTGGCTACACATATTGTATTGGCCTGGCATCACCACACTAATTCATAAAAAAGCGTGTTAGTCCAGAACCTCTCATGTCATTTTTGACTTCCAAGGGCAGTTATCAACCACAGTGCCCCTGGATGCAGTCGGATAGACCTACAAACAATCAAAGCAACGAAACGCTGAGCAACACACGCAAGTTGAAGTGGTGCTTGGACCATTTCAAAGCAATAGTTTCCGGGCCACAGATTTTCTCAAATTACAGCTAAACAGTCCACTAAAATGTGTTTCTGACAACATTTGAGGAGAGAAAAAGACAAGACAGTAACAGAAGCTTGATTGCTATGTGATCAGAGCTGCCTAGTTTTACAGTTTGATCAGAGTTTTGTGAGCCTGGTAAACTGCGCTGAACAGAGAACACCGCTTACGTTAAGTAACTGATTTCTAGCATGACAGCCAATCATCATCTTAAGCCTGCCTCACATAAGATAAACAGTTGCATGGCACTAAACTACTACTTTTTTCTGGTAAATCATGTTGAGTCAGAGGGGGCCCCACACAATAATAAGCCTAGGGGCCCATGAACACCTTAATTGGCCCCTGCCTGCCAGAGCAAAGGAAACATGAGCTCAGCATTGACAGAATGGGTCCTCTGCTACTCTGGGAAACTCTTTATTGATATTTCAAGCTGCACAAAAAAAAGCATTTTTTGGTCACGTGGGGGCAGCAGAACAAGCTGTAAACCAAACGCTGACATATTCATTGTGTTCAAAGTGTTTGCGGCATTTACGGAAGTGATTTGGACAATTCCAACCAATCTCCTTTTGGAATTCTAATATAATCGAACACTTGAGAACCCTAGTTTCTCCTAAGCACAAACACACACCCACACACATACTCACCAACTGCCAAACTGCCCAGCACCCTTTCAAACCGCAAAGGGTTTGGTATTAAATCCCCTGCAGCACTGTGCTTTAAGCCCATTAAATGCAAATATTAATATTTTCTGGCAGGCTCCCCATAAAGTAAATTATTGGTATGCTTGCTGGTGCCAGAAAGGACTCAGAGTGTGTGTGTGTGTGTGTGTGTGTGTGTGTGTGTGTGTGTGTGTGTGTGTGTGTGTGTGTGTGTGTGTGTGTGTGTGTGTGTGTGTGTGTGTGTGTGTGTGTGTGTGTGTGTGTCTACCTCCCACTGTGTCTGCTTGTCACTTTTATTCTCTCAAATGTGTGTGATAAGTGTGAGATTTGAGCTGAAATATTCAGTTTAACAGCAAAACTCGAGATAAATGTCTTAAATGCTCTATAGCGGCTGATGCAACAGCAATATATCATGAGTTATATAAATGAACATATTCTATTATTCATAATATTTTGGTACTTCTGTTTTCAAAAAGGCACAGCATCAAGATTCAGTGTGTAAGTAAAGTGAACGGACAGACTTCCACAGTTTATACAATAATCATATGTCTCAGTTTTACTAGTATTTGGGAAGTGTTGATGTATGAAAAGTGGTTTTGTCGAATTAAATCACACTTGTGACCAGTTTCTATAGGTAAGTTCATAGAAAAAACGTCATTATCTGCAGGGGTAGAAGTGAGCCGGAACGATCAGGAAGTGCTTTCCAGCACCTAGGATTAATGAGTAAATGAATGTGATTGGCAGTTTCATTGATCAGTGTTTCAGCCTGCAGCTGTGAGTCCATGAACAAGGCTGTCTGTGGTGAGTTCAAATGTCTGTAACAACTGCAGGACAGACGAGTGTCTATTATCTAACACGCTAAAAAAGGTCAGTGATGCAGTTTTGTCCTCGTTGTTGTCGTGAAGTTTGCTGGAAGTGATGTAATGTGGCCTGGCTGGGTTCTATGTGTAGTGAGCACTGCACCAGACACCATTTAAAACTAGAACTAGAACACTTAGCCTTGAGCTCGGATTAATTCGGTTATCATTCATAAAGCTCGCTGCGCACAAAAACCTTGCGTAGACAGGCAGAAATGTGCAGTGGCAAACATTGGTATTTCTAGAAAAACGATTTGCGGAGAAGCGTGCGTATTCCTACACAAACTATCACCCGTGCGTAAAGCTTCCGTAAAGCTTTTCTGATTTGGGAATCAGCGACACTGGATGGAAACGCCATGAAATGCAGCTGAGTCAGCAGAAAAAACACACACATTAACTATAAAATAATGTATTTCACACTGTATAAATCCTAGCTGTAGTTGTGGATAGGCTATACTAGCAGGCAGTTAAGATGCAGTTTGAATTACATGTTTTTAAGAACATTTTTAATTGAATTGTATAACTGCATACGTCGGCAGGTGTGTCCGAAGTTGTGAAAAAGTTTTGTGCAAAGTTATGGCCTACAATTATGAATTGAAAAGGTATTTTGTTAGATACGATCATTTTTTAAATTTAGGAAATGATCATAATCATCTCTTTTCAGTGAAATGTGACCCCGCTGAATTAGGACTGATGTGTGGATCTTGCGTGTTTTCTCACGTCATACATATAAACACATTAAGGCCTGCCATATTATTCACAGATTTTAATCAGCCCTCAATATTTGATATATTAATAAGCTGTACTTCCTTACAAATAATACCGGTGGAGTTAACTGGATTCAGAGCTGCGTTGACATGTTGCCACTCGCTTTCTTTATGTTTTATGTGAAATGTCTCTACTGAGGCTTCCAAACAACACCTTTTTGCGGTGCTCAACCTCCGTAAAGCCCCTCCGTTTCCCTCTCGTAGATCCTTGCTTTTTCCGCCTTCTTCTGTGTCATTTTCCTTAGGGCAGACAATGTAACGTCCTCAATAAGACAGCGTCCATATTCATGAGCTATTTAACGTATGCCATTTATGGAAGATAGTGGGAGGAAAAGTGGGATGAGATCATCCCCGCACAATTCACCTCAGTTGGGACTTTATCGTTATTTATAAAGGAAAAATTGTGTGCAAATGTGCGCCGCACGGTTTTAGAAATCTCAATTTTTTTTGTGCAGGTCATTCATGGTTTTGTACAAACGCAATGTTTTGGTAAGGATGCTACGCACAGTTTTATAAATAAGGCCCCTGGTTCTCTTCTTCACCACTGTCTTGGGGGAAGAAAATAAAAAGAGTACCAGGCAAGCCAGCATTAAAAGTGACTTTGTGAAGGCTCATATGACTGATAAGTAACTGATAAATGTTTAAAGAAAGTTTGAAGTGTAACATTTGAGAAAGGAATAGGCGTGACGGTAGAATGAGAGTTTAACCCCTAATTATCTGTATCCGAAGCAGCATCCACTCAGTGTGTTACTGACCAGGTGTTTCCAGACTCATCGCTCTTCCCAAAGGCGCTGTAGGAGCCGTCGTCATGCTTGTAGTTAAGCTCCCTCTGATATCCTAGAACACACGCCGACATACATGAACAAAACTGTCACATTTATAAAAAAAACAACCTTTCGCAGACAGAAAACAGCTCCGGGGGCCTACGCAGGTGAGGTGAGGGCCTGTTGTTTCACATGTGATGATACAATCCCTGACAACTGCTTTAAATAATAGATCCAAGAGACTGAAGGCTTATCAGATGTCTGAACACCACACAGCAATTTAAAATACTATGAGACAAGATTTAAAGGGGCTGTACTTGATATTCAGCGTATTGATATAGCAGCAAACAACTATTGTGGATGTAAAGGTATAGTGGAGTAATCGAGAACTTCAGAGAATTAAATCTCTCTCTCTTTGTGTTGTAATCGGACTTGATGGTAATTTAACAGACAATTAACTTGATGAAAATCTGACGGCTTGTATCTTTAACTCTAAACTGATTTAAACCGGACTACTGACAACATAATAATGACAACACCGGCCATACAAAGGCAATATTTTCTGTACGGGAACTGATGGAATTAAAATCCAGACTGTGTGTTGGAGTTTGAGTGATTATTCCAGTGAAAGCATTCTCACAGGTTCAGATGGGCTACATCTTGGAAGTCATTAATCATTTAAGACACAGACATTTCGGCTTTACATTAAGGTCCATAAAATGGCCGTTACTTAATAGCTGATAATGTCCTGATGAGATGCTTATTAACATTATTATATGTTCATAAAACTATACAAATGTTAATAATAGCATCATAAATGTGTTCATTGTTAGATGGTAAGATACTTAAAACCATATGACAAACACATTATAATGCATTTATTAGCAGATAACTATTCACTTCTTGCTTTAGTCCCAGTAGCCACAAAAAGCATCGTTACTAGGTGCATAAGAAAGGATTTATTAACCCTAACAAGGCATTGTTCTCAATTTAGATGCAACAGCTGCAAAAAGGACAGTTAACCCTTAATTAACTCATGATAAGGCTAATGAGTGGTTATGGCAGTCGCCCAATGTAAAGAGGCTGAAGGTCCTCGAGGCAGCAGCCGTGGGTTCAACTCTGACATGCGGCCCTTTGCTGCGTGTCTCCCCCTCTCTCTCACCCAATTTCCTGTCCGTCCTTCCTAATAAAAAAGTCTTGAAAACTGCCAAAAAAATTATCCAAAAAACAAATAAATAAATGTCTTATAATTAAACAATAAACATGTTTTTGAAGCTATTGGCACTAATATAGCCTTATTAACACTCAATATGTTAATAAGCCTATTATAAGGACATATAATGCTCATTACAAGGACCTTATTATTAAGGGGTTGACTTTTTGTCAGAGCTAGGACAGAACAACTCACCGCTCTCCAAGAAGCGGGTTGCTTTGTCCTGAATGTCCTGGGTCAGCTGAGCCGTGCTCTTCAGGTAGTTGAGGATGAAGATGTTGGGCGCAAACAGCACCATGTTCTGCTCCCCGCAGCCGTACGGCATGGCCAGGAGCTTGTCCAGATTCTTCATGGCCCGGCCCATCAGGTCGCCTGCAGAAGCAACAGGACAGAGATGAGGCAGATTCAGAGATTTCACCCTACCACATGTTGATAGCTAGAGAAAAAAAAAGGGGGAAATAATGTCACTAACCCAGTACAGAGACAGAGGCCCTGGCTGATCCGGCCACAAACATCTCAGGCATCAGAAGGGAGATTTTCTTCTCCACCGGCCCCTCTGACGACCCAGACGGACAAGCCGACAGAAAAATGACACGTGAGACAGAGCTTAAAGGAAGAGTTTCACATTTTGGGGAATACACTCATTCAGATAAAAATAACAGAAGTTTGATACCGCCAATCTCTGTACAGTCAATAGTAAATAACAGCCAGCTGCTGGTTAGCTTAGCACCCCATAAAAAACACAGCTTAGCATGTTTTCACGCTGGTTTGGTTTTTGTACGTATTCAACAAACAAAATATAACACACTAGCTAGCTGTTACGCAAAGCTTTGTTATATATATCAGCAATGTGCAATTTTACGCACTGCAATGAGTCAGGTATTCGATATAGTAACCAAATTACAGCTGTTCTGCTTTTGTTCAAACATGGCGGAAACTGACTTCAACCATCTGTTCTATTTCATACTCATCATACTCATCTCCAATCTGACAAACTAAATGCTTCTGGACAAAAACGAGCAGCCGATAAGAATCAATCATCCCTCAAACTGATGACCCTGGCACAAGTCTCCATGACAGAATGATGGATGAATCAACTGTCACAGTTATCACCGTTCAGATTTAGAGGATCAAGATGGCCGTTAACCCCAAGCCTTTCGGACAACAGATACAGATACACAGGTTGTCTGTGGACGCTCACCTGCAGGACAGAGGAGTGCATTATGACTGACCATCTGTGGAGTTCCTTCAGCCTTGTGGAGAGAGACAAAGGGAATTAGACTGATTTCGGTCCAAAAACTATTAAAAACACATTAATGAGCCACACTGTTGCCTTGAGTGTGTCTTTATTACTATGAATAGCATTTTATTTCTTCTCAGTCCCACATACATAGTCCTGCTGCCCCAAATACGCACCAGAATGCCAAATGTGGAGTTATCCACATGGGAAAATAGTCCCTAACAAACGCACCATTTCCTCCTGTCTGAGTAACATAAAAAACTACAGTGGCCAGGTGTTGAAGGCTAAGCAATGTACTGCTATGGACCGGGCCAGAAGCTGAATATATTAATATATTTTAACCAGCTAAAAAAAGAAAGATCTACCGTAATTTCCGGACTATAAGCCGCTACTTTTTTCCCTCGTTCTGGTCCCTGCGACTTATACTTATACGGTGCGGCTTTTCTACGGCTTACGGTAACCAGGGGCGCGCACAACCGAGGATGCGCGAGACCGAGGCAGACATCTGGCGCCAGGTAACGAGAGCAAAACAAAGAGTAGGAGAGCGTCAGCGACAGTTAGCGCGAAGGAAGTGTTCATGCAAACACCCTCAACATGGAAAACAAACGGAGAAGTGCATATGATGCTGCTTTTAAGTTAAAGGCAATCGATCTGGCTGTCAAAGAAGGAAATAGAGCTGCTGCACGTACCCTTGACATCAATGAATGGCTGGTTATTTTGATAACGTAAACGGCCGCGGGACTGCACTTTTACTGCCGTGTTACAGGCGAGCACTTTGTATTACTTTGCACCGTTGTATTATTTGTACTCTGCACGAATGCTGTTCGCCATGTCAGAGATGTGAAAGTTTGATTGAATGATTGAAAGATTTATTGTTAATAAATGGGACGCTTTGCGTTCCCAAACAGTCATCTCTGTCCCGACAATCCCCTCCGTGGTAGCAGGAACCCCTATATACTACGGTAATTACACATCAAAACGCCTGCGGCTCATAGTCGGGTGCGGCTTTTATATGGAGCAATCTGTATTTTACCCTAAATTTAGCTGGTGAGGCTTATAGTCAGGTGCGCTTTATAGTCCGGAAATTACGGTATATCAGTTTGAGTGTATACCATATTTAGAATATTTTCAGACAACCCTTTTTCCATCAGAGAACTAAAGCTGTTATCTTTGCTCTCTTCAAAGCCACCAGTCTACTTCGACTCCTTCATTTGACCTCACAGAGCACAGGAGGGGCTGGTCTACCTTAGCCTTATTATTCTTTGTTAGTTTTTTTACTTCCTAACCCTATAAACAAATAGATGGAGGTCAGTAGTTGACCAGCATATCCTGTGTTCTGTGAGGTAAAATTACTGTTTTTGGAGTCTAGGGGCTTTGAAGAGAGCATTGAACATGTGTCTTATGGCAAGTTAAGTGGTGGAAATATTCTAAATATGGTATACTTTTAAACTGATTTTGATTTTTAGGCGGGCCTTTGTTTAGGTGTCTAAAATATGTTTAGATGCTGCGCCATCCACAGCAGTACATTTCTTAACTCTTGTTCCTGTCTGCAAACTTTCGGCATGCTGACGGTCATCAACTGCAGAAAATACACTGACTATGAAAAACTACCTCATACAAGCACACTTAAAAATCACCAGACCATTCCTTTGAGTACTTGAAATAGAAAAAAGGATGCCTGCACTCTGACAAAAAAAACAAACCCTGAACCGAACTGCAAATCTGCAAGTTCAGATCAGGTCATTTTTCTTACATCTTGTCACCTTGCGGACATGTAAGACATTGATTTGTTTTGATTCCGCTTTTGCATTCATTTAAGTGATCACTTTTTCCTGTGAAACAGAACAGTGGAACAAAAATACTGCAATAGAGCAGAGGTCACCATACACAATGAGGGTGCATTTTCTGTACGTTAAAGGTTACCTTCATAGAAAAACAAGTACAGTCCTAATTACTACTGGAACTCAGTCGTTGTGCTGGTGTCACGCCTGTGCTCTGCTGTTCTGTGTTGTGTATGACAGTCACTGACCTCCACCAGCAGGGTGCGGACCACTGTGTCGATTCGGCCCATGTCGGGGACGGTGGCCACCTCGTTGCCACACAGTGTGTCAGTCTTCAGGGCCTCTGCGCTGACCTTCAGATTCACCTGGCCTGTGTGCAAACATACAGTCTTATTCCCCAAAGCAGAGGTGTATTGATTGGTGCTCCCGCTCCCTGTCACACTGTCACATTTTGTGTACGGTAGCAAAACAGCTTCCCGTCTGCTTTTCAATCCAACTCATTATCCTCCATCCCTCCTGTCTGTGTTTCCCTTCCTCCCCCTGTTTCCTTCTTATTCGCCCTCATTAATCCCCATTTGTTGCCTTATTATACTGCTCCATCTCCCACCCCCTCCCTTCCTTCCTCCACAGCTCACAATCCTTCACACAGAGGACAAGTACAGATCACCCCCCGAGGGAGAGGTTTCTGAGTGTTTCGTCAGAGATACTACCTGACTTGTTAGTACAAGTGATTGTCAGCATTCCTCTAAGGGGGAGTTAGAGAAGCGCAATTTGACATTCATCAGAGCCTCGTCTCCATCCCTGCTGATGGAGGCTGATAGAAATCCTCTGCTTTCAGGCCAGGCAGCGTAACAACAACAGCCCCCTGTCTTTGCTTCCAGCAGTGCAACGCAACAGCTGTCAGAGCCCTTAATACAGATTAATTAGCTTGTTCTGTCTCATCTTTGTCACTGAAAGTGTAAGTTTGGCATTGGACGGAACAAACAACATCAGTATTTAATTAGAAAGATGTGAAGATTGCATTATATTATTAGCAACAGTAATAACCGTCACTTGGAGGTAATTAGGAGGCAGGGAGAACACAGCTGTGACTGGTTGTTTGAGACGGTGTTCATTCTAGCCAATATTTTGCACAGATATTAACATCAGAATTACACCTTCTTGCGAGAATGAAGAGCCTCTTAATGGGATTATTCAGGCTAATACATTAGGACCAAACCAGTGTTTTAATGTGCTTAATGTTGCTATTTCCAAGGAACACCATAGTGTTTTAGATTTTCAATGCATGTCGTGTGGACATTCACAAATTTAAATGTACACGTTTCATGTAGCCACTTGCTTCCATTCACTTCCCTACGGTATGAAAATCACTCCACCACTGTGACTGTCTGCTTTCATTCTTGCCAGTCAGGTTATTATCTCCAGGATTAATGTTTGTTTTTAAAAAAAAATTAAATATCTAGAAATCTCAAAGGCCTTAAAAAAACATATGTTTTCAATCATCTTTTTACTCTGAGTGACAGGGTCCTAAATAAACACTTTTTTTACAAAACAGTATTTCACATGAGAGATTTCTGTATGTGTATGTCTCTCTCACTGGTTTGAAGCGGGCGGCGCGCACTAGGACAAAGATGATGTCACATATGTCCCTGAACAACCACGATTTTTTTTACCGTTTTAAAAGATGTAAATTCACAGTTAATAAGGATTTTTTTTCCCTCCAAAAAAAGTTGCTAATTTATCATAGATTTCCAGTGTTACAAAGAAATACTTTGTTTTGAAATAAAGTTTTCAGGGGCTTTAAATGTAAGGCTCACACCCAAAGAGAAACTAAGGATTATTCGGGTGGTTACTTATAAACAGAATTCTAATCCTTTTGGATATTTTTCCATGTTTGACTCATTCATTTTATGCATTGAAAAACAGTTGTGCGTGATGTCTTCCCCATGATTGTTGTATTTATTCTTTTTCTAAAATTCTTTTCATTTTTTATACTTTCTTGGCATTGAAAGGTAAAATTTAGTTTTATTGTTTTCCCAATTTGCTCATTTGATGCTTCACTTACATGAATTAAGAAAAGTAAATTTATAGTTTCTCATGATTGTCTGTCTATGCGTACATCATTATGGATCCGGATAAAGCTGTATGAAAGTGTAAAAGTAATGATTATTATGTTGTTTTAATCTATGGCATTTTCATGTTTACCTGTCCAGTTAAAAAATGAAGATCTTTCTGAAGACCAAAAAAAGGAATTTACAATAAATATGTAATCCTTGTAAAGGTAAATAACACTGACTGGCAAATATGATTTGGAATTAATGGTTTCTAAATCGAATGGACCTGAGCAATCATAATGTCTTTTATTATTATTTCTGTTATTACCTAGAGCAGTTGGAGTTACAATCCATGAGAAGGTCCTGCTCTCGTCCCCGCACAGACACACACTGTACTGGCAGCCAACACAGTTCCTGAAGGTGTACTGCTCTGACTCAGCCAGTGTCATCTTCACCTGCAGACACAAACAAAGACGTGGCTCATAATTATCAATATATAAAACATACTCACTTTCCCAATGGTACACATAGTCTACTTGTAAATTCAATTAAAAAAAATTCCACCTTAAATATTTACCATAATGCACTTTGAGAGATAGTTGAAAACAGTGGCTTTGAGTGTAAACACCTCCCCTCGGATGACAGAGTAGGGCAAGGTGAGACTGACAAAGAATGGCTGGAAGGCAGTCAGTCCAATGTTGGGCGAGACGCCGAAGCCTGCGGAGGAGACACAGAAAGCTCCAGCTGCCCACTTAGTGATGGTGTCAGGGACCGTCTTCTCCACATTCACTGACCCACTGTCTCTGTACAAACACACGATCAAGAGTCTTATTCAAAAGTTTAAGAAACATTGGTTCCCGTGAAAGTTTCAGTGAAACCATGACTATGCTCAGCAGAAGTTCTCCCACCCATACGACCACATAGGTTGCTGCAGCAGATCAACACGTTCTATTTTTGTCATCTCATCACAGTTTAGTTAGGTTTAAGCAACAAAACTACTTAGTTAGGTTTAGGAAAAGATTACGGTTTGGTTTAAAAATGAGTACATTTGTTAACTTGTATATGCAAGTTCAAATAATAATTACTGTGGATGGGGGTAGCAACAAGACGTATTTTAGATCAGTAAGTATGCTTGTGTTATTGTGTGACTTTTGTGTTTGAGGTCTTCCTCCCCCACTGGGAGATTAAAGTCATCAGAATGCATCCTATGAGGACCATGAATGTCTGCTCCAGACTGAAATATCTTAAAAACAGTTGGTGGATTGCCATGAAACATGTTGCACCAACCATACGGCCACTCTGCTAGCCTGACTAAAACTCATCACATCATGATAAATGTATTAGCAGAGAAATAATTAACAGATTGATCAATTAGTCAGTCAACAGATAAATTAACACTTAAAGACCCTTAAAAAGGTATTTTCCCTATGAGCTTCTTTCTATAGGGGATGGGGTCCTACGTGATCACAGAGCCTTCTACCAAAGTAACAACACTTTTGGTTATTGCACACAAAAGATTTCTGCTCGTCGAACTGGCTTGAAGTGGGCGGGGCTCAGTTGGAATTAAGTGATGTCACATAAATACAACCAATCAAATGATGTGGCAACATCTGAATCAGTATCTGATGAAAGTTGTTGGTTTGTGTAGCCAAACTACACCTACATATGTAGATTAGCTTCACCATAATATCTTAGTTGTTTAGTGTTTGAATGATTAAATAATAAGAATGTCTTTTTTCCTAACTTTAAATTTAAGTGTTGCTTATTTCGCCTTGACAGTTTATTTTTATAAAAACATCGTTGGGATTTGAAACCAGATATTTTGTATTTTTTTTATTACCCCACAGTAACTAGGTCCCAGATCCAGGTCTCAGGGAAGAATGTCCTGACGGTCTCTTTCTTCTCCTCTTTCTCTTTCATCACACCACTCTGTGGCATCATGTTGAAGGCCATGGGAACCGGAGAGTCTAGGACATCTAGGAACATGAATATAAAAAAAAAAAAAAATCAAATTACACAACTAAACTTACCCAATGGAAAACAGCTCCCAGATCCAGGTCTCAGGGAAGTATGTTCTAACAGTCTCCTTGATCATTTGGGCCCCTGCCTCTTCAACAGTGACAGACTCTGCAACCTCTTCAGCAGCATCTTCATCCAGACCTACTTAAAGTTTGGAGTATATTATATTTCTTGCTGTGGTTAAAACGAATGGGTAAGAATTTAACATACCTGCTTCATAGTAAAATGCGTCAATGTTCCTTTCGTGGCAGTTATAAGGTTTTTTCACATCGGAGTTAGTCACAATTTTGATTCCTATGTCCTAAGGGGAGAGACACACAGAGAGCGAGAGAGAGAGAGAGAGAGAGAGAGAGAGAGATAGAGAGAGGATAAAACACGGTGGCAACAAAGAGATAGTGAAGTCTTATACTGTATATGATTTGGTTACTACAGATGATCATTAAAGACATGGATTATAACTATATGGGTTAATAACTAAATACATAATATACATATAATAATACGATCAATGTCAATATGCCCTGTAGCCTATTCTTTAGAATGACAAATTTTCTACTTTAAAGATGCTGTAGACATCATTCTTCTGATTGAGTGGTCCAAAGTAGAGTGAGCGCTTCGCTCGGCTAGCTGGCTCTATGTGGACCGCAATCTCTGGTTCCGGTTCAGGCTCTGGCTCTGGCTCTGGCTCTGGCTCTGGCATTGGCACAGGGAAGCAGGGATATGGCTCAAAGTCTTCAACCTCATAGCTGTATCCTGACAGCTTCTCTAGAGGCAGCTGGCTGTATACCTGTACAAGAACACACACATGTAGGTGAGCCCGAGTAAGGTAATGTTCATAAATACCTTTAAACAATAAAATAATTCATGAAAGACCTGTAGTAACTCAGATTTACCGACAGTTGAAAAACAAGTTCTTACAAATAATATGATTATTGTGGACTGGACGAGTCAAAATGCTGTTTGAGAGGTGTTTGGCACACGAGGCTCAGGTGTAGCACCAAATTCCAGGCCCGATACACAAGCAGTCTCTGTGGCTAGCTAACTCCTACTATATTCAGGTAGTAAAAGTTACAGTAAGCTAGCTAGGTAGCTAGGGAAGCGTACTTATGTTCCCCGGGTCCTATGTTCCCCGCTTTGAATATGACCGGGGAACATAAGACCCTTTTTAAAGAAAAAAGTCCTATGTCACGGAAAGGGTTCTATGTTCCCCAGTCGGTTATTTTGTCCACAATCAGTGCCACATTTCATGGCTAATAGGCTTATGTAGATCCTTACACTACCCCCTTACCCTGACCTTATATGCTGAATTAAATCAGCGAAGACAGAGGCTTATGCGACCGGGGAACATAGGGATAACCCGCAGTAGCAGCTGTGTTGATCTCAGCTAGGTAGCTGCTAGCTAGCTGTTGTAGTAAGAGTTGCTAAAAGCCCCCCCCCCAGATGTTGACATGGGTCACGCTAGCATTGAAGATGGTGTCGTACATAGTCAATAGTGAGTTCCTGCTCCGGCTGCAGCAGGAGGACGCTCTGGTCGATGGCTCTGACAGAGCACATGGAGCCTGGGTGAGCCTGGAGACTGAGTGTGGTCTTCTCTGCTGGAAGCTCATGGAGAGAGGAGAACTTCAGAGACACCTGCACGGGAGACAGCACGGCAGAGTGTCATAGACTAGGTCAGGTCACAAGCACAGACTTCAAATAATCTCAAATGCCTTTTTTATTGTATTGCTTTGAAGACTTGGTTACATTTATTGTAGCTTTATCGCCAAATGGATCACTCAGGTGGTACCTTGTTATTGAGGCAGAGTCGAATGGGGAAGTCCTGGCTATCGGCCACAGCCTCTCCACTGGGCATCACAGTGTAAACTACCACCTGGGCAAATGGTGCCAGGTTCGTAACCTGACGAAGTGATACGGACAACTCTCCTTTGTTGACTGGGGCATGAAACAAAGAGACAAGGACATATGACGATATGAAACTTTAAGGAAACTAATTTTACTAATATTAAATCAGATATTTGTAAATAAATCTGTACTGCACATGTGCAAATAATAGGTTGCTGCTAGGTTAGCTTGAAGCTAATGTAGCTACGTAGGTTTGTCTGAAGCTGACCTAGCGATATATCTATCTACTTTAAAGACAAAAAGGATAGATAGGATATGGGGGAAAAGAAAGGGGGGTAAGACATGCAAGAAACCAGGGACATTGAAATTATGTGGTATGTCCCTAATGTAACCATTAGGCTACCGAGGCACCCTGCAATTAAGCTACTTGAGACCTAGCTAGCCTCAAGCAGTTGACGCCATGCCATTAAAAGGATAAGGGTGCATTTGGTATTATTTGTTGTCAACAAATCCAAAGATTTCAACCAACAAAGTGTTAGCTCATCCATCAATACAGATCTCCTGGACTGTCTGTGTCTCTTAACCAAAGGCCATTCACAGGGACTGATGCTAACTTTTTTCCCCAGGAGCACATCAAGAACTTTGGAACTTTGCATAAAAATTAATCAAATAATGTCTTTTTCCAAGATAAAAGGATACTAGAAGACATTTACAAGCAAACTGATTTAATTTATTTGAATACAAAAGGTCAAATTAATTCAAAATCTTACACCCAAATCTGTTTGAGTGTTTCTTCTTTCTGTTGAGTACTATGCCAACTCTCCTTTCAGCTCTGCTTTGGTCTCCACCAACTCACCAAATATCCCACTCCTCAGCTGCTAAATATTTCACTATATTCACCAGCTAGTTGCTAACGGTGCTAGGCATCACAAGGTGAGTTTTTCGGTTTCCTTAAAAACAGCTGCCTTAGTTGGTTTATAGTGGGTTGGGGTCTTTTCATGGGATTTACTGACAATAAGGGAAATACAGATAATCAGCAGACCTTATTTACGATGGCTTTCTTAATTTAAGTAAAATTAGTTTGTACCAGTTCCCGCTTTAACAGCCACTGAGACACGACCATGTTGCACAATTCCACCTTTGGACATCACCTACAAAGAAACATAACACAGGCAATCAACATCAATTTAATATGTGTATTTCACATGAAGAACTGTAGTTCTTCAGTATACTCAGAATTTTCACTATTTACAAGGAGTTCTACTTGCTTGCTTTTGTAGAGACTTATAGCGTACTCACACTGTCCTCCCGGACCGAGACCCGGACTTTAGGGTACTTGTCCCCCTTCCCTCTCCCCCCCGCGCCCCAGCCACCTTTGTACTCACACTGTCAGGGCCTCGGCCAATGCTTCTTGCTGTCCATACGCCATCACGCCGTAACACGTCACACGCATTGATCGCGTGTGTGTGGCTTTGTTTACAAATCTTTCCACAGACCTCTGAGTTTTTGTGCGTCTTGTCGACTGTTTTTGAATATTTTCATCCGACCAAAATCTGCAGTAAACACTCCACCTCCGCATCACATCAACGTGAACCTTTCACCGCCGTTGTTGTTGTTGTTAAATGTCCGCGCATGGTCCGTCTTTCTATTTTCTGTCCGAACAGGCGGACATAGCGCTACTGCCGTAGGGCTCGTATTCGTGCTCGTACAATTGCAAACAGCTCCACTAAAGCCCACCTCTTTCAAGCGGGCCGTGGACGGCCCGCTGGCCGCAGTTATGCGCGGAACGGGTGCACTCACACTGCTTAAAGGTACTAGGCTTTAGCTGAAAAAACGGTTTTGGCCCCGGCCAGAAGGACAGTGTGAGTACGCCCTTAGTCAGTGGAGTGGTTTAATTACTGTTTAACTGAACATTAACATTATGTAGGCAGTATGTGTGATCTGCACTTTTTTAAAAACATGATGGATGTAATACTGACAGTAGATCATCTCTTGAGTCTTACCAGGTAAAAGAAGTCGAGGACTTCCTGTCCCTTCTTTAGCTCCTCCCCCTGGATGATGTACTGAGCACGTACAGTCGCATCTTTGTCACAGGAGAGCTTCCCGTTCACCTGCATGAGCTTCAGAAAACTACTGCTCTTGGAGTAAAAGGCTGCGACGTGGTGGTAGGCTGACCTGTACTCTGGTCTTCGCACGTTGGCCACGTATGGTTCATTGTCCTCCGTCTTTCTAGACCTCGCCTATTTACACAATAACCACAGGTCAAAAGGTCACATTTTCACTCAATAGCCCTCACTTACCAAGCTCGAATTATAAACTATAAACCCATTACATCAATTCTCTAAAACAGATTAATTTAATAAGAATTTAGGTCTGTGTTGTTCACCTCCAACATGATCAATACGGTGGAAAGTTTCTTTAATGAGATATGGATTGTATAATTGACAAATACTGAACTGGTTATTATTAGGATCAAAGCCCTTGAACTGAATTGATTCTTCCAGATTAAAAAAAGGTCTCTAACAAGCAGTAACCAACCTTTAGATTGACAGTGTCCTTCCACAGTGTGGTGTCCAAAGAGAATGAAGCCATGCCTTTCATGTCTGTAGTCAGCGTTAAGTTTTGAAAGTCGCCGACAAACAGATACACTGCCTCATTGGCAACAGGTTTGTTGTCCGGGCCGATCACTTTAACCTGCAACACAGTCAGCACACTTTCAAGATAAAAGTTCATCATACGAATGATTTTGCCACTCATCACCATTTCCAGTGCAACTAAAAATGTAAACTTTGTAGTGCTGGAGCCAATTGCACCCACTTTTCTTAGTTAGGACCTGTCTTTAGAATGGACTTTATGTTGGTTGCACCAACCAAACTTAAAGGTTGAATATGTAGAATCTTTATTCAAAGCTATATTTAAAAAAAAAAAAACTATACACCCACTCGGCATTTTGAGGGGTAAAAAATGAAAGTAATGCTTTTCCATAAAGAAATTGGACTTTCTGTCAAGTTCTGTTTACATTGTAGCAGCCAATAGCGTTGGGCATTGCTGTTTGCTTAGGGTTGTCTGTTGTTGGGTGCAGCTACTGTAGTCTGGCACTGGGTGAAATGGAGTTTGCCAATCCTGCAGCTGCTTATTTGTCCCAGCAGCTGAGTGAGCGGAGACGGGCAAAAACCAGAGTCAGTATAGGCCGAACATTCACTCCACGGACTGAGAGAAAGGAGAGAAACGGCATTAAAACACACGCCCACATGGCTACGTTTCTCCTTGATCTGTAAGTTAATTTTCATGTTTACTTAGCTGGAACGGCTAACAGTGACTGTCAGTCAGCTTGCTCCATTTTGCCGGAGGGGATGGGTTCAAACAGGCTTAAACAGACTCCGGTCTCCTGTAGGCCACTTAACCGGGTCTGATGAACCTGGCAACCCCACTGCTGGAATTATTTTCTGTTGTTACGACTACGATCTTGATCCACTAGATGGCGGTGTTTTGCTCATATTCTATATTCAACCTTTAAGCCTGGCCATTTTGCTAATGTGTAGCTCAATCATTTATAATTTGCATCAACATCATTATGGAGGATCAGAGGAAACAGAAAAAGGGTTGGACCACCAGATGACATGCCATCCCTAGAGCCTCCTCACCACTAGCATGGATAAGAAATATTCAGCAGCTTTATGCTGTGCTTACAACAGGCTAAAGCTCCCAGTGGTCATTAAAGAGAGTGATTACCTTCCCCTCTAACGAGATGCCAGGCTTGTATGCTGCAGGTACATCCTCAAAGGTGACAGTTCTGATGTGACTGCTGAAGCTGGTCCGCCCGCTACCTTTAAGAATGACCCCTAGGTGGTAGTAAAAATACAAATCACAGCTCATCAGGACCTAATGCTGATTACTCACTGAACAGTATCCTGTGTATTCAGTCAACCGACCTGTGCCGTACTCCTCCATTTCAGCAGTCACCTCAAAGCTGTCATCGTACATGGTCTTGGTGAGGGCAAACTGTGCCATGTTCACAGTTTGTGTAGCACAACCACTTTTATCCGTCTAGAAGATAATAATAAGAGTCCATTTCAAATACAAAAATACAATTTGTGAAAAAAAAATGCAATTGCATTAAACCGCAGATTAACATCTGGAGTACTCACCGTCAGTTCATATGTCTGACAGAGGTCATTTTCTTGGACACTTAAATACCAGTAAAACCGGATGGCGTTTCTACAAAATACTGCCTTGACTGAACCAACGACCGGTTTCCCATATGTATATCTGCAGGAAAAGAAGCACGAGGATACAGAGATGTGTTTTAGAAATTGATTTTCGCATTCCAGGTTAGTATCATCGCAAACTTACTGAGAAAGCAACAGCACAATATCTATCATGTTAGATGCAGTCCTACATGACAATTACTGGCTTAGTCTAAGCGTCGACACACACACACACACACACACACACACACACACACACACACACACACACACACACACACACACACACACACACACACACACACACACACACACACACACACACACACACACACACACACACACACACACACACACACACACACACACACACACACACACACACACACACACACACACACACACACACACACACACACACACACACACACACACACACACACACACACACACACACACACACACACACACACACACACACACACACACACACACACACCAAGAGTTGATTGCTAACAAAGCCATCGTTAACCTCGGTCTGTCCTGTTTTAAGTGGGACACTCACTTTCCACAAATCTTTAGCGTTGCCTCTCGGTCCAGAATGGTAATCACACTGGGTAGATGAACCTTTACCTCATACTTTGGCAAAACTAAAGCATAGGAAACAGAACCATACATCTTTTAGTTGAAAATGTAAATAGATCATCAAACAGATTCATATTTTGGTTAATATGAGACATTCTTTTTAATTATTATCTTTAAGATAATAATATTTTTATGACTGTTTTTTTTAGTGGTAACTGTCTAACCGTATTCCTTGATGTCAAAGCTGTGGGTTATTTGTTCTCCTTTGTCCGTCAAGGCGTTGATCATGTAGCTTCCTTGTGCCGCCTCAGGAATCATGGAGTGGGAAAGATCAAGGATTCCACTAACAATGGTCTTATCCAACCACTGGGCAATGCGATTTGAATTGGGATCCTAAATAAACACAGAGGCACATTCATTGAAGGTTGAGTCCAGAGATATTGGCCATCTGATGCAGGTAACCAGCAACTGAATTTCAAGAAGGAACAAACGAATATACTGTGGATTATTGTGTTGTGCTTCATAACATACAGTCTGGCTTATTGGATGTACTACAGTGCTGGGACATCCAGAGCTGCATTCAGGGCTTAGTGCCAAGCAAGACAACTGTGATTGCCCCCCCCCCCCCCCACCCCAGCCAACATAAATCATACTCCATTTTGCCAGGTGTGGGCTTTCTGTAATTATTTCATCTATTAAATTATTCAAATTGCATGTGTTTTTGTCTGTTTAAAACATTACCTTCAAGAAAATTAGTGTGCAACTTCCAGCCCATTCATCTTAAGTGTCCCTGAATGGTACTGATGTCTTTTCTGATACCACTTGACTAGGGTTTGCCCAAGCAAAAGTTTTAAAAATCTGCACATAGGGGCGTTAAAAAGTCTCTTTTAACACAAGAAAAATCAAACAATATTGTATTTATATGCTTTATGAACATAAAACTATATAAAAATATACATGCGACTTTTGCTGCAAACGAGCAAGCCCCAAACAGGCACTACACAAGTCTTATAAAGGAGGCAAACACTAATACTACAGCTGTGCATCACTGTGATTCTTTAGAGATCCATGGTGACTAACACAGGCCGAGTTTTGAATGCTCCAATCAAATCCTTAAAAGATTTTTATCCTACTCTACACATCAAGAAACACATCTTCCGACATTTTCCAACTGTCAACTGAATTTAAAAGAGTCGGCAGTTGGCGGGACAGGTGCCATGCAGAGTCAATCTCATTCTCATTTTATAACTTCTTGTCAATCTTACCTGGAGCTCCACCCATTTGTACTGAAAAAGACAAAAAAAAACAAAATAGTTATGTAAAAGTCGATAAGCTGCACATAGAATAAAGTCACACAATACACACAATATGCAATCAGAATATATCTAAAACCGGTTTACAGAAGAACAATCATTGTCCGTTTACCATAGCAAAAACTTGCGATCCACACTTCAGACACTCAAACTTCAATAGAAACACCTCAGATTCAACTTAATGCAATAGACCCTTCAAACACAGAACTTTATTTAATGTTCTGCTCAAGACTCCAATATTGAAACATGATGTACAAGACATAAAGAATATTTTAACCGTGCAACATACAGTCACAAAACGTTATAGGTGTGTAGTTGACGTCAAAATAAAGGCTGCGTTCGAAGGTGGGTGGGGTCCGAACAAGAGCGCCGGAAGGGGGTAAGTAGCCATTGGCCCATTATGCTGTTGCAGCTGGTGTGATCCCATCACAAGATAGTCTATAGTTACTATAAAAGTGCAGCTAGAAAATACTTTGAATATTTCACTCATATATCTTTGATGAAGTGTTGGAAGCAGCAGCTACATACTTATGACCTACAGTATTCTGTAGCCAGCCACCAGGGGGCGATTGGGATTTTTTTGGCTTCACTTTTGGGGAGCTGTCACACTAGCCATCTTTATATACATCTTTATATATACATTCTATGGTTGGAAGCAGCAGCTACATACTGTAGTGTTGGACACTGTCATACTATGTGGGTGAAAAACAATGGATTTTATACATTTTTTATAATTCTTTCTATACTAGCCAAATGACCGCAGATAACTGTCCGTTCTGTCTTATTCAGTTTCTATAAGTGGGTAGGTCACTATAACACATCCATGATGTCCTTAAAGAATCCTGAATATCGCATTTGTTTATCATCACATGACTGTAAAACAGAACATTTAAATGAAAAGACATAATAAGAAAGCCGAAGTCAGCAAAAATCTGTAGTGCAAAGTCATGTGAAGATGTGAAGCTTATTCAGTACGTTCTGCCTGGCTCCACTCCACACTGCCCTAAAGCTCTCTAAATGCTCGGCCTCAGGTCTCTAAATGCTCGGACTAATAGACTTTAGAACAGTTTTTATCCAAAAGCTATAACAGTGCTTAACACCACAAATACCTTTACCTATAAATCTCCATCAGTGTTACAGTATTGACATGCACATACAAGTTCATGCACTCAACACCACCTTTTTATTATAATCACCAATCACCATGTGCACTCTAGTGTTTCTCTCTCTGATGTTCAATGTTTGCAATACGTGCCATCTTTGCTCAGGGTCTCTGCAATCTACTGTTTTCTGTTTTGTCTCCTTAAGCTGCTACGGTGTGCATGTGCATGTGTGTGTGTGTGTGTGTGTGTGTGTGTGTGTGTGTGTGTGTAGGTGTGTTAGTGTGTAAGCTTGTCATTTTAAATGTGTCTTTTAAAGGTCTAGCCTATTCTTTTTTATGCTTTTAATGTTAAATTATTTCTGCATATTAAGGGATTGTACTGTAAATTTCGTTGTACTGGTACAATGACAATAAAGATAATTCAATTCAATTCAAAAGCAACCACAAGTAGGAAAAATTAGTTCAATGGAAAGGTCAGAGAGGGATTGATTTCTGACTGAATGCCGCCACTTTATTGTTTCCTCTGAGACCATTTCAAACAGTCTTTAGTCAGAAGGGGCATCCTCCCCTTGTCATATTTGAATTAATTTTACGTTCACTGCACATAGTTGTGTTTTCAGCCTCTCAACGCACACGGAAAAGGCTTCGAGCCTGTATTGATTCAGATGTTTGGGTCAAATGCAGTGTGTGCCAAATGAACTCTGACAGCATGTTTATCACACTACTCCACACAGCGCTTCACGCCCACGCTGTCTTCAAAATCAACAAACAGCCCTCCTTTCACCTCCCACTCTCCTGAACCAAAATAGACCTCGCTCTTCAGATTCACTGACTGCTTGGTAGGAATCACACCAGACTGGAAAGTCCACTGCTTGGAATCATTACACACAAAATGCAGTATCATATTATTTTGAAGGGCAAAAATAAGCAAATAAAACTTACCACTCGAGCTACAGGGATGAAATTGGCATCCATAGAGACCATTCTGAACTGGACTTTAAAGAGGGAAAAAAAAAATAGATTATCATACATGTATTCTTTAAATATAATACAAGAATAGTCATATACCACATTAGAAGGGCAAAGAAAATGAATTGAATCAAATGCTACAGTACAGGTTGGATGATGAGGGCATCTGGTAGTTTAGGCTATTTACATGGCACAAAACAAACAGACAGTAGTATTCTTATTCTTACAAACAAAAACTTTCTGCTGATCAAAATATTTCCATGTTTCCCATAATGCTACTCAATAGCATGTTTTTGTGAGACCCGCATGGTTAACACCTGCTTGTGATGCCATGAAAAACCCTCAAGCAGAAGCCAAAATAACCCTGATGACATCACTATGAAATAGTCATTTTCTCAGACGAGACAAAGCTCCTCCAGAGCCACAGCGTGGGCAGGGTGTAATGAAATATGCTAACAAGTTGCATTCTGGGAGGTGCAGGATTCAGTGTTTTTGGGTAGATGCTAGTTAAAACCTGCTAGACATGTTAACGTTAACACGGGCATACAGCGTAGGCGTCAATACTGAGGCTTCAGTGACATGCAACAGACTGCTTAAGAGTGCCTATAACAGAATATAGTGACACTTTTTTCCCTTTCTAGAGTGAGAAATCCTCAAGAGAGGCTCTTAAACCACAAACAACAACAACAAATTGGGGAGAAATTAACAACATCGAAAATGTAGCTGAAGATGAAACTTTCCCTGAGATTAGCAAGTAGCTACATGTAACTTACATAGCAGTGGAATGACTAATGATTAACATTATAGCAGCACTTTCTACTTTCAAAAAGCACCAATGAAGGGTTTGTTAAGCAAAAACTACACAACCAAACAAGTTCCAGCAGGAATGTGATCTGAAAATGGGTAGAAATGTACAAAATTGGCAACCAACATTACAGCTTTCCCTGACGTTAGCATGTAGCTACATGTGACTTAGTTGGCAATGAAATAACTGTTCAGTAGGTCTAACGTTAACTTTCTACCGTCAAAAATCACCAATAAAGGCTTAGAAACCAAAAACTAAACAACCTTAAAAGTTCAAGCATGAATGTGATCTGAAAATGGGGAGAAATTAACATAATCCGCAACCAAGATCCTGACATTATAGCATGCAGTTAACTACTGAACGTGTAGCAGTGTAATGTAAACACTGCAGTTATGTCTGTTGTCGTATTGAAAATCGCATTCCTGCCGGAACATGTTCGATTGTGTAGTTCTTTTATTTATTTTCTCATGGTTAAACACTATAGGAGGCACAGGTGGCGATGCGAGAGGAAGCAGAAGCAAGGCAAGTGACAAAGGATCAAGGCTAGGCTAAGAGTGGCCCCGCATAGCCATGGAGCTAGCACACCATTAACTTCAAAATGCATCCCTGCAGTGTAGTCTCTGCCAGGATGGAGCTAGACTCTCTGGGAACTCATCCATTGCAAGAGTCGCAGAATCTCAGTTGCTGTGGGCTTTGAATCGCAATTTTATTTTTTATATATTTTATTTTTTTTATGCAAATATCTTTTACCAAGAACTCTTGAGTAACCCCCATCCTTCTGTGTGCTGAATAACAGACACAGTTCCTAAAGTTGTCAAGCAGTGGCTCAGCATTATGCAGAGATTTTAATGTAAGAAATTGTGCAGGTGCAGCTGAATTGCTAAGCAGTGCAGAGAGAAACAGTAGGACTACGGCAGACAGAGAAATTCTACCACACAGCACTTTAAATGAAGCCCTGGTGGACGTGGTCAGAGGACAACAGCATTTAACACTTACCAGTCTGTCCAGGCTTGTAGATCGGTTTATCAGTCTGGATGATATGGATGAAAGTAGGAGGCTGAATGAGGATTTTGGTCTTCTTGCTCATCGAGGCGCTCTCACCCTGAATAGTGACATTAATGGTAGCCACGGTTCTGGTGCGCACTTTGGGGACCTGCAATACCAGAATACACACATCTGTCAGAGAGGAACTGGGGGGAAAGGAAGGAAGGAAGGAAGGAATGTGCGATTGTGTAGTTTTCGGTTTATATTATATTTATTGTTAGTGTTGCTACACTCCGTAACTGTCTGTTGAAGCTGTTGAATGGCATTTAGTATTAACTACTATCTACCGTGTTGTTGCAACGTCCTCAAAAATGTCACTCTGATGCTGTATTTAAAGGAACTGTGGCATTGGACGTGTCCCCAGAGAGTCTAGCTTCATTCCATTGGAGATTACTTGCTCAGCGGACCAACAGCCCTACAGAGAGCAATATAAAATGTGTGGAATGCCACAGGCTTGTGTAGATTGCAAATCGGATTAATATAAATCTTTTAGAATCTGTGTCCTACTGTGCATTTAGGGATGTTTCTGGTGGAGAAACAACCTAAAGTGCACACCAGAACCATGGTGTGCACTTTGGGGGCCTGTAAAACATGAATACACACATCTGTCAGAGGACTAGAGGGGTATTTGAAACTTCAGGAGGAGAGTAGGAAGGGGGGAATGTTGGGTCTATGTTAAACATAAATAAGTCATAGAGTGTTTACCAACTTGTGTACAAGTGTCTTGAGATAACGTTTGTTAGGATTTGGCACTGTAAATAAAATTGAATTGAATTAAACTGAATTGAAGCAAGGAAGGAAGGAAGGAAGGATGGACTTTTAAATTGGGTTTGGTGTGGAGCCACAACTTGTGCCCAGCTGACTTTTCTAAAATGTACATTTTGTGATTGCAGTGCAACATCTGTCGACCATAATAGTAGTATACAAGAACTGCTTGGAAGCAAATCCAGCGAAGCTCTGCTAAAATTGAGCAACAGACCTCTTCCACTACTCAAGGTTAATAACATCATGTCGTCATACTTGTGAAGCATATGTTTTCACTTGCTAATGGAGCTGCTATTATATAACAGGGACTAGAACCGCTTCCAAAGTTTGTGAAGGGCGTTTTTTGTATGTGTGTTGTGAGAGTAGGGGGTAGAGGGTAGGGGGTGTATTCCAAAGGAATGCAGGTACATAGCAAGCCTTTGGCAGAAAGCAGCCTTTGTTTACTTGCAGATAGACAAATGCCAGACTCGGCCTGCAGTAGGGCCAAACACTGGGAAACCAAGTGAAACTAAGTGCTATTGTCACAGAGCTGATTGGGGCCAAAAGGTCGTTTCGAATCAATATGGAGCAAGGCCCGTAAGTTGCATAACAGTGAGCAGCGGTGGGAGAGAAACCAGAGCAGTAATTTACAGAGAATCATTGACGTTGACAGCCTCAGTCATGGCGACGGCTGGATAATTAGGTACATAATGACTCCATTATTTGTGCCATTAGTTTAATGGAGGTCTAAGGGACGAAGGAAAGTACACGGTGCCTAAAAACCTCATGGATACATTTAACTGGAAAAAAAACAAAAAATAAGATATACTCCACCTCGCTGCCACTGAACATGCAGATCGAAATACCAAAGGACGAATATATGTTATATTTATTTAAACTAAAATAGGCTGTGCCAAACTGCATGTACATATGTTGAGTCAGACCTGGAAGTTTAAGCAGCGGTAAAAGTCCTGTTTGACAGCCTCCTCCAGGATGGCCGTTCTGCCGGCGTCCATTTCGAGGGCGACAGTCAGAGAGACGGGCTCCGTGGGGCCGTGGATCTGAGCACAGAGGGTCTCCTGTTTCCCTCCTATCACCTGGGAGCTCACGGTCACTGCAAAAACTCTGCAGGTTGAGTACAGACATTACATTAGTTGGAAAAGGACACGATGTGCAAGAACACCATGACAGAAAAAAGCAGCAGAATGTCAAGTGTTAAAGTTAAGCGGCGAGGTGAAGGAATCCTCACATTAAAGCGGCTATAATCAATATTTTTATAACGCAAATGTGTAATGTGAAAGGTGTCACTTGTATTTGTAAAAACCAATGTACGCAACCTGCTCAGCACCAACTGGCAGACACACACCGTTAGAGACTAGCTGGAGACATTTTTCCAGGAGTTGTTGGAGATCAAACCAAAGCTATAAGGGGTTTGAATATTGGACTTTTGTTCATCAAGGCCGGAAACACAACCCAAAATGCATGCTTATGTTGCCGTGTCTGTTGGAAAAGTAAATGTATACGAACACCTTCGCAATATCAACTTAAACGGTGATGTCAGTGTTGTGTTCGCGGCTTGTATCCATTGGTCCCAAGTGGCAAGACATTTGTTGTTGCAGGTTGAAATGTACAAAAAGACTCATTTTCTCATGTACTGCAGGTTTGATGCATTTGTTCTTTACTTGGGTATCTCTATTTTCTGCTTTATATTTCTTCTTCACTCCATTTAATCAGTCTGTACTTTCACTTAATGGTGACAAATGCTGTAAAGCAGTCGGTTTTTTTGTAGTTTTTTGTGCAAAGTTTCGACCTGAAATCACAAGTTGCGTTGTGCCAGTGAAAGCGATACAGAAAAATATATTATGAAGAACCAAAAACTACATGGTGTTGCTTTAACAGCCCGCTTGGCGCCATGCATTCGTTTCAGTCTGGTTAAATCAGTGGTTAAATCACCACCACAATGTCTCTTTCTGCTTAAAAAAAAGGAAAAGTTGCCACAGAAAACCGACAATTCAACAGCAAATGGACAGAGAGGTATTAGTTTATAGCTTTCACTGTGAAGCCTGTGTTTACTTTGTAGTGTGAAGCAAAAATCTTAATGTGTAAAGTAACTAGTAACTGAAGTTATTAGATAAATGTAGTGAAGTAAAAAGTAGAATATTTCCCACTGAACTGTAGTGGAGTAGAAGAATAAAGTAACATGAAGTAACAAACAAGAGCCTCAAACTTGTCCTTCAGTACAGTAATCCAACAGTAATTCAGGAGCCTTCAAAAAGAAATTTAAAGATAAATCAATCGTGATATAATACTGTTACCGTCTATGCGTAAATTATACCGTGATATAGACTTTAGACCATAGCGTACAGCCCTATCTTCACTCCCAAAATGACCACTTGTGTATCAATTACTCATCGAGCGTTGCCTTGAATTCATGGAAACTTCTCCCGCACAAACAGTCTCTCGCTTGTGCAGACGCACTACATGCCTGGACCAAAGGGTCTGGACTCTAACAGACGAGTACAGCGCCTGCAAAGCTTCTCAGACACGAGCAAAGGAGGAGCAGAAGTGTTGTAAGGTTTTAGAGACAATGCATGTGTTTGAGAAGTAGTGCGTATAGCCTGGATAAATGAGACTTTGGTTATACTGCACAAGGTGTGAGAGTTTGTAAAGGGATGTGTGGATATCGTTTTGCCATTGTTAAACGCGGACCCCTATGTCTTTAGTGCCTCGAGACTTTTCTCCGTTTATCATGAAGGTATGATACACTAAAGGAAAGTTTTCTTCATGAATTCAAGCCAACACTCAGAAATGGATATACACATTTTAATTGTGAAACATTCCTTTAAGATGAAGGACATTTACTTGTCATGGTATTATATTTACTTCTTCCACCATGGAAAAAGACATATGCAAATGGGTATTTGAAATGTGGTGATATTTTAACATGTTTTCCATGTAAATTGCATGAAGGACGGCCTAAACAAGCACTCTGCAGAGCCTGCTGTGTGAGGCTGCTCGGCATACAGGGGCCTGCTGCTGCCAATGAGAAATAAAGGACACCTTTAATTGAGTTTTGGGCGATGCTGCTGAATATCGATGTAGTTTCAGCCGGAGCCGAAGTTGCATGATGGTGAAAAGTCATTTGACTGTGATACAATTCTATGGAAGGCATCTGAGCCAAGATGGACACACAGGGCTGCAAAACAAAGGTCAGGGTGAAACAGATATGCAGAGACAGAGAGTTATACCTGTATAAGAGCAAATATATTGATTTAGATATATGTCCTATATGCTAAAAACAGTGCTCCCTTAAACTTAAACTTTAGATGTTATCCTAATTCAAGCAGATAAAAGCACGGTGGGGAGTGGGTGCAGATGTTTACACACTGGTGGGACAGCGTCTCTAAACACTGCATAACCACATCCGGTCCTTAGTGACACCACACACACAAACAAACAAACAAACAAACACGACGTTAACTTTCCGCAATCTTCCTCGCGTGCGGCTCCTTCTCCCGCAAACAGCGCCGCGCGCACTCGGCATGTGCGGGTGTGACGCACAAAGCAAACTTTGACAGACAGGAGATGCGACACAACCCGCACGCGTTGTACTCACGTGTCATTGAGGTGGGCCGATGTCGCAGTTTGCAGGAGCGCCGATGCCAGGATGGCAGCGACTATTTGGAGGACAGGTGCCATGTCTACAGAGCGCAGTCGCTGGGACAACTGGAGCCGACCGGACTGCACCGGAGGAGGACGTACTTTTGAGGCTGTTCCCCCCACTGCGGCCCGGAGTCAGAGAGAGAGAGAGGCGGGCAGGGATAAGCAGGGCAACTTGTTCAGACGGTGAGGGGGCGGTGGCGGTGGTTTGCTGTTTATACCCCCAAACCACCACCTACCCCTCCCTTTTCAGTCACTCCCCCCCATATTCGTTGGACCTTTGCAGCCTCCTCCCTATTCCCAAAAGAGTTTCACTTCCCAAAAGTTGAATCACTCACACAGTCCTGCCTGCTGCCAGCAGTCACTTCTCCAGTTCCTAAGAATTTGAGAAAAGTGCACACCAGTGTGTTAGTTACAGGCATGATGACCATGCAGTTTCAGAGACCAGAGTTGAGCAACAGCAGGCTGTTTGAGTATTGAAGAGAACAGAGATGACTTCTTCTATGAGATCTCATCATCTGTGGGTCCTGATGACTCCACAGAGCCCCCTGCAATCTATCCCTCTGAGCAGATGTAGCTTTTAATAACAAATTACTTTGACAGCGTTACTTTGCACACTCCAAACTCTTTCTACACAATGCAGACTGCTATACATTTTAGTGGAGTTAGCTAAAAAAAATGGCTCGTGTGGAACTTAAAGGGCACCCAGGCGATTTAGTATTGCACTTCCAAAAAGTTGGGGGACTCACACAAGACAGACGAAAAAAAGCATGATCAAAATTGATGCAGAAAAGGCAGCAATATTCTCATTTCAGCTCCATCCACTGTGGTTTGGGTTGTGGACAGAGTATTGAAATAGAGAGGAGAAGATGCATTTTTTAAATGTTACCATTTTAATGTAGACGTAGCCTAACCGTGCATTCACACCAAAAGCAATGGAGGCGCCACTTGCTCACATTTGTCACATTTTTGATAATTTTTGTCTATTGCAGATAGCTAGCTGAAGCTAACCCCCCGCTCAGCCTACTCTGCAGTTGTGCTACATGGATGTGATGCTATTGCTAACAGGGGTGTGAATGCTTTTAAAAGAACAGAAATGAGCTCTCAGATTAAGTGTGTGGCTCTTAAAAGAGCCGTTGTGTTGTAGTGAGATCAGCCCGTCAGTGATTTAACCTCCGTAGTTGTACAGGTGATGCCCGGTCTCCGGTAGATCGGACCGGGATACGCTTCAAACGGCACTGACGGCTTTCTTCTTCTTCTGGATTTCCAGCAGACTAGCATTCTAAAGGCACATCACTGCCATCCACAGTTCATAGTTATAGCCATTATATTATATCTAGGAATAGTCTGATTTCAGCCAGTGACTGCAACAATGGCGGCTTTGGTGAGCCTAAAAAGTATCATTTTAACCTCAAATCTGTCATTTGTATAATGAGACAGAACTCCCACCAGGTGGGCTGCTGTCTGATGTGTGAGTGGGGCTGTGACGCCTGATTTAATGCCTGAAAGACGAGCAGCCGGGCTGTTGGTTGATCAGATGATTTCCCAAGTTGGGGCGGTAGATTGATCTGTACAGTGTGAGCTTAGATGTTGTAGGGGACAATGTACTCATGTCCTCTACCAATCGTTACTGTTTCTTAAAATTTAGGTTAAATGAGTTGGACACATTAACACCGGAGAGTGAATAAAACTTGGCTTCTACAGGAGCATAAAACATCGTTTCACAATCGTATCGCTCGTGGTAAGTCTACCTTTAATGGTTGAGACAGTTTGGATAATTATCCAAACCCTGATGCAGAATATAAATGGGATTTTCACTTCTGGAACCACACTGTTTAGCTCTATCGTGCATGCAGAAGGATGCCGAAGCATAAACAGGAACATATGGGCTACGCGATACGCATTCCTGCTGTTTGTTTCAGTGGTAGAAGAAGTATTCACATCAACTATTCACAGCCTGGGAGGAGGCCTCGGGGAAGACCCAGGACTAGATGGACTAGATGGAGAGATTATATCTCCACACTGGCCTGGGAACGAGAGCTGCTGCCCCGCGACCCGACCCCGGATAAGCGGTTGTAGATGAGTGAGTGAGTGATGAGTGAGTGCTAAAAGTAGCAATACTGCACTATAAAAATACTCCATTACAAGTGAAAGTTCTGAATTCAACATAGTACTCAATTAAGAATATATAAGGATTAGCATCAAAATAAACTAAAACCACCAAAACTAGAAGTTCTCATTTCAAAATACAAAGCATTATATTTGCCACCAACCAAGTATGAAGAAGCACAAAGACTGACTTGAGTCACTGTACTAAGTTATGTTCCACAGCTGCATGCTAGCTATTCCACCTGTGGACAGCTGGGGGATGGTGTCGCACCAACAAAAGTAGTAATGTGCTAATAAAGGCAGTGAAGAAGAAGACAATAACTAGCAAATAAACAATGCAAGATTTATTTATATAATAATAAAATATGATAATATAATAATATTATAATTCACAGTATATTTAACACCAGCTTTACCAGATGTTTTATGAGGAAGGAAATACACTCAGCGGCGCTCATTTATCAAACGAACGTACGGCAGAAAAACATGCGGACGACCATTTCCTGGCAAACGTCGGCATTTATCAATTTGGACGTGAGCGGGAGCTACGATCAAATCTCACGTCTGGTCTGAGATCGTGTACGCACATTTCAGCCTGTGTATTTGCGGTGCAGCAAAATCTGTCTGAAAATAATGAACAAACCTCAGCTGTCATTAAGCATAAGCAGTCACATATTAAGAACAGATCAAAACGGATTCTTAAAACGAATAAAAAAAATACAAAAATTGTGTTTGGAGCAATTGATTGCACTCATGTGTGTCTGAAGGCACCATCCATAAATCATTACGCATTCATCATCTCAAAAATTACCACTCGATAAATGTGCAGGATTTGTGATGCCAAGCTGTCGCTTTTAAACGTGGTGGCCAGGTGGCCGGGACACACACACACACACACGATTCTTTTATATTTCAAAACAGCTCTGCTCCAGCCCCCCGCGACCCCGACATTGAATGAATGAATGAATGTGTTGGCGCGCGGCTGCAGCAAGATGCACTGCAGAGCCAAACTCATCTCCTCGGTTCGTGGCTACCCTCGATAAATTGCATTAAATCAAACAAGGTATCAGATGATTAACATCTCGGTATGGTTCTTCTAGATGACAAAGGTATCCTCTAACGGAATACCTAATAACCCCGCTGGCAAACCCCGCTACAGAGCAAGAGCGCCGGTGTCGTGAAATGCACCCCCTCGCATTAAAGGTGATTCTGGATCTGTTGTTTCCACCTAAAGCAGTAGTTTATATACAGCTAACCCACAACGGTCAGAACATTGGTTACTTACAGTCTTTAAACTATTTTAAAGAGTTTAAAATCACAAACTTGGATAATAGCGAACACAAAACAACACCTTGTTGTATGTTCTGTGGAAATATACTGCAGCCATAATTATAAAATGAATGAAATGGATCTTTTAAGCAAGTTGAATGTATTTGACTCAGCGTTTCCTAATTATAATCCCAGCTTTTCTTGCAATTCATATGTTCAAAGGTGTGTGCTTTTAATTGGGATACACCTGTCCAACAGTGCGCACAGGCGCACTTGGGTCACAGTGGAGCGCTGCTTCGGGTTGACTGCCTCCGTTATTCTTTTCCATACAGCGTTTTTATGGGCCCCTTTTATTCCACTCTTAAGACTGACAAAAACTAAATCTTTATTTTGCTCCATCTCGGATGTCAGGATGCCGATCTGTGTGTCGGAAAAGTTTATTTTCTAACCTGCGTTCCTTCTCTCCGTGTTTGACCTCAGTGGGCGAGGCCTCCGAACCAGGAATATTTAGGGGCGTAACATGTTAATGTCGATCAAATTCAGCCGCCGCATTTATCAAGGCCCGCTCATTCGTACGCTGAGATTGGTCAGATATGAATGTTTCATAAATCACACGTGGGTCCTGTCATACGACCAATTCTGCACTCAGATCAGCGCCCGTTTTCACGCAAGATTGATGAATGAGGCCCATTCTGGGGAGTAACAGTCGATTTTTGTTTGTTTACAAGAGACCTCCTCAGGGCACCATTGATAAAGGTTAAGCTATATGTCAAATGAATGATGTTAGATTTGCCAACACGAAAAAAAAGTCAATTTTAATGAAAAAAAGAGAGCCAGGTTAACTAAAGGGAGCCACTACTCCAGACTCATTCAGCAGGAACGAGCCGAAGAACAAGTTGTTGGTGAATTCCACCCCCACCCCTCCTTCCCAAGCTGAAAAACGAGTCGTTCCTCAGCACATCACCCCGAGCCGAACAACAAGTCGTTCGTGAACGCACGCTCCAAGCTGAAGAACGAGTCATTCCTCAGCACATCGCCCCGAGCCGAACAACGAGCCGTTCATGAACACACACTCCCTGGAGAGCCGAAGAACGAGTGAGAGCCTCTGCTTAGTGTCACACCCTCGTTAAGCAAGTTAATGTGTTCACACAGGCCATTACAAAGTCAATGCAAAGATGCACCATTCTCGTTCAAACTCGTGCAAGTAACGCAAAGTACATTTACACGATGGGTGTGAACACCACGTGACCCAGTAGCACAAAGCGCACCACTGAGGGGAAGAAGGCTCGCCGATTAGGATTGAAATGACAAAAGCTCCATTCATGATGATTGCTTGAGTTTATATGATACTGATGTAACTGTGTGTACTGTAACAGAGTTGTTTATTAGACTAAAACCACTAAGAGGGCTTGTTGAATGTTGCAAACTCACCTCACGCATATCATGTTCTAGGTGAGGTGAACCAAAAGAGTCGTTCTTGAGTCAGCCTGTGGTGGTGGCGGTTGAACCACACGATCTGGTTTACGTGAAAAGATTCAGTCTTTTCATCACTAGTCAAAACATTGTATTTGATATCGTCCAGAGCCTCTCTGCTCACATCTTCCAGACCTCCGAGCCAAAGTCCTTGCAAAAATTCCCCTAATGACATCATGAGGGTAATTTGAGAGAGTGGAGACATCATCTGGTTATGTGCTGCTCTAATGTGGTCCACTATGAACGCTGTTGATATGAAAATACTTGAAACAGTCATCATCCCCATCATTGACCTCCCTCCCTCTACCAACATTCGCATCCTGTAGGTAGATGAGGTAAAGTATTCCTACCTGTGTGTTTTGGCAACAACAAATCCAGTCGACCGATAACCAGAGGGAGGTGAGTAATTTAAACACACAGCTGAGTAATGTGGCACAAGCCACTGTGTCGAGGATAACTCAGATGAAGCCCATCATCCTCTGAGACACAGGAGAGGGTAAACACGAGGGGAATTTCTCGCAGGATATTAAAAGCGAAGACAGGAAACAGAATACAGATGAGTGGAGACACCCATTTCCACAACAAAGACACCCGTTGTCTGACTTTTAGGCGGCAAATACCATCAGAAACCTGCATTAAAATACAAAGGGCAAGTGCTGAAAGTGTATTGTGTTGAGTTTTCCATTCATTTCAGGTTTGCCACCATACTCACAGTGACAGTTTCTAAGATGTCTTTGCTCCAGCTCTTCTTTTATCTTCTTTTATCTTTTGTCTCCTCCTGCCTTTGATCTCTGCTGCTTCAAAAATCAATCACAGATAGGACTGAATGGAGCAGAAATTATAACTATGTACAGTATTTCAGTCTGACTGTGTGCAGCAGCTCTATTCTTCTACTGGTATCCGGTTTATCCACAGTGCTGCACTTGTAGGTTTGTCTGTCTGATAGATTTGTCCCGGTAAAGACAGAAGTCAGATTCCTCAGGACAATTAAAGTCTATCAAATTTTGCACAAGTCTGGGAGCAGGGTAGTACTCAAGAGTCAAGATTACCACTTTATATGTCCACTGGGGAGATCATTTCGGGACATAATGGAGCATAACGAAGAAGAAGAAGAGTGTTTAGGCCTACGTAGCAGCAATTCAGAGTAATCAAGTTGGCCATTAACAGCAGTTTATGAGCTAATCGCATGGCTTTCATGGTGGCTTCAGTAGAGTCCAAATACCACTGGCAATAGCTTTTATTCTTTCATTAGTAATTGTTCAAATGAGCCTTTTATTCTTTATTTGTTTTCTTTCCTCCTCAAGTGATTTGGAAGCACAAAAATCCCCCAAAACTGAAGATTCAAGGTATCTTTGACTTTACTATTCTTGATTGTTTTTACTTTGCACTCTTGAGGAAATTATCCTTCATGTTAACTTTCACTTTGAAATGCAGCATTTTTCCTGTAATTGGGTATTTTTCCACTTCAGATTTTTAGTTCTTTGGCTCTCAAGGTTAGTCCTTACATGTATCAAGTACAGGTAGTGTTCAGGTTAATAGATGGCAATGGTCAGTTCCTTCAAAGTAACTGAGCATCAATCAGTCTTGGACAACAGCTTATTGATTGTTTAGGTATTTATTTGGCAACTTTAACGTATGATTTCTGACCAATGCAGCAATAGGTTGTCAGATGCAAGTGGTGGTTAGCACTGCGCAGCAAGAGGGTTCCCGGTTCGAATCCCGACTGGGGCCCTTCTGTGTGGAGTTTGCATGTTCTCCCCGTGTCTGCATGGGTTTTCTCCAGGATCTTTGGCTTCCTCCTGGAAGTCCAAAGACGTTAATTGATGACTCCAAAAAATTGCCCGTAGGTGTGAATGTGAGTGTGAATGGTTGTCTGTCTCTGTTTGTCCTTATGTGCCCTGTGATAGACTGGCGTACTGTCCAGGGTGGACCCCACCTCATTGCCAATGTCAGCTCGGATCGGTTCCAACAGCCCACCCCCCTGCGACCCCGATAGGGACAAGCAGTTAAAGATGAATGGACGGATGGATGGATGGATATTCTCATCATTGGGTTTGTATGAAATCTTAAGAAAAATCATTTTCAACAATTCCTATGATTTGTTCTTAGTTTTTGATATCATCTTACGAAATATGACATCTGTTTAACGTTGGCGACTGGTACGTGACCAAATCAAAACGACCTTTTTCACCTTTAGTGTTAATACTAGAAAATAATAAGTGGACCTAACTCAGTTTTTATCAGCCTGTTATGAACACTCGTTTTTACTAAGTTGCTTGTAATGTGAAAAAGTTTACCAACTCAATATTCTTGAGATGGATTAATTTAGAAAAAGTATGTTTTCTTGCACATGCTCAGATCAGTCCTTATTAACTTGGGCTTTGTTAATGAACATGCCTGCGCAATATACTTCAACAGCAGTCATCGTTTTCCTGATTCTTGTGCTTGTCACACTGATCTGTTATGTAAATATTTTATAACATATAACATAAACCCAGGACTTTCAAAACGTAAGTTACAGTGTTTCCCCTATAATTGTACAGGCAGAATGGCACATATCCATTCTGTTTGACGAGTAACCGATCAAATACTGCCAATCAAAACACAACAAATTCGAACTGTGAGGCCAGAAATCTCAGCACACTCGTATGAACGTTAATACACATGATTTTTTAAGTTGAAGAAATCTTGTTCTTTCACTCAGGATTTATTGATACAAATCCGTATTTTGTGATGGTTAGAAAGTAGAACATGATATGCGTGAGGAGAGTTTGCAACATTCAACAAGCCCTCTTAGTGGTTTAAGCCTAATAAACAACTACAGTACATGTTATAATCATATAAACTCAAGCAATCATCATGAATGGAGCTTTTGTCATTTCATTCCAAATCGGCGAGCCTTCTTCCCCTCAGTGGTGATGGGTGTTCACACCCATCGTGTAAATGTACTTTGCGTTTCTTGCACGAGTTTGAATGAGAACAGTGCATCTTTGCATGGACTTTGTAATGGCCGGTGTGAACACATTACGAGAGTGTGACGCTGAGCAGAGGCTCTCACTCGTTCTTCGGCTCTGGGGTGATGTGCTGAGGAATGACTCGTTCTTCAGCTTGGGGCGTGTGTTCACGAACAACTCGTTCTTCGGCTCTTTACGTGGCGTGTGTTCACGAAAGACTCGTTCTTCGGCCTAGGGCGTGTGTTCATGAATGACTCGTTCTTCGGCTGTTTAGGTGGAGTGTGTTCACGAAAGACTCGTTCTTCGGCTTGGGGCGTGTGTTCATGAACGACTCGTTTTTCGGCTCTTTAGGTGGTGTGTATTCACGAAAATCTCGTTCTTCGGCTTGGGGCGTGTGTTCATGAACGACTCGTTCTTCAGCGTGAGGGGGTGAACTCTGAATGGTTAAGATTGAAAAAAAGTTTTCATTCAGTTCAAGACATATTCCGAAGTTTCTCTATACCACATGCAGCACACAACAGGAGATTGACTGTGTCAGTGGAAATATTCTGCCTAATTAATACATTGAATTTGTCTGATTGTTTGGATGTCAGATTAACATGTTATTTTACAGGGATCAATAGGGGCCTCAGCTGACTGTGGCCCTTATTAATGCTCAACCACTCCTATGCCGAAGTATATACAGAAACATTTGTAGTGTTGTTTTTTCAGTGTTAATTTTAAATTGGTGGGTGTTGATTTTGGTGTTTTAACACTTGTAGTGATAAAAAAGCTCTGTGAGCTACTGAGTTACATCATCTGCTTTGGCCATGCGAAGCAGATTTCCATTGGTCGAACAGATTTCCCAGCAGGCCATGTTCTTTTGTTAATGTCGAGAATAAATTACTTTACATTTCAATACATGAAGTAGTTGTGATTATGATTTTTTTTCATGACCAAATCATCATCACTGAAACCAAATAAACATACATTAAAGAAATGGAGGACGAAAATATCTGAGTTGGGTGGGATTACACACCAACATGACTGATGCAGAGAAAGTGGAGAAATACCAGTCAGCTCTATTTTAATCAGGAAGACTTAATGGGTCTGTTTCAGATGTGGAAGTAAGAATTGATTCAACAATGCATTAAAAATAATATGATTGAATGAGAGTCTTTGGCAATTGGACTCCATTGAGACTTCATGTTAAAGGGGTGGTGAAGGGGTGGTGAAGCCAAGGGTAGAGCAGGAAACCCCCCTGATGGAGTCTAAACACTGGTGGTGGTGAAGAGGAGATGACTGGGATGGATGCAGTGGAGAAGTCCAGATGATGCTGCTGGAGACATGGAGGTGAATGTGGTGGAGGTGTGTGTTTGTCATTGCCTGACACCTGGAATGACAGCTGACAGCACAGAGAGAGAGCACTTTTAAACTTTTGACAGCTACAGCCTGATTGGCTGAGGACAACAAGGAGATCCCTGATATGTTAGAGAGAAGTTGTGAGCCCGCCCCAAATTAGCTGACTGTTAATGTCTCTGGAAGTAGCTAGACAGCAAGGGAGAAGTGAGATAGGATGAGGGGGAGCACTCTTCCTGTCTGAACTTTCGCTAAGCAACATGTTGTATCATAAGAAAATGCGGCTATCAGTGACTGATGATGGTGAATGGTAGTGGAACAGTGGAATCTTTCCCTGTGTTTACAAGTGAGGGGGGATAGTTCGCACCGGAAGCACCGACCTTACCTACACCCCTGAATGTGTCCTTGAAACACTCTATGTTAAAATTAACACTCATAGTGAAAGGAAATAACACAACTTTAGGGTTAATATTACACTTGAATGTGTCCTAAAATAACACTGTTTATGTTAAAAATCAACACAGTGAAAGGAAGAATAGGAAGGAAGGAAGAATAACACTGTGTTAAAACCACACTTTAATGTCTCATAACATGACACTGTGTATGTTGAAAAGTCACACTCAAAGGGAATAACAGAATTGTAAGTTAAAAATGCACTTATGCGGTGTCATAAAACAACACCAAGGGTGTCAAATCTTAACACTATTAATGGGTTAAAATATGAACACTTTTCAAAGAGGAATTATAACTCGTAATCTGTGAGAACTACGTATATAAACTCAGAAAAAGTGTTCAAATGAACGCTGTGAGTTGAGTAAACACTCCCGATTTTGCTGTGCACCTTAGTTTGCAGTAATTTCATTAAACACAACTTTAATCACACAAATATTTTCAAATTACAACGTTCATAAAACTAGAATTTAACACAGTGCGACAATTGCACCTGTATTGGTTAGAAATGAACTTGAATACAAATTCCATAATAAATCTGAAATTGATAAAATGACCAAACCAACCTTCGATTATACGCTCAAGGCTCATGATTCATGATTCATGAATAAATGCAGGTATACAACATTAAACATTTTCCCTGCACTGGCTTCAAACAAGGCACCTGAATGTGGTCTGTGTGTGTGCGTGTGTGTGTGTGTGTGTGTGTGTGTGTGTGTGTGTGTGTGTGTGTGTGTGTGTGTGTGTGTGTGTGTGTGTGTGTGTGTGCGTGAGTGTGTGCGTGAGTGTGTGCGTGTGTGTGTGTGTGTGTGTGCGTGTGTGTGCGTGTGTGTGCGTGCGTGTGCGTGTGTGTGTGTGTGTGTGTGTGTGTGTGTGTGTGTTCACAGCAGCAGGCAGGAGAGGGCAGCAGACGTTCGGGTTGAGAGCAGACTGTTTGTTTCATGTCTCTCATCTCCACTCCAGGGAGGGGCTCATTAAATCTGGCTCCCCATCTCTGGCTGATGAATTCTTTATTAATACAATATGTTCGCCCTGTGCTCCGACAAAGATATCATATAAAAGTTCAATTAACTGGGGCTTGATGATCTCAACGAGATGATCTTTTACAGCTAAAAGCTCCCTCTACACGGTCCACTGGAGCCTTTCCAGAGCGATAGCACACACGGAAAAAGCAGTGAAGGAACATCCACCAGCGAATAACAAAGGGAAGTCAGACGCTGCACGGGGATTTAGATGTTCAAAGGAGCAGCTTACGCCTCTGGGCCATGCAGGGCCCTCTTGAGTCGGAGAATGAAATCTGTTGTTTAACAAGCCTTTATTGGAATCCACACTTCTACCAAAATGTTGAAGATCAGGGACAAACAGAAGCACACAGCGGTGCTACATGAGCCAGCGATGAGCACAGTCCCAGAGAATTTTTGTCAGAGGCCACATCGGACTGTATGATTCCCATATTGGTATAACAAAATCCACGGGTTGTGTGTGTTTGTCTGTGTGTGTGAGTGTGTGTACAGAGCTTGGGCAGGGATATGTTGAGCTTCAGGTGGTGGATATAGCAGAAAGCTGGCTGCCTTTTGTTCCCTCAGTTCTGTTGGCTGTGTAGTTTCTAGAGGTTTATTATGCAGCGCCTTGGTTTGTTTCAAGAGTCCCACGGGTGCTCCAGAGGCCCGGACACTGCCTTTTAGCTCTATTATGCTTTGTGTGACTTAAGATTTAAAGGACAACTCCCCCTCCAATATGTTGTTATCTATCTCCATTTGACATCAAAAACTCTCCAGTTAGTTTTTGATTTGTTTTAATTTGAATGTGTAGCCGCTTTTCACATCTGTGAGCACTTTAGTCACTGCACAATCATTTTCATCTCACAGTGTCAACTACATTTTTTCTATAGCTAAGATCTATATAATTTTTCATAACAAGACTAAGAGTCTGCAGCCAGGCTAGCAGCTCTGTGAGGCTGCACTTAAGCACAAAGGGGCTTTGAGGTAAAGGCTAACTGTACCATGTCATCGGTTTGACAGCCCATTATTCAGAAACCGCAAATGTCAGAAAATACCCCACTGGACCGAAAGACCATTATTCCTCTGGCCTGTTATCCCCAAAACAAAAAGCAACTGTTCTGAAAGTCTGTTGCTCCAAAAAATACACTCTCTTTTTCCCTCCTTAATACATTAGTGTATTTGATGCACAATTGATCATTTGAAGCCAAACCAGGATTTTCCCAATATATTAAGGGAAAAAGGAGACAGGTACGCCTAACCATAGATAGTGAAAGCTAAAATTGGTTATCAAACACTGATAATGTTCGTTACCTGACTAAAAACGTTTCCATATTAGAGTTCTTCTGCTTAATTCAGCATCATGTTTCACTCAGTAGAACTTCAACTTATTAAATCTGCCGTTATAAAAATGTGTAAACTGCGTCGTTAAGGCACTCAGGCATTTCTCGGCTCTGTTAAATTTAACAATATGTTAATGGAGGCTTTTACTCGACAGAAGAAAGCAGTTGAAGACTTGATTTGCCTCATTTAAAATGTAAATTAACAGACTTTTCACAATTTGCTCAGTTCTTCTGATTAAATGATCATGTTTCACAAAGCAGAACTTGTGCATGGAGTGGCCATGTTGGTGGATTTTAAACAGAAACATTCCACATCTTACTTTAGTTTATTTAACTCAGTTCACAGAAGAGCTGGTCAGGTTAAATACAACCCCAAACCCTTAAAATAAAAATGAAAACAGAAGACAATGATTTGCAAATGATTGAAACCCCATATGTGCTATTTGAAACAACACAAAGACAACATTTCAAATGTTAAAAAAGGAAAAATTGAATTATTTTTGTACTAGTTTAGAATTTGATGCCAGCAACACGTTCAAAAACAGTTGTAACAGGGTCATGTTTACCACTCTGTTGCATCACCTCTCCTTTTAACAACACTTTTTAAACGTTTTAAACGTCCTCTTCTCTTTAACCTGGAGGACGCAGCATCCATGATTTAAAAAAGAATTTCAAATTCTGACTTGTCAGACCGCATGAACATTTTCCACTTGGCCTCAGGACATTTTTGATAATATGCTCAAAGTGACAATTCTAACATGCTGATGTTTATATCTACCATGCTCACCAAGCCATAGTGCTTTGAGCTCAATTCTAGCGTCAGCATGCTAAAAAATTCTGACATGCTGAAGCTAATCAGGTACCATATTCACCATTTACAAAATGTAATTAGCACAGGCTGATGGGAGTGCAATGAGGTTTGCATGTTTTTGTCATACACATTAATACTATAACCTGATGATGGTACTGGATGAAATGGATTCAATGTTAAGGGATCTTCACAGTGATAAGGATTCATCCTCTGGGCACCATGAATGTCTTTTTAAAATATCATGGCATTGCATAGGTTAGTTGAGACTTTTCAGTCTGCAGTGGACTGACCAACAGACAGACAGACTGATATTGCCATCCCTGGAGCACCACCTGTTATATATATTTTTTTTTTTCTTAAAACAACAAACTGATTAAAGGATAGAAATCAATTTGAGTCATTCTTTGAAATGAGTGTATCTTGAAATAGGAATGAATAAGACAGGTTACTGCACTAGAATAAAAAAAAAAAACAACTCCCCCAAACATGTTCATATCAGTAGGAATATTCTTACAGCAGGAGAATAATGCTTATACATTAGATTTCCCAGAAAACCATTTGACAGCTTGCAAGAAAGGTCAGAGTCGGATATTAATGTACTGTATAAGCAATAACAAAAATGTTGTCATTCAATGCAGAAATATTACAATGTTTTCAACAAGAAAATGCTGTAACAATTCATGTTGCAATTGTTGTTTATTGTTGCAGCTGCTTGTTCCTGATTGGTTGGCCTGTCTGGGATGATGACATCCACGGAGTAAGCTCAGAGGAGCAATGAGCAGCAGAAACACTACAGCGCTCCAAAGAGCTGTCAGTGCACCGTGGAGCACATCTGGAACCAACTCACATATTGAAGTTACTATACGGTTAAGGAACAGTGTTAATGGATCACATGACTACTTATATCTGAGAGATAATGCTTGTGGAGATGATCAACAGAGAACTATGACTGGACTCTTCAGTTCCCTGCAGCTCTACTTTACTGTGGGTTAGGGTTAGTTTTGACCAGCAGCAGGCAACCGTTTTAATATCAAGCTAGAATCAGCATAAAGGCTGGAAAGTTGTATGGATAGTAGTGGATAGTATGGTATAGTGCCTATACCAGCACCTTTAAAGTTCACTTGTAACATGTTTCATCACTTTTGTTTAATGCGCACAACTGCAACAACTTCAAACTTTTTTTTTCTCCCGGAGTACAATCTGAAGCAGAACAATGTTCAATGCACCAATGTTTCTGTTTCAAAATGTTTCTCTACCTTATGGATGTACACGATCCTGTAAGTGAGCAAGGCATTTTTGCTGTGTTTCATAATAATAATAATAATAATAATAATAATGAACTTTATTTATAGCACCGATCATAGCATAACATGCAGCTGAAAGTTCTTTGCAAAACAGAAACTAACCAACAATACAGGTATTAGGACATAGCAACAACAGTACAATAGTGAAATCCAAAAACACTTTTTTAAATGAATTGGGATAATACTAGTAATATAATCGGTTGATAGTGATAGTAACATTTTTCAATGGGATTACAACAGCCACAATGCCAAATCAGGTCAGGGGGGTCAAGTGGTGGAGAAATGGCCCCTTCCCTTTCTACCCCCCTACACACCTGTAAAGCTACAGGACTGTGTCTTCAACCGTGGCAGCAGTATCACAGTGACAGACAGACAGACAGACAGGCAGGCAGACAGATAGACAGACAGACAGACAGGCAGACAGACAGACAGACATATAAACAACAGGACCACAGGCAGGAACGGTCCTATATTTCCCACCACTATCCTCGGGCCGGGTCAGGGTTGGGCCTTTGATCCTGTGTGTGTGTTTTTTTAAGCATTGCTTTATTGGCCTAATCTGAGGAGAAAGCTATGCCACAAAAATAAATATAATAGGCCCGTATATATTTAGCAGGGGAGGCCTAAGTAACAAATGTGTACAAAAGTTGCACAAAGTAAAAAAAAAAGAAAGACGCCATATGTTGCAGCGCACAGTGTCTCCTCCACTCACCCGCACCACAGCGGGCCTGCTGCTGTGCTGTGCCGCTAAAGTGCAACACAGAGCCTGGAAATGTTAAAGGATCAAATAAAAACAGGAGGATTAACTTTTATCAAGTCTGGAGGAAAGTCTGAGGGATGGAAGCATTTCAAACACGTCGTGGGCAGTGACAACATATGTGTCGACTTTGTCCAGTGCATTAAGTGTGTTTCACGTTTCTTCATTCAGATCCTTTTGTGATCAATTCCATTCTGTCGTTCAAACAGCTCTGAATTTGTTTTGAGAACGTCAGACATAGCCCGTTTATTAAAAAAAGAATTTCGGTTTGACATCGGGCTCAGGATCATAGTTACTGTTAATGTGTCATATCCATACACAAGGTCGGGTAGGGTCGGGCTGGATTTTCTGGGCCCGATCTGAGCTCTAGTGTGAACTACCACAGAGGAGGTTTGAGTGTTTTATGAGGTGTTTATATGTCTGTGGACAAATTTTGTCGCTGTGATAGTTGTTGTGTTTACAGACACTGGGCTCTTGATACAAGATACAGTCACAAAACTTTACAGGTGTATAGTTTTCATCAAAATAAAGGCCAAGTTCAAATATGGGTGTGGTCTGAGCAAGGGTGCCGGAAATAGGGAAGCTGCCATGCCCCCCCACCCCACCCACTTTACACCTGGCCTGATTTGGAGTCATGGCTGCTGTGAGCCCATCACAAGATGGTCTCCAGTTAAACTTGACTTTGATGCCTTCTACAGCCATAAAAGAGCAACAAATAGCAAAGTGCTTAAAGATGGGATTACCTGTTTGACATAGCTGTATTGTTTTAGAAAATGAGAGTGAAAATGATGTTATTCTAACTATTTAGACAAATTGTTTGTTAGTAAAATTCTAGGTCACTTAAAAAAAGCCTGTCTTAAGATGCACACTCTCTATTACACTAAAGTACTGTTGTGCTTAGATACACAAAGAGAAGAAGGTCTGGTTTTACTATGAGCCATACACCCTCATATGAATAATAAATGGGGATTTCACAGCAGATGTATAAACAGATAATGCCGTTTCTGTGACTAATGAAGCTGTTGTTTCACCTCTTGTCTTCTTTGGGGGTTTGTGTGTATGAATGATATTCTGTGCTCTAGTCTTCCTGAAGGCGTGAACTTAGAGTCACTTCCACGCCAGCAGCCATCCTCCATCTGTGTTTCCATCTCACCTGCATTCAGCTTCAAAACAAACCCACCCCCAACTTTCCGTTTCTCTGGCCCCCACTGTCACACTGCTGCTGCTGCTGCTCCTCTGCTACCACAGGGCTCCTGGTGGAGGTGCTGAGGGAGCAGGCAGAACATTGTTTAAACTACAGTAAAACGCAGCTCCCTTCAGCTCCCACATCAAAGGCAGAGGATTACCAACAGCCTGCTGTAATGAGAAGACAATGACTTGAAATCGCTGGGACGGCTTGCTTGGTACACTCTTCCCCAACCACAGCGTCGTTACGAGAGACTGCGGTGGAACACCCTGAGAAAGACAACAGTACTCTAGTAATGTGGGTTTCTCTGGATGTAAACTCATCTGCTCTGCTCGATTATGTGTGTGTGTGCAATCCAGCGAGAAACCTCAAGTGCAGATTAAAGCCTCATCTTTAATAAATATCTGGCTTTAGAATGATGGAATCAGTATTCCTGCTATGACAGAAGGAAAACATGTCATTTAACAGTCACACCTTTTGTCCCTCAGTCCACTGACACTGGTGGGCGGCCTGTCTCAGTCAATAAACCTCCTAACTGTCCACATACATTTGTCCTGATTAATATACAGTGTGTGTGTGTGTGTGTGTGTGTGTGTGTGTGTGTGTGTGTGCAGTGTCAGTATGTTTTGACTGTCTTATGAATGGCAGTACAGTACAGATTTTTCTTTTTCAGATAGTGTTTTTGCATACTACCTGTATTTTTATAGACAGACAGGAAATGCAAAGAGAGAGACAGAGAGAGACAGAGAGAGAGAGAGAGAGAGAGAGAGAGAGAGAGAGAGAGAGAGAGAGAGAGAGAGAGAGAGAGAGCTTTCTCTTCACTCACATGCTCATATGTGAAATTGAATTCAAATGTTGCCTTAACTTTTTGTTCTGTTTTTGTTAGGGTGCACACCAGTATATCACTGATCAATTCCACATTCATTTTTCTTTATTCTTTTTTCTTTATTCTGAACATGCAAAAGAATAAAAAACACACAAACTAAATACACACAAACAGAAATAAATCTGATCTCATAAACGCAAATGAAATCAAAACGGAGTAGAAGGAAGTATATACGTAATCCTACTGTTCATCTGCTACTCATAAACCAGCCCATCATATATATACATACATCAACACAAACATATACGTACATAACTACTGCATATACATAAACAACATACATATGTCACCCTGAGACGTCACTCTTCCTTTTCTTCCCCATTATTATACCCTCATCTGTATTGATCCAAATTGTCATTTTGGGCTGTACATGGACTGGATTTGCTTGTGACCCCCAAACACAATCTGGGCACATCCCCTTGTCTTTGAGTTGTGAGCAGCTGAATCAAAAAGAGATCTTTTTTCGGCCTGAAGATATAAAGTGATTCTGCATTTCAGATTGTTGAAAAGAAGTCAAAGCAGCCTCTCCTGGTATCCCTAACACAGCCCCTTGTGTGTGTCCTGGCCCTTCAGAAGGCTGAATAATATTGATACTGTGGTCATGGCTCCTTCCAATGAATATTTAAATGTGTTGCATCGAATAAAGTGCTTCAATTTCATTTGCACTAAATCTCCGTGTGAAGCTATTTAAGAATAAAGTGATTTCACTGCAGTAACACAACGTAAGACGAGGATGCTTTCTGAAGAAATGTCACATTTTATTGAGAAAAAAAACTCTGTATGGTGTTTACTGCATATGATCTGTTTTCCTGTCGATGTGTGTTTTAGGGCTGGTGTTTGTGTTTTCGATCATTCAATGTACAAACCTATGAAACGAGTCTAAATGTCACAATGAAACAGATATAATAATGAAACCTACAGCACTCATCATTTCATCATCTAAGAGATGTTCATGGCCAAAGTACTGGGTTAATGAACTCATCTTTATTCATGCTGCTTCTGTAATTTGTAAGGAGAAACTTGTAAACAAATATAGGAACGCACAGTGTATTTAACGCTGTGTTTTGTCTCAGAACAAGCACTTCCACTGACTGATAAATCCACAACCAGCATGATGAAAGCACATGTGTGTGTCATGGGGTTTGGATTCAATTGTCTACATTTGATATTCTCCCTTGCTCCCTGTGCGCCGGTATTATCATCACCATCTCAGGGTCTAACATGTTCATTTAGGCTCATGTTTAAAGCAAATTAATTCATTTGCATGTGTGCCGGTGTGTGTGTGTGTGTGTGTGTGTGTGGTGCCGCTCTGCAGTATTGTTATATGAACGCAGTAATTACAGCTGGTTCTGACGTTCCCTTGGTGCCCGGCTCCCTTTTCGCAGAGATGAGAGGAGAAAGTGACACGCTCCCTCACATGTTCTCCTCGGGGAACACTTATCAAAACAATACGCCAGCCATCATTCAAACACAGCCCTGCATACTTCACCACTTTGAAGTATCCCCGTCCTCGTGTTTTTTTAATCCCCCTCGCCTTTTCTTTCAATGTAATCCCACTGTAACTGCAGGGATTCTTTACGATTCAGACCGTTTGTCCGCACAAATACAACACTTCATCGACAAATAACAATACGTCGGGAACAACTATTGAATAGAAGGCTAAATCTAAATGGGTTCAAGTGCTGGCACTGCCATGCATCTGTGCGTGTGTGTTGCCAATCCCTGTAAAAAGTTAATGTAAGCAGGATTCACAGGGAGCTGCTGGTGATGAAATTATGGTGTAACTGATACCAATGTGCCATAGTAGAGGAGTGCATGGCCGCCTTCGTCTTTGAAGGAGGCTCTTCCCATCCCACGATGCACTGCTGGAGAGGGCTCCTGTATGGGTGTACAGTACAGACGGACAGATGGAGGGCAATACTGCACAAAAAGCAGGCAATCGTTTCGCCGCATAACAGAAAAAGGCTGCAAGTTAAGGAATTCATTGTGGATTCACTATTGCACACAACACTGAAATCTGTGGACTCTACTGTAAATATATATACACACAGTATACAGTATGGGAGGTTCATATCAAACCCAATATGTTATTTTGGTGCCAAGGTCACTGAGATTTGACATTTTTTTCACATGCTAATATTTATATTTGGTCTTCGAATCTTTTCAGTGTGTAGCTGAAAATAAAATTGACTGTATTCTGATTTAAAACATGATGAGTTCATCATTTAAAAAGTATTTCCTATGTTTTTATTATTAAATCTTAAAGTTTTCAGTTGAAACATTGAAAGGGAAACATCCGAATGTATGAAAAAAAGAAAATGTTGATCCACTCATCACTGATCCTAATAAAGTGATTTGTTAGAGGCTTTAAAACGGAGAATTCTTGCACGGGCATTACACATATCACCACAACTTTTCCTGATCCCCGCGACCTGGGATGATTACAAATTAATGCGCGACTAAAGAGGAGCATCGTGCATAATAAAAAAAACTGCACTGTCTGCAAAAAATAGCAAGAGGAACACTGTAAACAATGGGGGTGTAGGAGCTCTGAGGGGGAGGCCGTAAAAACCCACGGCTACAGGGATGTCAAAAACATGTTTTCGAGAGGGGTGAGCCAGTGTTGCCTATTACTATAGCAACAAGAAGACCTGGCTGCTTCAATCAGCTTTTGGTTTGTCGGGGAGGCAGAGGATAGGCAGAGAAGCCCCAGCCAGGGAGCCATGCAGAGTCGTACTGGTTTTACTAATGAGGGCCAGCTTGTCCGACCTCCACACATCCTACCTGTCTGTCACGCTGCCCGTTATGATGCCACACGGGCAGCCTGCAGAGGTCAGCTATACGGAACACAAACAGTGACAGTCTGAGGAGACTGAAAACTGTGACTGTTACCGCAGTGGTATCCCTCATCACATCACAGACACACGAGGCACTCAACACATACATTTCATTTTGTTTAAATTCCTGTCACCAGAGAGCGGCAGCTTTATCCTTGCTATGTGTAAACTTGACTCCTCATTTGTCTGTTTTGTGATCAATCGATTTGGGATCAAAGTGTGTCCTCCAGCAGATGGAAGTGACAGTCGGCTATATTAAAAAAAACAAAAAAAACACATCTTTATCGTGTGTGTAATTAACTTGCATGTCTTTACACATTTGATACTGGCGGCCATTGCAGTTGCAGCAGAGATCGTGTTTTTCTACGGTTCGTTAAACCTCATGATGACATGAAGATCCTCCTGAATGATAATGATGTTGTTGTGACAGAGGAGAGATTTATCAGTGAGGAGGCGGCAGGTGGGAGCAGATTTGGTGCGTATGTGACCCAATCACATGTAGCTACAACACACTTGATTTCATCTTTTCAAACTTGACTCATCCTTTTAGTCATTTTAATTCTATTATGGGTAACATTTTACTAGTTAGCATAAACAATCATGTTATGAGCATTTAATAACACACTGTGATGTTGTGATGAGCAGCTATAAGGACATTTTGAGTTCTTATTATAGTGCAGTGTTTGTCAACATTAAAACATCTCGTATGAAGACATATTTGATATTATATGTGTTTTATATATATTTTCTGCAGCCTTATGTGCACGAGAGTTGTTAACAAATACATTAAAACACGCTCAGATCCAACCAGCCGTAACAATAACAGAAACAGACTTACCAGTGTTACACACACACTGTCTGCCTCCAAAATCATCTGCCCTCCCACAGTCAGTCTATCAGATATGATGCTCAGAGCCATCACATGCCCACAGCACCTACTATAGCAAATGGCACTGAACACCCCCTCACTCAACACTGTGTTTCCTTCTGGCCGGAGACAGAGGACTCTTGAATGGGGAAGAGCTCGTCTCAGCAGGGCTTTTGTCCCCTTTGGACCAGCAGCCCTGAACAATCTGCCTCAGTGACACTGTCGTGAGCCAGGATGATGAATGAATTCATGGAGATTTTAGACCTGTATCTGTGTTTGCAGCTATGTGTACTGGCTGTGAAAACAAACGTCTCTCTCATTTAGATATACATTTATATCTTATAACTACATTATGGTGTGTTATGAACCATTTATTAAATGTGTGAAGTGTTTATAAATGATAAATGGGGGGTTAAAATAGAGTGTTTCCCCTATTTCTTAATTATCTTGATTTTGTTTTTACACACACACACACACACACACACACACGCACACACACACATACACACAAGCACGCACACAAATATATATATATGTATATATATATATATATATATACAGGTATATACAGTAATTACAGGTCATTGTAGAATAAAACAATAAAAATAGACAGTGGTGAGGTGGACAGTTTACTATCGCAATATAATTATATATATACATATACATATATATACAAAATAACTATATACACATTTCAGTTCTCTTCAGTATGCTGCATTTTAAAAAAGATAAGTATTTATTTATATACTGTATACTGATATACATTTTTTTCTTCTTGTACATGTGCAAGTGTGTGTGTGTGTGTGTGTGTGTGTGTGTCTTAAAGTTCTTCATCAGTTTGAAACTCATAACATTGCCACTCAGCGTCTCAGTGTTCCATGAAGCTGTAGGTCGTTCTCTGTAAACCCAGTATAACATAATATGGGTGAAGACATTGTTTGATGCATTGTGACACTGAAGAACACTTGGAATCTGTTGCATGTTTTATAAATGATGGATGAAGCTTTGTCTGATAGCAGTCACTCTTTGAAAACATCAGCGATCTTTACCATGCAGGTGTAGAGTCTGACTCTTACGACTGGCAGGTTTATTATAAAGGAGCTCGGTGGCAAATGCAGAAACGGGTGCAGTTAAACTTGATCCTAAGAATGTATATAACTTTTTATAATGTTTGAATCCTGTATACTTCTAATGTCATTTACAGATTCAAATAAAGCTTTTCAGATGTGTTTCTGTGTGTGTGAGTGTGTATTTCCTCTCTATGGTTGCAGTGTTTCTACTAGAAGAAGAAGAAGAACACTACATGTATAAGCTCCACACAAGACATGAATATTATATTATATATTTATAGGAAAACACATCAGGTAGAAATATGCCCCTAAATAGTTAGAATGGGTCTGTGCAGAGGGGGAATTCGCCGATGGAGACTTTAAAAGTATATCTTAAATTCAAATACTTTTTTTGCAATATATCTGGGGGGACACATATTGTGTAAGTCATAACACCTCGTCAAATCAATTAAAAAACACAAACTACCTTGAGTTTTCTCCTCATCCCAACTATCCACACAGTGACGACATTTGTACATTTCTCATCATTTTACTTTAAAAAAACAAACAAAAAAATTAAAAAAGACCTTGACAACAACAACAACAACAACAACAACAACAACAACAACAACAACAAGCAATCACAATGTATTCATGTCTGAAATATTCATATTAAGTGGCAAACTTTATAACCTACGTAAAGGGTGACTTTTTACAAAGTTGTAAATGTTTTAGTTCATATTTCGGACATATATTCACACAGCAGGATATATCAAAAACGGCAAGCAGCAAGAACGGATGGGAGGGATGTCAGAAGAGGGGTTCTTACATAAAATAGTCAGGAATAGTTGGATTGTCAGTTTACTAGTTCTTCAGGGGAAGCATCCTATCCATAAAACTAAATTCTCCAAATCTCCACCAAACTTTAATCCCTTCAAATTTGAATTCCGTAACTATTTTGAGTCTATCCAAATTATCAATAATAAGAAATGTAATCACACCACAGAAAAGTTACCTGACTTTTGAAGATTTATAACAATTATAGCCCGCGTCTTAATTTAGGTTCTTTACATGTATCTCTTTTGACTTTATTTATTGTCTTCTTTTTCTCTACGCCTTTGTATCTTTTTTTAGTATTCTTATGTAATATCATTATGATTTAATGTGTATTGTTTTGACTGTCTTTACACACACTTCTATCTTTGTCAAGTATGATGCCACACTGTTCTGTTTGTACTATATTTGTTCAAATTGCAAATAAAGAATATCTTTTTTTTTTTTTTTAAATAGTCCAGAATGCTAATTGATTTGAAGTTGCTGTTGTTGTGCCTCTGATCCCAGCTGCAGAGCACCACTGGTTATAACTTAGAGTTAAACAGTCCCAGGTCGGTGCTAATGTGTAATGATTAGCAATCAGTGGAAGACCGATGGCAGGCCAATAGAAATGAAAAAGTTCCCCCGGATAAACCAATGGTGTGGCCACGGTGTTCCAGCGCTCAGCGAATCCCCTGCGGATCTGATGCAACAGGGCTGCAACTAAAGTTACACCTCCGAACTGCAACACGGTGTCCTTCCGCTGCGAAGCTCCGGAAACTAGTGCCGTCTGCGCGGCTCTCCCTGAATCCCGACTGTGTCTGTTTAAAAGTGTGTTTATGGTTTTGATAACGTATTAAACGCGCTGCCATGTTATTAATATGAATATTATCATAGTATTTGAGTGTGACTGGACCGTAAGGCGGAGTTCATATCAATGATGTTTTTGTCAAGGACTTTTCCCAAGCGCTCATGTCCTCTTTAGTTTCATTAATGAAGTTATTTCAACCCTTTCTCAGCATCTAAAGACAGCACCGATTCTATTCAAAGGACCCCAAAAGTCTAAATGTACCTGTAAACGTGTGTCATGTGTCATTTTTAACGTGGAAACCTGAGAGACAATAACACAGACTAAGAATAAAAAGAGTAAATGAAGGTGATATTAAATGAAAATGGCCATAACACGCAGAATAAGAGGGGAGAGTTGCTGCTCCACAAACAGTGGGGGCTCCGGTTAACGGGAAAGTCCCCGGGTCCATGACGTAACGGCCGGGTGAACTCTGGAAACCGCGGAGGGATCTCGTCCGCTGTGCTCAGGTCCGGGCATCAGGAGTTGCAGAAGTAGCGGATTTAAAAACTTTCTGCCTGCTAGTGTTGGTCCAAATAGCGCCCGGCGAACCCTCCCTGACTGTGAAAAGGGGAAATATGGCTTTTTAAACTCGCACCGTGTTCCTCTCCGCCGTGAAGCTCCGCGTGCTTTGCTCCCGCACCGCGCTACAAGACTATTCAGAAACTATGGGGTGAGTCAAAGTGCCTGTGGCTTTGGGCAGGAGCGCAAAGTTCGCAGAATAGCGGCTCCGCTCGGCTAACAAACCGGTTTAGACACCGTTTGAGCTAACGGGACATTTGTTTACTGCGCATTCCCGTCGTTTAGAGCACTGTTTGAGCCATTGTGACTGTGTTGAAGTTGCCATGGCAAAGTTACTGTGGCAGGATCTTATTCTACTCCTGTGTCTTGGTACAGTTTAAAGTGCGCAACTATAATTTGCATTGTGGAAAACAACTTTCTGTTTGTGTGTGTGTGCATGTTAATGTCCTCACTTCAAGTAATGTGGAATTCTTTATCTTTATTTTATTTTTTATAGTTTATTATATCTCAATGTCAAGTTCCAGTCCTGCACTTTATTTCTTGACAATGAAATAATAAATACTAATAATAATCAGTAATGGTTTCACAGCATGGGGTTACAGGTGAATACAAAAGTGAGGAGTTAATTTGAACTCATTCAACTTTCTAAAATATTAATTTTTTCTATAATTTTGCTTTTAATTATTAGTTATTATCGTTATTTTTCCATTTTGGGGAGTTATTAAGCCAATTAGAGGATGAAATGTGGAATTTAAAGGCTGAGTAAAATGCTCTTAACACTTGTTTATTTTCTTTATTTTTCACAGGTCTTCAGGTGTTTACACCATTCTTTCATCCACCCAGTGCACGGTTTGTGCTTTTCAACAATTTAATCGTAGCAGACGACACAATGGCGGCATCGATCCTTCGCAGGAAAATTCCTCCCATTTCCACAGGCGAGCTCGGCGCTCCCCCTTTCCGACAGGCTAGCCGCAGCCAATCACGGCCCGGGACGGGGGCGGAGCCAGTGGGGAGGCAGCACTTAATTGGTGAGCTTTGCCAAGACGCTTTTTTATTTTTCCACATCCCGAGGTCGGAGCCGCAGTGCAGCACGGGGCTAATGTCGTACAGTGAGTACAGCTAAGTGGATATTTATCGAATGCAGACGATGCTGTTCAATCATTTTCAGATGATCGGTTAGTTGTTCACTTGGATTTTTCCGATGTAATGCTTGATTTTAGGCTTCCCTTTCATTTTCTTTCTCTACATTTATCCTCTACCTTGCGTGGTTTAAGATTTTTATCCTGAATTTGCAGTTTTTATTTCAGTCGTTCTACACAAACAGCTGAATGGGAAAAAAAAATGCTTTACTGATGAAATTATTTTTTTCTTTTTATAGGTGATGGTCACTCAGATTGGATGACGGAAAAAGTTGATTTGTCTTCATTTGTGTCGACGACCGAGTCTTCTCCCAGCTCATCCCTTCCACCCTCGCCGTTAGAACAGGATGTCAAGGTGCCCTCGGATCTGGAGGTCATGACCTCTCTACTGCAGGAGGAGCTGGCTCAGCTGGAGGACTACTTCCGCTCGGAGTCCACGTCCACAACAAACAAGTTGGAGAAATCCTCAAAATGTGACAAGGGTGCACAAGCCATGGGCTCCCAGTCTTATTATCAGTTACCCTATGGCTCGTATGGAACAAGCCAATCAGAAACCAGCCCTGTGGTTGTTACCTTGGCAACAGGGGAACTGGACCTGGCCAGCTTCTGTGGCGGTCCCATCGGCAGAACCAAAATTGCGCGACCCGCTCCGTACAACTACCATCACCGCTACCACCAAAACAACGGGCGAAGAATCATCAGCGAGGCGGGGAAAGTCGGGGAGGAAGTTGGACTTGATACGTGGGGCTCAAGGGGAAGTTACTCAGGAAGCACAGAGTTGTCTGTGAACCACTACTCCACACTGAAGACAGTGAGCAAGAATAGCCTCGGTGGCGTCAAGAAGGTGAGAGAATGTGCTTTATCGTTGAAGGAAGAGGAGAGTTATTGTTTTTCAGAAGGAATGTTTTGCAGCGAAGAGATTGCTCGAGGGTTTTGTCTGGGTGGCTCGTATGACGGCCACCACAAGCGGGAGGGACAGTTGATGCACAATGTGAAGGTCAATGTAAGTTACGACAGCACGGGGCTCGAGGTCTTGCACTGCGGTAAAGATGGAGGACTTTCTGGAAGTATTCCCCAAGAGACAATGGTGGCCGGTGACGGCTACTTTCACCAGTCCATGGCCAACACAGAGCCTTACCATAGCTTTATAGGTGACCTAGATCAGCCGTCACAAGCACAGGCTGTAGAGCCCCAACATGGCCACTACCTCTATCCAGAATGCCTTGCAGACCAAAGCTACGAATGTCTGGCCAGAGGGGAGGGCGACGGGACACTGATGGGTGCCCCCATCCACCGCCCCACTCAGAGGCTAAAGGATGAGCCCTGCTCCGTCAAACCAGCTCTGGTGATGGGAGCCGTGTCCGTGGAAGGTGGCACTGGAGAGAGGAAGCAGAAGAAGAGAGACCAGAACAAAACTGCTGCTCACAGGTAAACATTTGATCCAGTCCCTTTTTTATTTCTAGCTCTTAACTTTTTTTTTTACTCTCTTTTTAAAAAGCATGCTTCATAAACTTTTAAAAACAAGTCTTATATTCAGAAATCTGACTGAATCATTCAGTACTGATTCTATTCTTTTGCTACTTTTTTTTGAGTTTATAAATCAATTGAAGAGACCCGAGTACTTGTTTCGCTTTGCAACTTGGACATGGCAGAGGAGTGTTAAATAAAGCAGCCTTTAAATGTCCCGCAGAGTGCAGGAGGGAAATGGAAAGTCCCTCACTGCCTGCCAAATTCAGCCCCGCCTAAGCATTTCTATAAGTCTGGTTCGTCTGTGTGCGAGTTTCATGAATTCCCATCTGTGTGAAAATGGCTATACGTAGAAAAAGTCTTTGTAATGTTAGTAGTTGAAAAGTGAGACGAAATCTATTAGTCATGGGCTGTGCAGTGGATGAAATAAACTGCAGGTCATGTTATTTCACAGGGGGGATGAAGCTGTGTGAGTAATCCGCCCGAAGTAGCTCAAAGGTCACGCTCACTTGACTCATGAATAAACATGCAAGGCAGCAAAAGACCTGTAAGATCAAACCAAACGCAGTCCCTTCTGTTGCAGGTACAGGCTGCGTAAGAGGGCGGAGCTGGACTGTCTGGAGGAGGAGCTGCACGGCCTCGAAGGGCAGAACCGGGAGCTCCGGGACAAGGCAGAGTCGGTGGAGCGAGAGATCCAGTACGTCAAAGATTTACTCATCGAGGTCTACAAGGCTCGCAGTCAGCGGCTCAAACAGGATGGCAGTGCCTAAAAACACCCACGCTGACCTCACCTCCGAACCGCCCAACCAGCACCAAGAGAAAAAAATCAAGTCCAGAGCACCAACTGGTTTTTGTCTCACAGGAATGAAATGGTAGTTGCATGATTTTGGTAGTTCTTTTCTAAAAAAAAAAAAAATTCCTAATTGTTCCAAGAGGATGGCCGAACAAAAACACACCTTTTTAAAAAAAAAAAAAGGGAAAAGGAGAAGTTTCCAAGTGGGTGACTAAACTATAAGAAGCCTTAGTGAGGTGGCTCCTAGAGGAGATGCTGAACTTGTCCGTGACCACTGTGATCCGAACTGCACTCACAGCCTTGTGATGACTGAGTTTGCGCTTGCAACGATCGACCGTTTACAAAATGCTCTTTGAATTAGCAGTAGTGATGGAATTTTGCTTGTGGTTTTTTGTGACACACATTGGCAGCATCGAGGCAGATCCATGCTAAATATATATTTTATTTTATATTTTATTTTTACTTAATAATGTTCATTTATCATTTGCTTTAAACAATCAACTGAATAAAGGGATTGCTGGAAAATAAACAGTGTGTAACATGCTCCACAAATATTATCAGAGACATTTGGAGAATTTGTATTGCTAAAATGTTGAGTATTTACACTCCTTTACCCCACTGAGATACCCAATGCATGTTTGAGTTTGGAAAAGCATGTGCGAGTGTTATTCGAAGGCAATATTCTGTTAATTGCATGGCTTCAAGATCTCCACCGCGTCAATTTCACTGAGTTGACTTTATTCTTCTCACCAGCTGGCGACTTTCCCCTGAGTTTCTCTCACCGCCAGCGTGATCCATGCTCAGGTTTTTGGTTTTCCACTCTGAGAAATACAGAAACATTCACTGGCTTTTTTCCTTTTCTCTTCTCTCTCTCTCTCTCGGCTGTATTTTGCGAACAAACAATCACCTGTTGACGCAACAATAAATCGTTGTTGGGTAACGGTAACGACTTCATGGGAATTTTGTTTTCAATTGATCAATTTGATGTATCTGAAATTCAGGTCCTTTTAATAACCGATGTCAATGTCAGGAAGCTCTACATCAGGTAAATTACAGCCAAATAAACCAGTTACGTAGTACGATTGGTCTCTGCCTTTGGAGTGTTTTTCACCGCATACCGGCCATAACGCCTTCATTCTGCAGCCATTTAAACGCCTCGCAACAACTGTCCAAATTGCATGAACTGCAGCACAAAGAGCCTAAGAAGAGGGTGGGATTAAGAGATAGAGATGCAGAATAAACCCACTCTGCCCCTCCCATATTTTCTGTGCCCTGCCCCATAACCGCTGCTTCCAGCCCTCTTTTTTTGGCTGCAATGCAGTCAGAGTCCAAGTCATTTCCCAGGATTCACCACTGGACGGCAGCACAACACGGCAGGCTTCTTTGATTGACACCCCCTGAGTAAAAACAACTGTAGATTCAGGAGCTAGGATTGAGTCAACTTGCACAGACAGTCAGAAAACGAGGGAAATGTTTTAGAGAAATACTAATCATCTCTTGTTATTGTTTTCCAATATTTCAGTACTTTGTTCCTGCACTATGATCGAGCCCCTGGGCTGAGCGGAGCCGTATCAAGCTCCGGCAGTCAACACAAAACATAAGTTGCCTATCTCATCCCCCAGCTCCTGTGTGTGTGTGTGTGTGTGTGTGTGTGTGTGTGTGTGTGTGTGTGTGTGTGTGTGTGTGTGTGTGTGTGTGTGTGTGTGTGTGTGTGTGTGTGTGTGTGTGTGTGTGTGTGTGTGTGTGTGTGTGTGTGTGTGTGTGTGTGTGTGTGTGTGTGTGTGAAATCTCTTGGTATCTCTCCTAGCAGTTGTAGGCCTTTCAAGTGCATGAGGCAATATCACACAATACTTGCAGAAGGAGGAGAGAGATGCAAGGGAACTATCCGAATAAAAAAGCACTGGGGTGACAGAATGCCGTTAAGTCTATTGATTCAGTCTTTTCTCTCTGTGTTGTTTGTCTGATACAGATGCAATGTAAAAACCGATTGTAATGCTGGTATATGATTTATAATCCGATTTTGCAGTGTGTTCAATAAAGTTCTTCACTAACATATTAACTTATTCAGCATTTTCAGATGAGCTTATAGTCCATCCAGCCCTTTATGATTTATATGATACAATAAAAACGTAAATGGGCTGAATTACAGTTTCAAAAAGCATTAATACTCTTATCGAATATAAATACAGAGTTCTTTTTGTTAACATAATCACACTAACATCATTTCTGACCCTACTAACTGATGATGAAAAACTAACAATGAGTAATGTAGAGTTTATTTGATGATGGCACAGATATCAAGAGCAATGTAAGGATAGAGCACATCTAAGGACAAGAGAATATGTGGAGAACTTTACTTTATTGTACAATATAGATAAAACAAATACTTGATAAGCTCTACGGAGAGCTGTGAACGTACAGTGTCTACAGGGAGAAGTGAATCCACTGTTGGTGAGCGCGCGGAGGATATTCCAGTAAGATTCTCTGCATGGAGGTGTCTCTCTCACCACCAGGTGTCCCTCTAAGCTCAGAAGAAGACGGGCCACAAACAGGATTTCTACAGTAAACCTGCAACACAACAAGAAAATGTGAATATTCCTGTCCACACGGTGTGCAGCCGGTTGGCTTTCTAATGACGACCAAATGAAGACTTTACTTTCTCACTTAAATAAAGGAGTATCATGAACCTGTATGCATAGTTTTGCACTTAGAATATCTTATAACATCTAAATAATGACCCTAGTGGGTTGTGGTTATTAAATACTGTGTGTAAGAGGCATTTTACTGTTAAAGCTGGGTTTGATGGAGCTAGCCCACTACTTTATATTCCTGGGTGTGTTTCATAAGCCTGTCATTTGTTTTTTATGTAAGATTTTAATCAACAGAGCAACTAGAGTTGATATATAGATGGAGATGGATGGATGGGATGACATACTCCATTAAATGATAATAAGATATACGCACAGTATATCTGTAGAATACCCAGTAGAAGAATAGACTAGAACACACTGGATATACACACAACAGTAGCTGCTGCAACAGGATTTTGCCTAACACAGCGCCATCTTGGATAGCAGTGGTTACTGCAGCTGTCCAAAAAAAGTACAGTCGTTCTCTCTGAATATACTAAGCACACATGGATACATATACACACACATTATGAAGAATATAAAAGTTAAAAATCATGAACACATACAATCTAGAACCCCTTAAGTGTATTGAGGCTTATAAAAAGGACATATAACACAAAAGTAGCACTCGAGGGAAGGAGGGAAATTGTCTTGTGTCTACAGATAACAGTATGAAATGCAAGTATTGCACTTGTATTAGCAAGTGTGTTAAGTGCGTTTCACAATGCAAGACAGTAGTGGAGAGGGTTCACAGTTGAGTTGTGTAAATGCTCTGCTTGGATTATATCAATGTCGTGCAGTTTATTTGATGTTTCACTTTAAGGTTTTTTCGACACCTTAGGCGACTTTACTTGACACCACATGATATGTTGTCATTGACACATTTGTTTGCTGTGTGTGTGTGTGTGTGTGTGTGTGTGTGTGTTTTGTATTGTGCCTCTAGATCCTGGAGGTTTTCAAAGCGAGAGGCCAACCTCCCCAGGGGGCTCCAAACGGTTCTTTTTTTTCCAAAGAAAAAAGGGAAGGCCCAAAGTCTCAGACTTTGAAAAGCTTCTCTTTTATGGCGTGAGTGAGAACATACCGTATAACACGTGTACTATGAAAAGGTTCAGAAAATCCTCTAGAACTCCAAGAGGTGGATTTAGAGTTGCAGTACAGATACAAAACATGATACAACATACTGTATAATTGTCTGAGCTCTTTTCTCAATACTTAGAGCATTCACGGTTCACTTTCAGCATGCTGATTGTCTATAAATGAATTAAAAGGGCCCACACTTCATAAATATCTCAGAGCACCACTCTCTCCTTCTGAAGTCAAACCATTAAGTGTTTTTTATATATTATTTTTATTTTATTCTGATAACATGTCTTCCAAAAAGAGCATTTAAACACCATAACCTACAATACACATGCTGTATGACAAGATGCATCTGATTGTGTATATATATATATATATATATGTATATATTTAGCTAAAAAACAATGGTGTGTGTGATCACATGAACCTTATCCAACACCGTGCTTGTGGGTGTGTTTGTGTGCATGTCTTAGCATCTTCCAAGGAACTGTTGATGTCCTATGCCAAGAAACCATACCAAAATGAAGTGAGTCAGCGCAGTAAGGTATGCTGTGCATTTTGCAAAAACACTGGAGGGAACAGAGATGTTATCAGGCGTGATGGGTGTAACGTGTGATATAATATAAGATTCTGTGGCAATCAGGTTGTCTGTTCTGCCAGATTGTGCCTGAACATAGTGAAGTTATACAAACTCTCCAGATAGATTCCATTTGTGGTCCAAAACCTGAGCCAATGTGCTGGATATGATAAACCCGCGCTGGGCTTAAGAACAAAATGATATACTGTATCCCCAATGGGGCATGAATTGTTCGGCAATGTTTATGGCAACCTGACATTACATAATAAGATCTTTTGTGTGAAATGTCAGTAATATCAGGTAATGTGCTGAGACTGCTTTTCATTACTGTGGTCGTGTTTCACGGATTAGCTGCCTGATGATCTGAGATCTATTACAACTCTGCACGTCTGTTGATGTCGGTTCATGACTGTCTGGATGCAGGGTGGGTGGGCTTTTGCACATGCTAATGGCAGAATATCATGCTAACAATACAAACATGTTGATGTCATTGACTGTAAAACGAAGTGGACTTAGCCACTGTGACGTCACCCATTGGTTTGGGGACTACTGTATGGAAGCATCAAGTTTGGCATTGTATTTTGGAGCAACAAGTAACTTTATTTGGACAACAGGGTGGAGCTGGGGAGGAGTGCTAAGCTGAATGCTGTGTTACCAGCTGTTAGAGGTAACGAGATGCATCCGTAATTCATGTTAACTGTTGCTGCTGTTGTTGGAATGGCAATTTTGGCTAGCAAAAAACGCTGATCAGGACCAACGGATCAGTCCAGAGCAACAAAATGAAAAACTTGGAAAATGCTCCGCTGGATGTTTATTCTTCAAGATCGCTGATTCGCTCATTTAGCTGTCAATCAAAAAAGGATTCCGTCTTAGACAGCTCATCCAATCATCATGCAGAAGCTGAGCGTCCAGGCAAGCCCACAGTCCCACAGACCCCCAGAGTCGCTGAGAGTCCGATGGGCGGGACAAAGCCCAGCATTTATCCGTCAGTAGAAGTCAGTAGAAGCTGAGCGTCCGACTGTGTAAGGGGTGTGGAGCTGTGGGGATGAATGAGAAGGAAGCTGCTCCGGTTACCTGTGATAAGTAGCTGATTCTGAACTAAAGATGAAGGCTTTCTAGCGTGTATTTAGTCAATGAAGTGTACACACAGCTGTTCATATTTCACCACTTTTGTTTTTGGTGACATTTTAGGGGAAGTTGAGCTTCCCTTGCAGTCTTGGAGCAAAAGTCACTAAGCTTAATGAGAGGCTACCCAAAATGATTACAATACATCCTCTAGGCACCATGAATGTCTGTACCAAATTTGATGACTGTCTATTCAATACATGTGGAGATATTTTACTCGATAAGTAAAACCTTTGACCTGCTGATGGTGCTTGAGGGAAGATCCGGGGATCACCAGATTCATTTGTTTATAATCCTTTATCCTCACAGGGCCTTGAATAACTGTAGGAAATACTGAAATCCATCCAATAGCTGTCAAGATATCTCACACATAAACCACTAATGTCAACCTCATGGTAGCCCTAAAGAAAAAGTGAAAGGCTCACCAAAGTCTGAAGGATTGGTGTGGTGGTTAGCACTGTTCCCTCCCAGCAAGAGGGTTGCTGGTTCAAATCCTAGCTGGGGCCCAGTTTTCATGTTCTCCTGTGTCTGTGTGGATTCTCCCACAGTCCGAAGACATTCATGTGTTAGGTTATTGATGACTCTAAAATCGCCCATGTGAGTGTAAATGGTTGTTTGTCTCTGTGTACCCCGCCGCACGCTTGTTGTCAGCTGGGATTGGCTCCAGCGTCCCCGATACGGACAAGTCTCACCATGCCAATGTTGAAGTATTTTGTCCTGAAAGCCTTGAGTGTTCAAAATGGATAGGTATACAGTAAATTTGAAGCGTGTGTTAAATTTGATATTTGCTTTGGATTAATGATCACACTAAAGGAAAGATCACAAGATCGCCAAACCAATAGGATTCATCCTCACGAGGCAAGAAACCACTAATTTCATGAACGTTTAGCTATCCTGTTTTGATTTATATTGATAATGATAATCAAATGAAAGTTTTGACCTATAGCAGTGCCTGACCTAAAGGTTAGAAGGTCAAAAACATGAAAAAGACAGAAATCAGTAGAATTTGTCCTCTGGGGTCGGAGAACCCACACAAATCCACAGAGCTTTTAGCATTGAGCTGATGGTTTTATTGAGAGAGGGATTGTAATATCCACATTGTCATAGTATACTGTTTTTGCAGTTAGGATACCAACAAATTAACTAACTCTTTTGAACTAACAAGAAATGATGCAATCCATGCACAGATGGATGTAAATTGGTAACAGTAACCTTGAAACACTAATGCTAATTAAACTCTGAGAAGAAAAGGAAAATAAATCTTGACAGTTCATTGTTGACCTTGTAAACAGCAGTTGATTGAACAATCCCAGCCCAAGGTCAAGATTTTGTCTATTACCCTGCTCAGTTTGTCTTTATTTTTCCCTGCTGTGAGCAGCCCCTCAAACTCCTTTGTGCATTGCATTGTGGTCCGTCAACAACACACTCAAAAACAAGAAAATCTGCATATGGAAATTTTGAACTCTACTGGATTTAGTGACTTTTCTGGTGTGACTGAAATCTGCATAGAATTATTATTCAGTACACAACTTGGGCACAGCAACAGTTAATGACCAATAGCATGAGATGTTCCAGGCTACCATGAAGACGAATTCCAGCACCAGTACCAGAAAGGCAACTCTGAATTTACATGCTCAGTGAGGTATTGATATTCTTCTGGGTGGTATAGAGACATGCTGGTTATGTAAATACGAGGCAACACAAAGGATCAACACAAGATCATGTTAGAGCCAGTAGGGGAGGGCGATGTGGGAGAGGAGATGTGATGCAACAAGGAGGGAAAGGGGACTCCAGTAATGGTGGAGCGTAGAGGATGAGCTGGAGCTGAATGTTGCAAAATGGCCTGCAGCTTTGTTTGAGGCAGTGTGTATACCAGCAAGACAGTTCTAAATTTGTTATGAGCAGCTCCATGCAGGCAGTGGGGGAGGTTAGGTACAGAATGAGGGTGGGGCCTGAGGTTAGGAAGAAGGGGACGGGTGGTGGGGTGCAGAAGACCAGCCAAGTTGAACAAATCTGATTTCTAGCAGTAAGCTAACCATTGTAGGATAATTGTGGGAGTCACTGGGCTCAAAAAAAGGGCCTGGGGTGATTTAAATCAGCCCATTCTTGTTCCCAGGACATCTTATACTGCCGTTTAGTCACGACCCTCAACGTTTGATACCTACGCACAAGGCACCCTCGAGCAACTATATGAAACACACCAGGCTTTCAACTGTAAACCTATCTATGGCAATGTTAGGCACTCAGAGTGAGTGCTCCAGAAGTACCCCCGACAGAGCGACGAGGAAGGCTTCCTCACTGGCAGGTCGGCTTAACCACAGCATTACAGCAGAGTGAGCACCCACCCTGTATGGCAAAAAGTATTTATACAACACACCCAAGTATTCCGGTAAGACAGAATGGCAGGCATTTCATGCACAATTTGTACTGCTATTGGAGGCTGCAGGCTGGTCAGAGAATGATATAGCACTACAGCTAGCAGTATGCCTTACTGACGATGCACTAGTGTGCCTTTTACTGCTCAGCCCAGAATAAAGACATGATTATAAGACTGGAGCCCTGCAGAGACGTTTTGAACAGAGTAAACAGCCTGGTCTCCTGTGCTCTGAACAGTCCAACAGATACAGGCGGCTTGGCGAACCCTTCCGGGTCTCAGCTAACGACATTGAATCTCTAGCCTGGAGGGCTTATGCCCTGAGATTGGCCCCGTACAGAGGAGACTCCCTCTCTTCCCAAACGTCTCTGCGGAGGGGCGATGGCACAACCACTACACACAGACCAAAACATGAGCCCTATCAAAGTTCCTGTTCCTGTTATTTTAAGTTCAGTCATGCAAATGTTTACAGGTGTTTGTGTTATGCACTAATGTTACCAGCAGAGGACAATGTGGTTCAATTGAGACTGAATGGGGTGGGATTGTCTGGCAAGAGGGGGGAACAACCCAAGGTTGATGTTGAGAGAGAGCACGGCTCTCTTGGGTTGTTGTGTGGCTGAATGTACGCCGTGGTCTTGGCCAACAGTGACCGGAGTTGAGCTGTGTTTCACCAATAAATGCACAGAAGTTGCTAGCCAGTCATCACCACCTTATTCAACGCTGCAGCACTGATATCAATAGTCAATAGTTAGAAATGGATTAATATATTTCTTTCCTAATACTTCTTCACAACAAAAGACCCCCCTTGTTTTATTTTTCAAATGCTTTTATTGTGAAGCAGCGAAATCAGTAAATGGGCTTCATCTGCAGTAACTTAAACACACTAAAGCAGCGAGCTAAACTTGGAGACAAACTTCAACACAACACTGGCAAAAAAACCTGAAACCTCCAGCACAGAGCGGACCGTCAGCACAGAGAGACAACACACTGCCGTCATAGCTGTCAGACACTGACAAACAACAGAAATACTCCCCGTTCTGATATGAATGCTAGTCCACCATTTTAGTGACATATTTCTCACCTGAGTCCCCAGGTTCAGGACGCTGAAACTGTAACCTAACGAGTTGCACCTATGCTGCCCCCCCCCCTCCCCCCCCCGCCTTCTCTCTGAGGATGGTTGAAACGTGTAAGCCTATGGCTTATGCTTTTTAATGTGTTTAGTTATCTTTCTGAGTTGTTTGCACACTCCTCTTCAAACCTCTGCCCTGCTCGTCAACCTCCAGCTACAACATAGTTACCGAAGAGTCTCCATTTACCGTGAGCATGAACAGCGGAGGGCAGGTGTAAAGTTTCTCACTGAGGGAGAACCAGCAGATGTGCTTCCAGCTCCATCCAGTTTTTGTTTTACTATCTGTGGGGGACATTCATGTTAAAAAAAAACCTTTTAATCACAGCAGAGTAGCTTTTAAATACTTTAACACGAGTCTGGAGTGGTACTTGGAGGAAATTGCCTGGCTTGGATTAGCCGTCCCTATGGGGAGTGTGGACAGGGGGCCAGATAACAATCAGCACCATTGAGAGTCGTCACTTCGAAGGCCCTCTGCACACGACGAAAGGACGGAAAACTACTGCTGTGCAGCTCTCTGTGGAGTGACACTGTCAGGCGCGCTGCACCTCTGGCCACACCCATATAACTGATGTCACAGCGGTTGTTTTTCCTTGGAAGCCTCATCCAGTTTGGATTGAGAGGGTGTGTTTATCTTTTCACATTGAATCATCTGTGTTGCATTTAAAGCGCTGTATAAACAAGGTGAACTAAATAATTGAAAAAACTACTAACTAAGTAAACTATCTGTAACCTGAGTGTGGGAATCAATACTCAGTAATGAAAAGTATATTTAATTAAACAAAGATGTGAATGAAAGAGGACAAACGCATTCTTGAGTCTACAAAGTCAAAGTAAATATTCAAAAATATAAATATTTTTCTATCAAAAAGTTAGAAAGTTAGTCATTTTTACAGTTATATATGTTATATGTTATGTGAGCTCTCCTTCCAAACAGGTTCACGCAGTTAACCTTTCATCAAAGTGAAATATGGAACTGGTCGGATGAGCCCTCTTGTTCTCTGTCTTTGAGAATGCAGCATGCACCCATGCAAACTCCTTCTACTTGATTTCAGGAATCAGGAATCATCTTTGCAATTGTTGGTTTCTGTGTTGGAATTCATTTTTCAGTCGATCGACTTTTTGCCTTCTTGCCTATGTTCCCCTCAGTCGTTGCGTGTGTGTGAAGGGGTGAGTAAGCCTGACCTGAGTTAGTCACTCAACATTTGGTAAATTATCTTATAATGCTGAGAATGCAGGTGTCTGCGAGTGCTCTTTCCCAGCTAGAGTCTGTTTTTATCAAACGTTGGTACTATCATCTAACCATGATGGCCCAACAAGCCCCAACACATCAAGGTAATACTTCTGCCACATGAAAGAGCCTGCTGCTTCACCGCTTTTAATCGGATATCTAGGCTGAATAGATTGACACTTAGAGTGCTCACCCTGAGCTTAATTGTAACTGAATTTACCACATTAGTATTAATTACTGTCAATACTGGGGATTAGCAGAGCTTGCTGCTACGCAACCTCAGTGTTGTTTTTTTTACTCCCACTTACCTTGACTCAGGGCTGTAGTCACCACCAACTTAATTGAGTCCAAGTCAAGTCAAGAACAGGTCTATTCCAGTCCAAGAGAAGACCAAATCCCAAAGGCAGTCCAGACTCCAGAGCAAATCGAGTCCTGTTCAAGATCATAACATGCAACAGTGTCTTTCCAATGCTAATATAGAGATTAAGGAACAGGAACAACTTGACCAGTTCTCAATAGTAAGGTGCAAGACTGCAAAAAAGTGGCGTGAAAATGAAGTCAAGTACTGCAGCCCAGCTATTAGTCTTTCCTGTCAGCGCTACATCACATATGGATCCTTAGTCCTTACTACAGCATGTGTGGTTTTTGTGGAAAGCCTATGATCCAGTTAAGTTAAACATAATTATTAAAGCATCATTCAAGAGAGAAAATAATTTTAAAATTAGGTAAGTTTAGATTCAATTCAACTAGATATTTCAGTTAAAAATCCCAATTTTCTTGGATGTGAAAGAGATTCTCAGAGAACCAAATGCTTAAAATCTTTACAAAGAACCCTTTACCCTCTTGCATTATTACAAATATTAATGGTGACCCCAAAGGTCAGAGGTCAAAGGACCCCTTTAAAAATGGCCTTGTCCATGTGTAAATTGAAGAGTGTTAAGTCATCTTAATTTAGTAAAATTTAAACTAAAGGAAGCCTGAAATTACAGGAGTTAAAGCAATAAACTATTTGTGAGTGGTAATGTTGTCCAGTAGGAACGATGTGCATGTATTAAACTAAGTATTCATTTAAAACTGCTGCATGGCTGAAATCAGGCACGGTGCCTGAGAACTCTTAGCCCTCTAACTAAACCGCATATATTGTATTCCCCCCCCCCCCCCCCCCCCATAGTTTGTTTTCTGTTGTGATTAAAGCACAGGGAACTCTTCCTAGCTAGTGTTTTCCACGTGCTCGTGTATCAATAGCAAATGTATCTAAATTCATGCTTCCTGTGGGTTATTCAATGTAATTGTCAGAGACTGGCACCTTCAAGTCCAGCAATAAACTGAAAGACAATGTTTATCAAACCCAGTAGTTTATTGAGCTCTTTCAGATGAATATACACATATTGTTACAAAAACATGCATTGTGATAATATCAACCATACCCACCACCATTGTGACCCACTGTGTTAAAAAAGTAAAAAATGCACTTTTTTCTTTCCATAATATTTGGTCAAATTGTAATAGACTGATGGATAACGATTGTCTTAAATCACTGCAAATAGCAGCTGGGCATGATTTTAATTCTGAAACTTAATTTGCACTCATTCTTTTTCCATGTATGTGATCAAATGTCTTGATTTGGATAAAAACGGCTATCACAATCTGCATTTCACAAGCATCACATGATTTATGAAGTAATACAAATTGGTGACGTGACATCTTGGAAGTTGAAAATTAAATCACACAATGACTCATTTTTCTACAGTAAATCCAAACTTTTATCCCATTTTCAGTTTGAAAAAACACTCCAGGATCCCCCAGCTTTTCAACAATACTCCATCTTTCACTAAAAGATGATAAAGGTGAAAACACTAAGACATCCCTGCAAGGTGAAAAAAAATCCTAAATGATCGATCAAGATAATTGATTCCTTATAATATAATCCCCCACATTACGGTATATAAAATAATATATAAGATACTGTAAACAATTAAATACATTCTTGATTACATTTTAGTAAAAAGGTACTCTCACTATTTCATGCCTTTTTAATCAGAAATAAAAGCAGCCCTGTTGATAATAATACACCTATGTCTATACTATGGTTTTGTTCCAAGTCAATAGATTTCATTCTACAGTATCTGGGATCTAGCACTGAGTGACCATCTATCACTTCAAAATGCTTGCATCTTGTGGAGAACTCCCATTTACTCGTACTTTTCATACGTCAATTTCATTTACCCAGGTAGATACAAAAATATTCTTAACCATGTGGCTATTTCATTGAGACTGTTTACTGAGTCACCAGAAAACATACTGTGAAATATACTGTATACCGCTATCGAGATATGAAATGACCTATATCAGGATGGGAGATTTTTGGCCATATGTCCCAGTTCTAATGTATATCTATCTCTGTGATCCTTTGGCCCAGGACATGTTTAGTGTAGCTCAGTGCAAACACTGAATGCAGGGTTCAGACCAGACCAAAAGGAAAGATATTTCTACCAACAACTCCCAAATGGTCTTCACATGTTCACATGTTGTATGTTGTAAGGCCAGTTGGCTAACCACCAGTACAACCAAGAACTACCTGGGTTTGGTTCAGAGAAAGGGGAGTTGCATACTCATAGTTGCAAAAATGCTGTGTCACTGTAACCGGTTGGTCAATAGCTTTCATACCCAAGCTAACTGCTTGTCAGACCACAACTTTTTGTTTTCTACTTCTGCACATATTTAACACACAAGATAATGCTTGACGAGGTGTCCTATATCAGGAATGAATGGATGATTGGGGTGCCAGAGTTTCTTTCTTTCCTGATAAGAATTCTGACACCTCCAAAGCCATAAACCCATTAACCTGCTTATACCACGGTCAACTGCCAAAGAACATTTTTTTACAGACCATTCATTTATATATATATTTAAATATAATATATTTTCCTTTTTAAATAACTCAGTTTCCGATAACACCTGAGGGTTTGACTAATACCTGGAACCATCCCATAAGGCTCTGTTTCAATGGAAACATTGTACACTGCTACAGTAAATACAAACCCCAAATTTGGGGCGCTGTGTAAAATGTGAATAAAACAGAGTACAATGATTCGCAAATCCTTTTCAACCTATATTAATTTTAATACATTAAAAAGACAAAATATTTAATGTTCAAACTGATAAACTTGAGTATCTTTTTTGCAAATATTCACTTATTTTGAATTTGATGCCTGCAACAAGTTCCAAAAAAGCTGGGACAGGGGCAATAAAAGACTGGGGAAGTTGAGGAATGCTCCAAAAACACCTGTTTGGAACATTCCGCAGATGAACAGTGAGCAAATAGTCCAACAGTTTAAGAACATTTCTCAACGTACAACTGCAAGGAATTTAAGTATTTTATCATCTACAGTCCATAATATCATCAAAAGATTCAGAGAATCTGGAGAAATCTCTTCACATAAGCACTAAGGCTGAAACCCAGCATTGAATGAGTGTGAGCTTCGATCCCTCAGAGGGCACTGCATTAAAAACCAACATCATTCTGTAAAGGACATTACCACGAGGGCTCAGGAACACTTCAGAAAACTATTGTCAGTTAGCACAGTTCATCTCTACATCTACAAGTACAAGTTAAAACTCTACCATGCAAAGGGAAAGCCACAACAACACCCAGAAACACCAGCAGCTTCTCTGAGTCCGAGCTCATCTGAGATGAACTGACCCAAAGTGGAAAAGTATGCTGTGGTCTTACAAGAGAAGCAACATCTTTTTCAGGGATGTCCCTGCTTATTTCAACAAGACAAACACTTGCCATCCCACATTCTGCAGGTGTTCCAACAGCGTGGCTTCGTGGTAAAAGAATGAGAGTACTAGACTGACCTGCTGCAGTCCAGAGCTGTCTCCCATTGAAAATGTGTGGCTCATGAAGCACAAAATACAACAACGGAGACCCTGACTGTTGAACAACTGAAGTCGTACATCAAGAAAGAAAGGAAAATAATTCAATCTACAAAGCTTCAACAATTAGTGTCCTCAGTTCCCCAAACTGTGATTGAGTGTTGTTAAAGGAAAGGTGATAAAACACGGTGGTAAAAATTCTCCTGTCCGAGCTTTTTTGGAACGTGTTGCGTGCATCAAATTCAAAATGAGTGAATATTCGCAAAAAACAATAAAGTTGACTAGTTTGAACATTACATATCTTGTGTTTGTTGTGTATTTAATTGAATATAGGTTGTAAAGGATTTGCAAATCATTGTATTCTGTTTTTATTTATGTTTTACACAACAGCCCAACTTCATTGGAATTGGGGTTTGTGGGACAAACCTTAGATACGGGAGATATTTCATAGAAGCCCAGCTATGAGCAAGAAAGCTAAAGCTAATATTATACTAGTCAAAGTCAATAACTTTGTGTACTGTTGACAAAACTGTTAATGTAATCTGACATTTGACAACAAAACACAAGCTAGCTATCAAGCCATGTTATTGTCCCCAAATCAATATCAGGATTTTTTTTACCAAAAACGATTATGAACTGTTGGCCGCAGCAAATATGAGAGTGAGACGATCGCTATGATACAAAGTTCAGAGGAGCAGTGTAACTTACTTCTTCACTGAAGGACTTGATTTTTCTTTTCATTTAATTTAGTGCATTCATCTAGAACAATGAACGGACGTTTTCTACTACTTATTAGATGTCCTACATCACTATTTATTGGACACCGCAGCCAACCAGAATCCAGGATTCACCCAGACCATGGCATCAAGTTGATACAATCTTTGACTTTGCTTCACGTCATTGAGCTAAGCTAGTTGGGCTAAACACATTTTGAATGCTTCTCTACAAAACACAAAGAGATTAAACTGAATCTCTTTTAACTCCCAGTAAGTAAGCTATCAAATATTCTTTTAAACAATGTCAAAGACAGACCACATAGCATTTCATTTGATTCAAGTGCAGCTTACGGGTAGACAAGTCCAAATACTTGACAACATGCTAAATGCTAATGCGTAAACAGAACCAAAACTCCCTGAACATGACATTTCTTCACATGAGCTTACTCATGTGAAGGCTGACAGATGAAAGTGGATTTACTACCCGTCAACACACAAAACTTACTAAAACGTATAATGTCCTCTAGTACACAGTCCTTTAAAATCATGTTAGATGTAAATTCTATCCCCAGTGGGGAGGGAGAATGTTTTAAATGGTATTGACGATATACAATAATACCACAACGATTGGCCGTTTCTTGAAAAAAAATTATTAAAAAGTCTTTATCAGCCCTGTTATTGGAATCCTTGACTTTACAACAAAACCTAAAACCTTATGCTTTAGGACACTCTCCCTCCATTCTGGAAATATGTGTATTAACAACACAGGCACGAAAAAGCCAATAGTTTATGCTATAATATCTAAGAGATATTCTCATGGAATATGACATGTTGATCTCTACAGACACACTCACTGAGGACAACTTGTTACTTTAATGTAACAAACAATGGAAGTTTCATAGAAGCAACCAATGTGCACCATAGGTTTCTGTGCAGCTTATAATAAATACCTGATTGCAAGTCAGGCATTTTTACCGCACACAAAACCACAGATGCTTTACATAACAGGCCTGACTCAAACTTCGGGAGGAAAGAAATTAAACTAAGTATGGTTTCTCTCCATTTGAATTCAAGTCTGAACCAACTCAGAACATTACTGTCGGGTCTCCGGAAAGCCCTGCCGGGCGGAAGTGCCTTCTGCTCAACCAATTCTAGGTTGCATACTCTGGCTCTCCTGAGAAAAAGAGGGAAAAAAATGAGTTAGTCATCAAAAGTCTGTATCAGAAAGAATGTCACAAGAGACAATGTCTATGCAAAGTATATGCAATAAAAAGCTAATATTGAAGTCAATGATATTGGAAGAGCAAGTGCAAATTAAACGTATTAATCGCAATATTTAGGGGGAGTAGGTCATTTGAACCAGTGTTCAATAGAGACAGGTGAGACAGTTTGTTATGCTGTTTACACGTCATTAAACAAACTTGGAAGATGACAACTTTCGTACCCTTCGTAGAGAAAATGAGTCAAGTCTGGCCTGAGGAAGGTGCTAGAGGAGACGGGTGTATCGTCTGCAAAGAAGCTCAGACTCTTTTTCAGACTCATATGTACTTCAGGTCACTTTTGTTCTGAGCTTAAGCACCGGCATGCTGCTAACACTACACTTTGCTACAGACAGACCTGCAGAGTCTATGTTTAAAGGTGGAAAGACACAGAAATCTGGTAGGGGGCAAACCCCTCCTGAGGACTATTTGAGTGATTTTAATACACAGGTTTTGGAATTGAAGAAAATATTAGACTACAAAACTAAATCATCATCTTGTTGTGATATACTTTGTGTTTTGATTATAATTATTGATGTATTAAGGTGTAAAGCTAAGCTAGTTGGGTGAAACACATTTTGAATGCTTCTCAACAAAACACAAAGAGATTAAACTGAATCTCTTTTAACTCCCAGTAAGAAAGCTATCGATTATTCTTTTAAACAATGTTAGTTGTACATTCTAATTGAGGCTAGGGCTGGTATTGTGGACAGCCCTGTGATACGATACGTATCACGATACCATACATATAACAATACATGTTGATATTGAATAATGCAAATAAAACATGCTTTAACATGAAATTAATGTTTGTTTTCAATTGAGACTTGTGCTTGGCTTTATTGTGCACTGCACAACAGGTGATGTTTCTTTACAAAACTGCCATCACAGCATTTGCTGCTGTGACGATACACTAGCACGTATAAACGTGCATCAGCAAGGAGTACGTCACAGTATATTACCATATCGATATTTTGAGCCCAGCCTTTGAGGTTGACAGGAATTCTACTCATCGTCATTATGTATGACACTTAAAACGTACGCCAACATACTTTACAGCACTCTACAATAGCATACTACTTACATACTGTACATACAAGGGAACAGGGGGGGAACAAGGCATGTAGCTTTGTAAATAGATTCTAGGTACATTTTGTTTACCATGTTCAGAATTGACATTGACTCATTATTAGTTCATGCTGTTGCCTTGCCATAAAGCTGAACTACAAACAAGGAAAACCTGTACTGTACTTAAGTGTCCTCAGCACTGTTTAATCAGTGTGAATGTCTCCTGGCTACAACTGCTAAAGGGCTGTGGGTGAGCAGCAGGACAACAGAGTTGCTCAGGAAGTTAGTGGCTGGTTAGTGCTTACACCTTCTGTAAAAAGCAAGTACGTTTCTCACAACATGACAACATCTCATTCAATATTATTCAATATCATTCCCCCCTAACGCAATTTAAAATGTAGCTTTTATGTTGTAAGATGATCTCTCTTGGATAGTACTTGATTTCCAATCATAACAGGGTATTAATAAAGTATCTGACTTTTATCATTTGATGTTTTTTTGGCATGTCAAAAAAAAAATTTAAAGATAACAGCTATTACAGAATACCATACCATGGTATGAAGGTAGCTGCCCATCTGCAGCAGACACTCCAGGGTCTCCATCATCTGCTCTTGGCAGAGTGCGTGGAGTCTGGTGTGATTGGGGGATTCGCTGCTTTCTAGCTCACGTACTGCGGCTTTCAGAGCCACAGAAGCACACTGCAGGACGCTCATTCCTGAGAACACACAAACAGATCTGGATGACTGGGATAATGGCAGCTCACAGAGAATGTAGGGTTAGTCTGTTTCTGAGTATTTGCATTTTAAAAGAGTAAATTCTTTCACTACACACAGGTGCTGGATGTGTGATTCTATAAATGTCTATACTATACTTTACACATATTGATACTACTATAAATTGTCAATATGTGACAAAAAAGACATAATATACTGTAATGATTTTCTCTTTAGTATACCTCAAACCAAACACCTGCTGAGCTTTTGCTAACCTGCCCCTAAACACAATATTTGGTTAATATTTAATATTTATATTCATATTTAAGATTAATTTTTTAATATGTTCCATCAGCTTTTAAGACCCATGGTCTGGAGCTTGGTCTTGCAACAATTTATTATTGTAATTTTGCACTTAATTTCTAACTTGTATCCTTGCCTTTCAGTCCATGCTTTAATTGCTGAACGACTCTGTTGTTTCTTTGATGTAACCACTGAACATAATTCAGTGGTTACCAGCGCCACAGCCCTGTCACATGAATGTATAATGCCATTCATATCCTGCCAATCTTAAGGTTGGTTTGGTCAGCAAAGGTACTATTACAGTTATTGAAGTGAAGCTACATGTTTCAACCATGTATCCATTACTTTAAGCTAATCATTTGAACAGTTTAGTCATTCCTTTTCTCTGCCTGTTTAAATGCCCCTGCTTGCTTGCTAACTAGTTTTCATTTGTGCTGCTCTGGGATCTTTCCACGTACCCCCTGGCAACTGCAGAAGTATACCCTCCTTTGCACCTGTACCGTATTTTTCGGACTATAAGTCGCAGTTTTTTTCATAGTTTGGCCGGGTGTGCGACTTATGTGTGAAATTATTAACACATTACTGTAAAATATCAAATAATAGCCGGGGCTAATATTTATGTCAGTCACGTAAGAGACTAGGCGTAGTTCAGCAATCGTCACACACACACGTCAACCAGTCAAAATTCGGCGGGGGCGGGTCATGGCAGAAGTGCATTGTGAAATAAAGATGCTACCTGTGGTTTATCTGATCGAGCACTCGGTGCTCGACTGTTCATGACTGTGTCACTCTGTGTGTGCGGTGATTGATTGTTCCTGTATGTGTGTTATGAAGTTGTGCGGCTACTAAAAGAGCAGATGTTACAGCCTCTCCTCCGTGTGTGATATTTATCATAGAGACCCACAATGCGCACTACAATAGTCACGCAATAACATAAAACCACAACACTACCTGCTAATGCTTGAGCTAAGTGGCGCATTGTCTACCTTTGGAGTTGGCGAAGTTGTTCAGAAGTGACACAGAGGAAGACGAGTTCATTGGATTTAGTGATTAGCAGTGACAGAGTGTTTGGTAAACGTAGAGCGTGTTCTATATGTTATAGTTCTGTGTGATTAGCAGTGACAGAGTGTTTGGTAAACGTAGAGCATGTTCTATATGTTATAGTTGTTTGAATGACTCTGACCGTAATATGTTACGTTAACATACCAGGCACGTTCTCAGTTCGTTGTTTATGCGTCATATAACGTACACTTATTCAGCCTGTTGTTCTCTATTCTATTTTTTATTTTAAATTGCCTTTCAAGATGAAATGTCTATTCTTGGTGTTGGATTTTATCAAATACATTTCCCCAAAAAATGCGACTTATACTCTAGTGCGACTTATATATGTTTTTTTCCTTCTTTATTATGCATTTTCAGCTGGTGAGACTTCGGAGCGACTTTTAATACGAAAAATAGGGTACCTTGCAAACCTCTGTTTTGGAGGAGAGCTATATAAATATAGTTTATCATCATGATTACAGTCCAATGGATTTGAAAGGTTACAGTACTTACCAGCGTTATCAGTGGCTTCAACGTCAACATACACACCGTCCATCATTGTGCGTTTTAGAACCTAAAAAAAGTTAAAGATAAAAGTTCACTCACAAGCATTGTACAGTGAGTATGAGACAAGATTCCAAAGAGCATCATAGACCAACATCAGTTCCTCTCATGTGCTTTAAGAACTTTGGGCCTCATGTAAGAACATTTTTGTATTATTTTCATAACTTTCTGTCTTTTTTTCTTACGGTGGCCTCGTACCAGTGTGCCATGTCAGATTAAACGCTCCAAACTTCAGATAACTTTGTAAATGACCTGCATAAATGTGATGAATATCACCTGTGTGTAAATGAGCGTGTATTCATGAGACTGGTAAATTGGCATAATTAACACCCAAATATTGCCATATAAGGTTTTGCGTCCTGCCCCAAATGTTAATTCATGAAAATTGAACCAAAGAGTAAAAAAAAGAACTTTACAAGATCCTAGATTCGAGTTCTGCTTACAGAGATCCAGTAAAAAAGTAAAAATCTATGCCTTTGAACAGTCTCAGCAGTGGAATTAAAGGGGCTGCTATAGCTAAAGCTAAGGAATGGGAGAGCTAATGATTGGGGTTCGTTCTGTCACTTGAATAGAAGAGAAATGGTTTGATATGAAAATGGATTAGAAAACCTGTCTCCCCACAGCAAGGGGAAGTCTCTGTCATGGTGATGGACGAGAGAATACATGACATAATAGGTGATGATGCATCGCAACGGAGGATCCTGCCCTTCACAATGATGGTATGTAAAACCCTTTCTCCCGTTTTAATTTATAAATGTAACCAGCCTCTGCTCCTACTCTTTTATTCTCCTTTGTGCAGATATTATAAATGTAAGTTATGCCAATTGAAATGAATAACAACAGGTAGTAAATATATTATAATTTTTCATTAAAAAAAAAGTGCAATCCATAAATGTAATACTGAGGTTTAGATAGCAGCAGAAAAGTGCCCATGATTTCTACGACAGGCCTGAACTTCGTAACTTGTGTCTGTACATAAGTGAAAATTTTAAATACAGTGAATGCAGCGAGTTCTCCTAAATCACTTGTACAAGCCACTTAAAAACAATCTGTTCGTATAAGTGGTTCTTGCATGAGGCCCATTGCTCTCAGTGACACAGTCAGTTTGGTAGTGGAGTACAGAGCACCTGCTCTGAATTACACTCATATTTTGGTTTGCAGAGTCACAATAAAGCTGTCAAAAGCTGGTTTCCGACTTGGAAAACTTCTGAACTGGAACAAGATCTACTTGTGATGTGACGTCCAGGCTCCTTGTGCTCCGAATGGCATTTGCTACATGATCAGCTACAATGCCTGAAGAAAAACAACCACTTAGAGCCGAGGAGTCTGTCACGCAGTGTCAAAGAGTGCTCTGAACTATGATCAAACTGTGAAACAAGGCACTGCTGATCACATACGAATCAATATTCTTTTACTGTATTACCTTTTTCTCGCTGTTTTCAGAAACATATTTTAGTGTAACGTTCATCAAAATATGACCGTTTTTGATCACCCCTGCCTAGTTTCAGAGCAGTCATTGATGCTGTGTCAAAGACTTCTCGTCTCATGGTGTTGTCACGATATAGTGACAGTTTTAGAAAATATGAAATAATAAAATAAAAAGTTTCTTACAGAAAGTTACCGACTATAACATTAAATATAAAATTCAAGGACATTTCATGACTCAAATTCATGGATCCAGCATAGTTGTAGTTTGAGGCACGGATCAAGATTAATTACTGTTACAACACTGAGAATTCTTATAATGACAACTAACAGGCTTTACAGAAGCTCACTGACAACAATTAAAAGGGGAGACGCTTGAATGTGTGAACTGGGCTGTGTTACAATGATGGTAGTTTAATTGTAGTGGTAACTGATAGCACACACACAAGTCTCACACAGCAAAACAACATATTGTGTAAGTTGAGCAATAGAGACAGAGGAGGAATGTAGCCCATGTACTAAAAAAATAGCAAAAGAACTTCAATTTCTATTCTCGAACAATATATATTCATATATACAGTACAGTCAAGCCCTTTTAATGACCCATGTTTATCTGCTTTGTTTAAAAAACTTTTTCTCCCTTAAATTCACAAACTTTCAAGGATTTTAACGACCCGTGGGAAACATGCAACAGCATAGGCTCTATTGATCTTTGACATGTTTTGCTACTGAGAACACACCTTGTCAAACATCTGCAGTATGCATTTGAGCTGTGTATAAACGTGAAAACAATTTGAAGAAAGCATTTACTTTGAAGGATAATGACAGGTTACCCAGGCTGTCATTAAGCTTCACCTATGGAAAAGAAATGACACGCATGGTTGTTGTGTCTTTAAAAACCAGCTATGTTGGTTTTTGTCACAGCTTTCTGTACGGTGGCCCTGAGAGCTCACAGCACGGCAACTTAAGAAAACACATGCATATACGTAGACAGTGAGTGGCCGGTGAGGTCTAGCATCTGCCGCCCCGGGGCGGTCGCCTCTTCAGCGGGGTTCAGGGCAGCAAGCCAACACCAGTGGAGCACGGAAGCACGGTGGAATCATAGATAATTATAACGGTTTGTATAACGGCTATTTTGTATAAAAGTAATTGTATAATGTAGTCATTTTACTCATTAAAAGTAAATATGATCTGACATTTGAGTCATGTGTGTGAACTGTGAGCTGCAGAAATGTAACAAATGTAATAAGGAAAAAAAAAGGAACATGTTTGGGAAAAATGTGTTGTTTCCTGTCTTCACTGTTTCACGCAAACAATGGAAACAGCTATCAACATGTTGTTTTAACTATTGCTCTGAGCAATAAAATACAACACATCTTATTGTAGCGTCCATGTTATTTTCACATTACAAAATAACATGAACACACTGAAGTCGGAAGAACGACTTCCCATCTCCAGCCAGGCTGACAGAGAGCCACTGAATCTCTGGAAATGGGCCCATCTGAGTAGCATGTGAATGTACCATTAGCCCCGGCACCACTGGTGCTCACTGGGTGCCATTCTAGTTGGCTCATGTTTGGCCTAAATCCATCCAGTGGTGTGTGAAATACCATGTGTCACATGATGATCAGAAGAGATGAAAAACAAGGCTCTCACCTCCAGCACTCTGATGTAGCCTTTCTCAGCACTGAGGTGGAGGCAGGTCTTTCCTGAGTTGTTCGTCTCATTGACGTTGGCCCCCAAATGGATCAGATCTGCTACCATCAGATGGTGGTTGTGCTCTGCTGCATGGAGGAGGGCGGTCTGTGAACAGAGGGGCCAAAAACAACAGATGAGGGATTGTCTAGAGATGACACAACTGCTTGCAAAATTTTTGCAAAAACATCCCGTACTATCTGTAGCTAGGCATAAACAGCATCCATCAGACATGTAAACACTAAATACTTATTGATATGTATGATTGAATGCTGACACAAGTGTAAATGTAGCTGTATAATTAAAGGGTTTTGGATTGCTGCTACCTAAATATCATCCTGATATACACTCAAATACACCTGGCATAATTGTTAAGTATGAAGTTCATGCAGTGACATATTGCGTGTCAGCGTCTTTGACATACAAACAGATATATGTAATATAGCATTACATATATGCATGTGATGCTTTTGTTTAATCTCAAATATGCACTTTACAGAAAGGATGATCATTAAAGTACTGAATGTCCACAATGGCATACAAAGCATATTATATTCTACATAACGTATATATATATATACACATTCTATTCTATATATAATAATGTATATAGAAAATAATATGCTTTGTAAAACTTCCCTTCCACAGGCGGTCACTATATACTGTAAACTTTTCTAGCAATTACAGAAATCTGTCCCTGTGCCACATTAATACATAACGTAGATATACTGTACATTAAAGCTCCAGAAACGTGGTGACAATCATCACAGAAACATAATAAAAAACTTATATACAGAAACTAGAAATGCTCATATCTCAACTGTCTGTGTACTGTACCATTCCATCAGAGTCTTTGAGGTCCAGGCTGTTAAGTGCGGCCATCCTTTTCGCGATGGCATAGCCCTGTGCCCTCTTCCCGACACACGCCACTTTATGGAGAGCTCTAGGAGACAAGAACAATGGGACATAAAGTTGTCAAATGTATAGATACTTCAATTCTTTTTAATACAGAATTTTGTTTTAAAAAAGTGGTCTACAACCAGATTATAAAAACGAACCTGTATTGGTGTGTGTTCAGTGACTTTTTCTGAACCACCACTGTGTGAGAAGGACTTTTATTTGCCGTGGTATCATGCTAGTGTTGTATAAGACTAAAGGAATTCATGACCTTCAAGACAGCAATGAGTCTTGTAAGGCGATAACAGGTCTGAACCTGGGTAATATATTGTGTAGTCAGTCAAGGTGTTTCATAAAGTAGGACTTAATTACAAGAAGCCTGTGGGTGTTTTTCACAGCAGATATTTTGAGTTGCCATAGAAGAAAAGCACAGGTGTTACTAATAACGACATCAACATCATCCTAACGACAACAACATCTATTTATGCACGGTTTTATAACACTTCAAGATCCGACTGTTATTAAAATTTATGTAGTTCAAGAAAGGAAATAGAAACAAAGAGTTCGTCAGCATTTTGACATTTCAGGTGGCCCATATTCACAACGTCAACTCATGTATGAGTAACATGAAAGAAATTACTCCACCTTAAAAAGTCTGGGCACTGTAAAAGTGTATGTAGTGACAGACAGGCTTGGCAAACCAACCCGCCGCCGACATTCAAATGTGCTTTCATTAGTGGGTCATTATTATAACTCACTCTTTGATAGATAGACAGTTAAATAGATAGAACTTTTAGTCTATCGCTTTAGCATTACACTCGTAACACATTGCTGGACTCACGATGGACACTTAAAAATGAAAAATGATCAAAATTCGAGGCAGCAGTTTTTAAACTTGTAGCTAGGAGTGGGCGATATGGTAAAAGTATCATATCACGATTTTATCACAGTTTTTTTCAGTAATTTTTTCAACTTGTGCCAAGTACAATGGACATTTACGAAAAACCGCCTAAAGCCATCTGCTGCCTCTGCTGGCTGCGGTGGGGCTGATCTCGTTCGTTTTACTCTCAGCATAATACACAATTTCTGTTATTCCTGTCGGGCTTGTTGAAAGTGCAGCGGCGGACAGCTGATCATGAAGTTGAAATGGTGACTTATCTAAACGAGACCTCCTCATTCCCTATGAAACTTAAATAGACGTGTTGTTGAAGCTAAACAGGCCAGATAAGGTACATTGAAGAAGCTCAGAGGGAATGTCTCTCACTGCAGTGTGTGTGACTGTTTTTGTGTGGCAGGTTCGGGCAGAAAGGCGGCCTCTGTGAAGTGACGGCACCCACTCCTTGTTAACACTTCACTAGTCTGCTGGTGCCTGGGACATTTAAAAGATTTTCAGGCGCATATTTTACAGCTAGTTCCACACACGTCGTAGGAAGTGGTGTAACGCCTCGGTTTTGTTTTTAATGTTTCAATCAAACAGGATGGGGGATTAGAAATCCTCATCACTGCCTGTAGTTCGTTATAATTGGTTGATCAGCGTGTCTTTAGGGCGATGCATGAGGCGGAGTAGCCATTTGTGGGATTTAGGTGTGCAGAGCATAGAAAGGCAGTGGACAGGATGTGCCCTACAGACAATACTAAGATTCTCTCTGCTTTGGCAGATCGTCAGCACGTCTAATCGCCTTCACGATCAATCATCATATCGCCCACACTACTTGTAGCTTTCATCACTAACACTGACTTAGGTGACATGACGTGAGGATATCAGATTTCGTGAGGCTCCCTCTGGAGCCACAGAAGGCTTCTGTCAGCTGATATTATCGGCCGATCACAGACATATCGGTATCAGTGTATCAATATAATCCAGAAAACGATGTTTGGTGTGATTTAGAAATGGTGTCAAGTAGCTTTTTATTTTATTTTTCATGTATTCCTTATTTTAATTGTCGGCAATAGACTAAAACTGAACATGATGTTAATTAAGCTATTTATTTTATTTGTATTTAGTCTTTATTTTATCAGTTGTACATTAAAAATGTTAACATTTTCTTTAATATAGTAATTTGTTTCGGAAAGCACCCTTTGCAGAGTCACATCGCTGAACAATCCAAGATTTTCATTCCGGCTCAAAAGCTCACATGGGCCGCCATATTGGTAATCTGTGTATACGCATATGTTAAAGAACCCCCAAGACCTGTAAACAAACTTTGCACACTAAAAATCAATAAGTGGATGTTCTGCATAATTTACGCACCCGCAAACACGCGCGCACACGCACACACACACGCACACACACACACACACACACACACACACACACACACACACACACACACACACACACACACACACACACACACACACACACACACACACACACACACACACACACACACACACACACACACACACACACACACACACACACACACACACACACACACACACACACACACACACACACACACACACACACACACGCACGCACCAAACTTACGTCCTGCCGTCTCCATTGAGGGCCAGCAGTGCAGCGTCAGAGACGTCCCTGAGCATACTCTCCTCTTTCTGAAGCTGTGCCCAGAAGAAAGCAGAATTGTTCATGCTCCAGTCGTGGTTCTGGGCATCAGCCCACTCTTGCCCTCTTCCAGTGTTTCCGATGCTGAAAGCCTGGATGCTGGTGTGCATGAAGCCAGGAGGGGATGGGGTCTGCTGATACTCTGCTGTGCCTGCTGAGTAGGTCATGTAGGACTGGGGGCTGGGGATCATTTCATCAGCCTCGTCACTGTTGTACCCCGAACCTTAAGGAGAAGATATGGCATGTGAGGGGTGGGAGTTGTTGCTGCTAATGTATTTATCAAGGTTATATCGTGAAGAGTAACTATATAAATGTCCCCACGACTTACCAGTTGGAGACCACTCAGGAGACACTGGAGGGTTGGAGCAGGACAAAGATTGTGGAGGGGAGTGGTAGGTGTTGCTGGTCCTGAGATCCTCCTCAAGCACCTCAACAATAATTGCCAGCTCCTCCAGGCTTTTTGTGGGGCGTTTTCTCTGCGAGGCGAAGACAGCGGAGGTATGCAGAGTTATTTGCACAGCTCCTCAAAACTGACGTGTGATTTACAGCTTTCCATAAACCTGTCTTTTGCGTCCGTCTGGGCTTTTCAACACTCACCTTGCGTCCCGTGCGGGTTTTGACACGTTTCTCGACTCCTGTGGAAGAAAATGTCAAGTTTGAGGCTGCGAGCACTATCTGGTATGTTTTACCTCAAAGTAGAAGTAAAGAGGTAAAGCAGAGGAGTTGTAGTTGGCACACTTCAGGTTGCTGTCAAGCAGGTTTTTGTTCCTTGCTGGTGGTTCATGAGCTACACAACCTCTCTATCTCTCTAGAATATACACTTTCATTCTTGACTGATATCAGGCAGAATTATAAACTAGTTACACCCATTTCCATCATCAGTCTGACATTGCTGCACAACTGATTTTCACAGGGGAAGGGGATTTAAGAGAAAGACTACTGGACCAACGTCTCGTTTAGCAAAGTAGCAACAGAATAGGCTACTGCAGACCTATGACGTAAGCGAGTTAACTAACGTGCTTGTGAGTAGCCAGTGAGTGCTGTCTATGTAAACACAGAGCTTGACTTTAACATTAGTTTCGCCCATGGCACTAACCGGCTTCATTATTAGTCCCATCGCGGTGCACACTGGCTTCATTGTTTTGACCTTTTTTTTTTTTGACAGAAACCGCTGCTCCATGTCACGATGCCAGACAAATCAGTCAACTCTTTGGAATGGGTGGATTCAAACTTCTGAGCCAAGAAATCAGCTTTTATATGAATGTTTTTCTTCTTTGCTTCAATAATGTCTATTTTAACAGAAGTAAAATCCGTATAATTCAGACCCCAAACTTATTATTTACATTAGTAGTAGTTTGGACACAAAAGAAGATGAATGAAAAGATTTAAACTTTCATTTAGACCATGTCCCAGCAGAATACTGTTAAATGTTTTCCAGTCCAGAAAAGAACCCCGATGGTGCAGTCGAGCTCTAAATTTTTTAGAGTTTCTTTTTTTTTGGGCCCTCTGCAATCTCAGTGGTCCGACTGGGGAGTTGAAACTGTGATTCGTCTGCCCATAGTATGGTCAGCTGTTTACTCCAACCGTGCTAACCCTAGGCTAACGTTTAATTGAACTTAAACTGTACAGTCTTAAACCCAGTCCCCGTGTATTGTCTCTGACATACTCCTGTCTGCTGTTCATGTGTCAATGTTTGCATGGCCTGTAGACAGTGCAAACTGAATTGCCCTTTGGGATAAATAAAGTTGTTTGAACTCAAATTTTATTGTGTAGTTTGAAGAAGAGCTTTGTAAAGCAACACATTACCTGTTAAGTTCAGTTATTGTGTAAATGCAGAATGCGGTGAAACAGGAAGCTGTTCCTGTTAAAAGCTGCACTCATTTTGATGCAATGCTTCCAGTTTGACAGATGATTTCTTCTCTTCTGATTCAACTGTGGCTCAGAGGATCATTGTCTCTTTCTGCACTTTCAACTGTCTGGTTGAGCCATTGTACACACGTACAAAACAAACTCTTCATACAAAGTAACATCTATTTTTAAAAAGCACTTTCTACAACATAAACTAGGCTAAAAGCATCAAAGACCATTCAAACATGTAGAGTTGTCCTATCAGTAATCCGACTAGACACAAGGAGATCCAAGTTTTTGAATGGCAGTGTAGCTCATTAATGATTACAGGAGGAACAAAAAAATACATGACACCACACTTAGATGACTAACTCTCATAAATCTGGGTTTTACTAACCTTTGACTGTTTTGCTGTATATCTCCTGCGTTCACAGATTTGTGTGATGTGAAAAGAAAAACACAAAAACAGTTGCATCAGTGTGAGTTGTCTTTTATATGCGTCAGATGTTTCAGACACATACCACATAACATAAAAGGAAACGGCTTGCAGGCATTGTATTATAGGTTATTATTATTGTTTTATATGTTCTGAGAGACACAAGGATTCTGCTTGAGGCCTGCAGTCAGTGGTTTGATTACCCTCTAGAGGTTTAACGCCTACAGCTTGGCATACTTAGGCAGGTAAAAACAACACTTTTCAAACTCTGGTTACACCAAAAAAATGCACTGAAAACTAGTACTAGTTCTCCTTCAAGCAAACTGCAGAGTTGTTGTCACGCATTAAAAGACTATGTAACCAAATATGGGGAAGGAAGGAAAATCTAAGGTTTCAGAATAAGGATAATGAAGTTGGCATTTGATATCCAGCTGTATAGCATGCTTAGAAAAGCAAACACAGTAAATAGGATTTACAAATCTTAATATTTCTTCATTGTTAGAAAGGTAAATCTATCCTCTTTTTTCTTTTTTTTCTTTTTAGATTTCTACAACTGGTTGCTCTAGTGCTACCCTTGGGAAAATGATGCCTACAGTATGGTGTTTTTTCTTTAATGGAAATTTCTGTCAAAAGCAAAAACACATATAAATAACATATATAAAGATAATATAACATCACAAGTCATCAACCACAACCTCTGTGTGTGTAGAGGTGGACTTTTCACTGGGTGCAGTATAAAGATCACTCAGGGCAACATTTTGAGGAAACTTTAAAAACCAGAGTAATTAGATTGTTGCCATAGTGCAGCGGTCTGCAACCTTCGGCTCCTGGGCCGCATGCGGCTCTTCAGTCCCTTTTCAGTGGCTCCCTGTACATTTGCCAAAAAATATTCTGGAAATAAATAATATCTTTTTGGCACGGTGGACAATCTTTCGAAAGGAACCCCTGTTCTCTTGGAGTTCAAGGTGATTTTTAAAAAAAGATTATGTGAAACTAAAATATGCGTCACATCTTACATCTACGGCTCAGCCCAGCTGGCTAATCTTGAGTTTCTGACCCGCGCTGTCTGTATGCTAACCGTGGCTAAATCCCCTCCAAAAATGTGTTTCCCACGATGACGGCTTTTATGCCTTTATGCCTGATATGTGGTGAGAAATGAGCGAACAACTACATTTTCAAATAGGTAATAATAGGAATAAAACTGTTCTATATTGTCGTTCTATAATTTCAAAAATGCAAAAAGTATAAGAACCAGAGTTTTTTATATATATAATGTAACTATATATAAAAAATGATAAGCTGTGCGGCTCAGGATACATTTTATTTGGTGGAACAGAGGGCAAAATGGCTCTTTTGATAGTAAAGGTTGCAGACCGCTGCCATAGTGCATCAGGAAGTGTCCTGATATTTGAGTATACCGTATGTTGTGTGGAAGTGCAAAAAAAGAAAGATTGATCCGTTGTGGTTTGAAAACACAACATTTATAGATGGCTTTCCTGGCTCAACGGAGATTACAGTACTCCCCAGTGGACGATTATACAGTCATGTGAGATAGACCCATGTAACTTTTGTACATTTCTGTACACAGAAAGTGAACTGATGTAAAAAGGAAACAAAAAATTAGTCTTAACGATTGTATCTGCATTTCCCCTGAAAATCCCAACTTGGAGACTACTGTATATCTACCAATATCAACTATTATTTCTGTCACTGAGCTAAGTCCGTGAGGGCAAAAATAAATGAAAAAAATACCTGAAAATGTTGAGGTTCCCATCCTTGAGCTATGCGGACCTTTCTCAGTAGATCCCTTACTGGCATTTTGACCCGGACCCCAAGATAGACCTTGTCACTACCATATATGGAACACCTTTCACCTGGTGAAGAAACAATAGATTATGAACCTTTATAGCAGGATCCCGCGACACAACATTGCACACCAATGCAGAATCATCTGTCATGACACACGACTTTAGATGGTCTAAATAATAATCAGACTTTATCTATTACGGATATTAACATGAAACACTACTCTGTTTTTCTGACTCTATTTAGGCTGTAAACACAGTAGATTCATTGTAATCTGACAAACTGGCTTTAAGGAGCACAAGAGAACAGTAAGACATCAAATGGCAAGCTCCAGCACTGCAGGAGGAAAGGACATTTTTTATCCTCTGCCTGTATACTTAGGTATTAATTTAGATTGGAGACCTTATTTGCCTGTTGGGCCACAGACTAAAGAAAATAAAATGACACCACCCAAAGCTAGCCGTTAGTCCCACCGATGTCGCCGCCGCAGCACAGCGGAAATGGCCAATAGGTAGGTCAACCATGTTTATCTCTATATCTTTAAATGCTGCAGAAAAATGACAGAGTTTGCCGATTTCCCATATCTCCACAATGTAAACTAGTTGTCAACTACAGTCAAGGGAGATCACTGAAGGAAGTGAACCCTATGATGAGAATAATCACTCTTATGACTCTCACTCACAATGGGCTCACTTCTTAAATAATTCAACTTTTCACCATTTTTCTGGGATCCCCTTGAGCTCCCTCAAAGACCCAAAGAGGTCCATGGACCCCTGGTTGGGAAACCTCTGATAATGAAAACTCATTCGTCAATATCTGCTCCAGCCAACAGCACAAACAATAACATTGAACTGGAAATGTATTTTACATCCAAAACATACACTCAGCAAGCAGTTTATCCAGTCATCTGTCTGATAGAACAGTCCTGCAGTAACCCACCTTCATGAAGACCCTACTGTTTTCCAGAGGTGTCGATTGAGGCTGGAGTTTGAGGTGCAGTTGAACTGTATTGATACTGAGAAGTGTTTTAAATTGAGTCTTATTTAGGCATAAAATGAGAGCATTCTAACATTAATATCACTGCATGTGACGGCTGAGTGTCTTGAACTGTGACTTGCATGGTCTCATAGTTAAACGCCAGCCATATTAGGCCACAAGTGTTACACAGCATTTGTACACACGCCATGTTTTTTCCTATTAGCCTTCTGTACATGGCGGAGCTGCTTGTCGTGAATTAAAGTGACGTTTGTTGGGAAACGAACATGAATTCATCGTCTACCAGGCGACATTTAAACTGCCACTAAACTGGTCAAGTTGTCTGTTGTCTTACCTTTTGGACCAACGTCACAGCCCACATCCTGAACAGGCATCCCGGGAACAGGTGTGTGTGGCTCGGCCAAGCCCGTCGCGGTTTCCCCTGACAGAGGAGAGAGCCCAGCCCCCACAAATGTCGTTTCATCTCTCCTTTCTTTTGGTCCCTTTCGTTTGTACCGACCTCCCATCTCGTACAACTACTGAAAAAGAACATGTTAAAAAAACGGAAGTTCAGCATTAAGAGTTCTTGATAGCCTATATGTTAAAAAATAGTCTTTAACTTTAAGAGTTCATAATAAAAATACTGACCGTATTCCTGTGGCTGGCGAAGCTAAACCCGCTCAGGTGAAGGGCTGAGCCCAGCCTCACGCCTATGCTCGGTGACTCACAGCACCTGTCTGCCCGGCTCTCACGGTTACACACACGGTTGGTTCCCTGCGGCCCCGCCGACGTTATGACGCGGCTTGTGCCAAAGATGAGGAGGACCACGCCTCCAGACGAGTTGACATTGATGCTAAATGCACATTCTGTGGGACTGAGACCAGAGGCAGCTGTACATTTGTTCTCTCACTGGCCCTTTCCTCTGTGTTCGGGAGAGACACGGAGAAGTCTGTTCAGAACAGGACCGGACATGATACAGAAACTGTGCCTGTGGATAGCTTCACTGATCCTGGATGTAGAGACCATACAATCTATGGCAGAAAGACATCTTTAAGTCACATTACATATGTTATACTTTCATTTGGTACATTTCAAATCATAAAGCAAAGTTTTCCCCTAACATTAGCATTTCCATCATTGAATTCAATGTGTACATGAATACATTAACCCTTATGTCAAACCAAAAAAGTGAACATTGTTAGATATTGATGAATGATTTTCAGTAGCCCCTGTTATTATGACTATTATGATTGTTGTTCATTTATTTTAAAATGTATTATTTATTCATCTTTATATTTTATTTAGCTATATCTTTGATATGACTTGCACACCTTATAGGAATGTATTTTATTGGCGGATTGTCTGTTTGTTCCTAATCCCAAATAAATGAAACAAAGAGGACAACCCCGCTTACTTTTGGAGAGAAATGCATGATCAAAGCCCACGCTATTATAGAGTGGGTCATAAAAAAGTTTTAGAATTATGTAGCCTACTTATGTAACCTACTGTTTAACAGTGCCTTATCAAGACTTTTTTAACTGCACTCTAAAAAGTAATTGAGGGGACCTGTTACTACCACTTAATTAAATGCATGGCTAATGTGAAGGGACTCTTCACATGCTACTGCAGAGGTTTGCTGTTATTTTGAGCATATTAGTGGTTAAAAAAGACGTTTGAATGCCTTCACCGTACTGCCCCGAGCTCATCAGTGTTAGCCACGTCCGGCTGTTAGTGACTCTACAGGATATGTCTCTTAATAGTTGTTACATGAAAAAATTGTCTCGAGGGCCTATTTGATTAATGTCTTCAGACAGTTAAAGGTGAGAGTAATTTAATTCACAAAACATTTGTACTAAAGCGATGCTTTGGGCATATTCTGAGTGATGATGTCATATGATCAATGGGCTAATGTACACACAGGCTACACCTGTAAATAAAAATGTTGATGCATGTCCCACATGTAGCTAACCCTTGTCGTATTTAGCAGTGAAAAAGCAGAGGAAAAGTTTGATCAAATTGTTGTTACCATTACCTACATTATGTAATTCAAATCAATCCATGGGCACATTTTTCAAAAAATCCATTTTTCATTCACAGGGATAGCATTGTAGTTTCGTTAGCGTGGATAAACTGGACTCTGATAAAATCTAAGACCAAGCCGCGCCATCTTGCCCTTTAAATTGAGAGCTGCGCAGTGCGCACTGGTAAGCAGCAATATTGTTGTGTCTTTTACTCTCCTGCTATGCCCAATAGTTGTGTTCAGATGGCCAAATAGCTTTGCTGGTCATAATGTGGATTAAGGCTCTATGAGAGTATAGAGTGTGTTATATTTCACTATGTTCATCTCATGGGGCACGCAATGTCTGTGTGTGTTTTGTTTTTGCAGTGTTTTTTTGAGAACACAGTGTGCTTGGTGTGTGGATATGTTTTGTGTTAATAATGTTGTATTCGAGAGAGATACATTCTTTTTTATGTTTGTGGAGGTGTAATGTTCAAGTTTTTTGAAAATAAACTAAGCACATCCAGACTAAGCTGGTGCACAGCCACTGTCTTTTCTGGCTACGCCAGTGCGTGAAGAGGAGGAGCTACACGAGTGACAATCAGGCAGATCGAAATGACAGTTTGGCAGTCATCCTTTTAGGTGATACACATTTAAGGCACTTTCTCGTAATCCTTTTTTCCCCTTTTGCTTTAAAAGCCTGATACAGTTGAAGTATGCAGAGAAGTAGCCATCCACTGCCTCATCCTGTACCTCAGAGACAAGGATTGATGGACCTTTTTAAGGAATTTTGTGTGAGACCTAATCCTGCATTATCATGTTTTATGATGCAAGCATTTTTTCCTCAAGCTAATATATGCAACCTGTTCAGGCCATTTGAGAAATGATGTGTGTGATGTCTAAAATAAAATAATTGCTCCATTGATTGAGAGTAACTTGTTTAAAAAGTCACAGCAGCATTGTTTTAGTTGCAACCTATATTTTCTATTGCTTTACAAGGACACAGAGTTTGAGGCTGGCCTTGGTAGTCAAGTGATGAAGATTGCCATCATCAGTGACCCGTACAGCATTTGATCCTAAAAGAGGTATTCTATGGAATGACCAAGAATTGTGTGTAAAAATGCTTCATACCGTTTACAGACTGACCATCTGCTGTGGAAATATGTGTCTACATCTTTTGTACATTGATCTAAATGTTCTTTGCTAAAAAAAAAGTTAATTTCATCAGAAGTTGTCATATCTCAAATTCGATTGATGCATACTGTTGCATTCATTTATTTTGTTAAGCCAAAGCATTTGTTTTTAGACTGCGGGGTGGCCAAAGTGCAGTACTGACCTATTAAGGGTTTGCCTTCCGGCTCAGCTCTCTTTTCGTCACAACGGTGCGGTAGAGCGACTGCAGCACCACCCCCGCTGCTCCGATTCAGATCCCTAGGTTCTTGAACTCCTTCACTTGGGGTAAGGACTCATTCCCTACCTGGAGTAAGCCATCCACCGGTTTCCTGCTGAGAGCCATGGCCTCAGATTTGGAGGTGCTGATCCTCATCCCAGCCGCTTCACACTCGGCTGCGAACCGATAGCAAAATGCTTCTGGAAACAATTAGAAAATACTACAACCAATCACTGCAACGAAACAGCAGTGCTTGGTCATCAGAAAACAATAGCAGCTGTGTCACAAACTTAGTCAAATGACTAATAGAGTATAATTGAATAGTAATAGAATATCGAGTCATAAACTTAGGTTGACAGTTTGATCTGAGTTTCATGAGCCCGGTAAACTGTGCTGAAGCGACTTGGAGACTGGACAGTGACACTTGACAATGACAGTTAAATCCTCCCCACATGAGATAGACGGTTGTGATTGGTCCATGTAGGATCCTTGTACCAGAGTTTAAACCTTAAGTTGACACGTGTTCCACACAGCAGACACCAATGACTCTTGTAGGTGAAAGCAAAAATTATTGATTTATTCACTGTCTTTATGACAAAATCATTCACAGTCGGAGGGGAGAGAGGACTGGTGGAGACAGGTGGAGACTGGTGGAGACAGGTGGAGACGGGTTGATCAGGAAGACATGAAACGTGGGATGGACCCGCAAGGATGATGGGAGCTTCAGATGGACAAGAGAGGGATTGATGATGGCAGCAATCTCAAAGGGGCCAATGAGCTTCATTGATTCTGTTTTCCTGTTGTCCTTGGATGACAGCCCATACCTTCTGTACCTATCCGTAACTGAGGGCATGGGTCCTGTGTCGATCAGCCATGCAGCGGTTCTGTTCCGCCGAACAAAACAGGGCGGCACGAGCACCCCTCCAAATCTTGCCGCAAGGGCGAAGATGGTACCCCAATCATCTCCTCTTGAGCTGGAAACAAGTAAGGCAGATAACCCAACAAGCACTTAAACAGGAACATACCAGTGCCCCGCGGAAGACAGGGAATCATAAGCATACTTATTCCGTGGAAGATGCATGCTCCAAGAAGAAGGGTTATGGCGGGCCACACAGCGAAGTGCAGCACCCAGGTCTTGGTTTGCGCGCTTCGACTGGCTTTTCTTCTGAGGGTGAAACCCAGAGGAGAGGCTCACTCACTGAAGCACCAAGAGCTTGGCAGAACGCTTTCCCCATCTGAGAGATGAATTGTGTGCAGTCGAGTGACGAAATCCAGAGCTATATATATACATATATATATATTTAAAGGTACATATACACATATATATTATTTATATTTATATCTTTATATACATTTAAATATAGAGTGGGCTTTCACAGAACGGGCGAACAACTCCAGCTGCAGAGTTGAACCGATTCCCCATTAAGAGTCTTCTCATAATCCTGTCCTCTCGTGCACATGTTTTACGTGGACGGCCGGCCTTTTTGAGGGACTTAAATGAATCTGTGTCCTTGTAAAGTTTCAATCTTCTTGAAATCACAGACTGTGAATGCCCAACCTCTCTGATGGCTGAGAGGGTCGTCCCTTTGGCCTTCATCTGGACAAACTGCTGTCTCAGGGTTTCAGTCACTTTAGAGCAGCTGCCATCTTACAAAGTAACCAGGAGAGCTGCAGATAAATAGGGTGTGTCCAACAATGAAGTTATTTGTTCCCAAGTCCCCAAAATAACAGTATTTCATAATAAGTCAAATATTTATAACTTATACATACTCTAAATTCGATCTCCAGTGTGTGTGTGTGTGTGTGTGTGTGTGTGTATGTGTCCATTAATTAGTTATTTAGATCAAATTCCTGCAGGGGGACTTATTCAGTAGTGATATGTTCTGACCCTGTCCGCTGTTTTGCTGACTGTTTGTTGTGTTGCTGCCTGCCTGTTGCCCGTCCCTTGCCCCCATGTACATGTATGGAGGTGATTGATGGTATATAATATGATTGTACAGCTTGCTTATTGTATTCTTTTGTTTTTGTTTCGGGAGTAACAGTAGTTTCACTCTTATTCATACTGTTTATGAGGATGCCGCCCAATGAAGCACCAGGAGATTGGATGCCACTGTATATCCTGACAGCTGTATTCATTTGAATGGAGTTTGAAATACACATGTAAGCAGAGCAGTAGAACCAACAGTATTGTGCTTTGTCTTTGCAGCAGGTTGAAGCAATGCCAGAACCATGTCACTATTTCCTGGTGCAGCTCCTGACTAGACACCAAACTGGTCCTCATGCTGAGAAGATCAGGAACATGTTTAGTCATCAGGGGACATGAGTAGCGATTGGCCCATTTGACGATAGCAGCTATGCTCTGGTGAAGTGAGGGCCTGAGACATTTGTGTTTGTTCAGGATTGCAGTCCATCCTCAACATCCTATGCTTCTTTCTAAGGGTGAATGGTATTTGGGGGCTTTAGTGGTACTGAGTAATCTCGAAATGAATATGCTTCTGGATTAATGCATGACATCAAAATCTCTCTGTTGTTGATGTTATTTATCATTCTGCAATTTAAGGGTGTGAGTGGCTGAACATATTTTTAAGGTGGTGTTTTAATTGCACTTGGCTCAAGAAGAGGCTGTTAGGGATAACTCCCGCTCACAATGTCAAGTACCCTGAATGTTGGAAAACTACAATAAGCATCGCCAAAGCCTTTGGCAATGAAAGCGGATTGAACCAATTCAACACTGATTGGCTATTCGCTAAGTATTATTGTTGTCATTTGCTTGTAGTTGGCAGAAGTTAGTATTTCTTTTAAAGAAGATAGTGACTGTGGTCACCATGAATGATGAGGATTATCTTGTACAGCATGGTTGTGAAAGCCTTTTGAAGATACACTTGAGATTAAACACCTTGGTGTCCACCAACTGCATGATGCTGTTATCAACCAAACCGCTGGTGAAAAAGAAATCAGATTTAACTTAACTAACTGAGATTTAACTCGAGTACTCCAGGAGAATGTTCATAAGCTTGTCAGGGAAGACAATTTTTTTGCTTTCCCTGTACAGACGGAACAGGCTTTCAGGATTACAAGCATCTTTCTGAAAGGATTACCAAACATAAAAACAGCAAGACAATTGGGCTTGCTCGGCAGAACACATCTATCCAATTAACAGCGCGTACAAATGGGGGATTGGGTGGTAGGGTATAACGGTTCAGATGTTCACAGTGTTAAACTGTATGGAAAATGTGAAATAGTTTATTCCAAAAGTAAGAAGATTGTTTAGCATCTGTTCATAACAGTTGCTCATCCATTTTTTCCTCCTGCTTCTTGCAAAGGTGAGATTCAAAATGGCTGAGAAAATGCCATGAGTTCAAAACTGTTTATGTACTGCCTTATAGAAGCCATAAATAACAAATTGCTGTGAGGAACCTACTCCAGTGACAATAGGATATATTTCCTTTATTGTAATTGCATACAATTGTACGACAAAATGAAGTAATCCTGATGGTGCATCCATACATTATCAAAGAATAATAAAAAGAAAAAGGGAACCTGTCCTGTCCAGCCAAAGGAGGAGATCCATGGCGAGACACAAGAGGGTGTATGTGCAAAGAGATGCGACATACTGATTCAGAATCAAGTATTTTTGCCTGAGGGTTCTTTGCTTCCCGACAGACGCCAGGCAGTCTTCTGATGAGGTGGGATCTTCACTTGACCTGTTCACCCACTGCCAATATCACTGGACTGATCGAAGGGCGTGCAAGAGTTGTGTTAATAGTGTTCTGTAGTCAGAGAGATTTATTAAATATAAATATATTAACATTTATTTTCACACGCTTTGTTGAAATGGCTGCTTCATCGCAGCAGGCGGTTGGTAGAAATGTTCCCATCCAGTGCTTCTTTCTTATTAAATTGTTTCAATGTACTTTGTGGCGTTACAATTTTTACACAACTTTTGAACCTCAGTCAAGCATTAAAATGGTTGAAACACTTAAACAGAGCGATGTTTGTCTGTGGACCAAATTGAAACAGAGGCTGAAGAAAGACAGACACGTTTTAACCTCATATTCATGAGAGATATGAGGTCATCTCCATATAACCTCACTGAAACCACGGTGGCACTTTTAAAGATAAAGTCACAAAGAGCAGTTTTCTTTCGCTGCTTTTATTGCAAGACTGATGCCTCTTTTTGCAAATTCTGACTGCATATTGCAATAAAAGCTCTGAAACAAACCTTGCTCTGAGTGAGTCATCATTAAAATTGCCACCACAGGAATAAAGATTTTTTTAAAGATAAAAAAGAGAGGATGTTTATTGCTGGAGGAAGTACAGGTGTTCTCTTTGTTCAGAGAAGGAGAAGGCTAGGAGTTTTTAAAGGAGGAGTATGGCAACTCGTTGGAATGTTTCCTAGGCCACTGCTGCTCAAACCGCTGTTAAGAAAGTCACTTGCACACACAATTGACGGCAATGTTTCTTCAAAGTCTGGATGCTTATGAGTTCAAATCAATCAATCGTCAGTATTTACTTATTGCTAAATAGATTGCAAACTGTAATTCACTGCAGGCATAATACACGACAATCGGTGCCATCTGTGGTGTGATGCAGTATAACCGATGGTACAAGGTGAAGAAATGTTTTCTTTTTTGACAGCAACCATCTTTTTTCTCATACATTTGTGAATTTTAGAAATGTATGACTTTATATTAATGTACTAGTATTTTGAATATGTACTTATGTTTTGTACATTGAAGTTCTTTTCAAGTAAACGAGGGACAAGTAGTTGTGACTCACCCAGCTATAGCAATGTGCTTTCTGCGCTGGGACAGTGTGGATGTTCAATGTGCCTCATTTAGCAGCTGGCGGATGTAGTCAGTGCAGTGCTCACGCCACATACTGTAAAACAGACACTCAGCTGTTTTGTTGTTATTACAGACATGTAAACTAACTACAGACACTTCCTCCTTCATGAACTCACGGTGGTGTGCCGCTGCAGAATGGGAGAGACTGAATAGAGCAGAAAATTCCAAAAACAGGTGTTGTATGATTCATATTGTTTTGTTATCGTGGACACGTGGGGACCATTATCGTGGCCGACCAATATCGTAACTGGCCCCCATCATAGACATGGTCAAGGTCTAGCTTTGCCATTTTCAGTTGTTTTTGATCCGATGAAAGATAGGTCCAAGGGCAGAGATTTCCTTTAAAAATTGGAGGGACACATATGAACTGGGGGTCTGGGGGCCTCATCTTGAAAATTCAGAGCATCGATCACTTCATTTCTGCATTTGGGTGGATTTTGATGCACCAAAATAAGGTGGAGACGTTATTATTTATGTAAAGGAAAACACAGGTGACGATTCAAAGTATAAAAATACAATGATATGACTCGAAGCAACATATGATGACTTTATTTATCCATATACTTTATATACTTTTTTACTTCTTACTTCTAGAAGTTTTAATCTGCCATGGTTTTTTACTGACACTGAGCTGTGGCACCAGAGAGTACAGCGGCTGTAATTAGTCAAGACGCAAAATATTTGGAATAATTGCTGACATACATAGAGATACTTTTACGATTCACGTCGACAAAAGCAGAACACTTATCATCACTAACATACTCAGCATTCTACCTGCAATCCCTGACAGACTGACAAAGAACATGATCTTAAGTATGTTTGACTCATCTGTGAAAATGAGGACCTTTACATCTGACACTATGACAAGTATGATACTGAAGTCCTTTAGACAGGGGTGTTGCAACAGTGACAAAGGCTCATTAGTGGTTACATACGTGGAATAAAAGAAACATTTTGTTTAAAGTGTAATTCCCGCGCAAAATCATCCCATGGTCTTTTTTTCGGCACTTACATACATCAAATAAGCCATGGAGAGAGTTTTTTCATGTACAAACTATTAACCGAGAAATACAGTGGAGTCGCTAACAGCCGAATGTGGCTAACACTGATTAGCTCGGGGCAGTGGGTTGAAGGCATTAAAACGTCTTTTTTAACCACTAATACTGCTCAAAATAACAGCAAACCTCTGCAGCAGCATGAGAAGAGTCCCTACACATAAAACAAAGCACCAACAACATAGTTAGTGAACCCAGAGTTTATTAAAAGAGTGTTTTAAAGACTTACCTACTGGCCCCTGTACCAGCTCCTCTCATAGTAAAGTCCATTACAGTGGATTACCGAAGTCAATTCAAAAGGAAGGAGCCCACTGGTGCTTTGTTTTCTGTGTAGGGACTCTTCTCATGCTACTGCAGAGGTTTGGTATGATTTTGAGCAGTGTTAAAGAAGATGTTTAAATGCCTTTACCGTGTTGCCCAATGCTAATCAGTGTTAGCCACATCCGGCTGTTAGTGATTTCTCCGTTAATATTTTATACACGAAAAAAAAAACTGTCTCAATTGCTAACTTGATGTGTGTAAGTGCTGAAAAAGACCATGGGATGATTTAGTGCCGGAATCACACTTTAACAGACCTTCTTGGGCTGCTGTTCTTATGAAATTTGCTTCTTTCTTTTTATTCCTTGTTTTCAAAGGAATCAGTGAGGGCAAGATCTCATGAGGTGGTCAGGGCTAAGGAACTGACTCCTTATTTAAAAACACCACTTACCACAGTGTAAAAATGGACTAATTATTTATTACTAGTTCTGCATTTAATATTGTAAAATGTACTTTAAATATCAGCAGCAAAAATATTCATGGATGGAAGATAAAAACTGGGATTGAAATAAAAAAAATAAAAAAAAGAATCCTCCAGCTCTCAGTTGAAACTCTGTATTTTATTATTCCCAACTGCTCAGTGTTGGACTGCTCGTGGTGGACTATGGTCTGACTGATTCTATTATCATGAAAGGATGTCTCCACAGGCTGCTACAACCAAACCCTCGGCCTCTCTTCTCTTGCATCATCTTCTGATCCAGCTCCAGTTGAAGTGAGGGATGGTGCTTTGGAGCGTGTGTGTCCAGCCCTCTAGCGCCATCTAGTGTTAATGGATCATCACACAAGCTCTTTGTTTGCGTGATGAGTAGTTATGAGTAAGCACCACCAGGTGGCAGTAGTGTATAAGAATGAAACAGCTGGGCCTGGCCCCTCCCAGAGCCTGTACCTGTGGTTTGTGCGTGCATTATAAGGGCTCCTGAAAATAACATTAATGTAATTGTATTATTCCTCATTCTGAATCAGTCTGTTTTATTTTCTCTGTTACTTTTACAGGACAACAACAAAGAGCTGCTGCTGTCTGTCTTTTCATTGGTGGACGGAAAAAGTTGAATAGGCTCATTTATTAAATAGTGGCTTTGCCTGTGCAGACATCCCAGCCACACAATGGAACCCAAGGTATGACTGATATTAGTCAAACAAATGTGATAACATGCCTCAATGGTAAAAAGGAACATTGTGTGCATCATTGGGCTCTCAAATAATATGAACTAGGATGCACTCTGTGTTTATGTGTGTGTGTGTGTGTGTGTGTGTGTGTGTGTGTGTGTGTGTGTGTGTGTGTGTGTGTGTGTGTGTGTGTGTGTGTGTGTGTGTGAGTGTGTGTGTATTAAGTGTGCGGTATTTAGTTCGGGTTTACTTGGTGTCCTACAGTAGAAACTGTACAAGCCCTCACTTGTGTGAGGTGCAGGTAGTTTTCTGTAAATGAGTTTCTGTGAATACTTTTACTGCAGCTCGCAGCAATGCTTTTGAGTCACATGTGGCTGAAGATGTCTGTTATCACAAATCATCAATAAATACACATTATCCTCTTATTCTTTAGTTATGAGATAATACTTGATTTAGCAATTACAAAATTACTAATCTTTTAACTGAGACACGACAGTGCCAATGCATGTTTTTTCATGGCACTCTGTAGAGACAGGTTATCATAAAATAAGATTACAAGATTAAGATTGCATATTTAAACACAACATTTCAAAAAAATTGGTAACGCAAAAAAAAAAAGTTCTCTTGATATAAGGAATTAAGTGGGGATGATTCAAACTGTTTTCTCAAGCCAGAAATCTCCACTTCAGCAGCCCTTACACACACCAAACCTTCCAGTTTCATTCATATCCATATCCCAAAGGTCTTTTTACAGAGGGATTTCTTCTGATATCACTCAGAGCCTGATTTTTTTATTCATTCATTCATTCATCTTCAATCCCGGGGGCCGGGGTCGCGGGGGTGCTGGAGCCGATCCCAACATTTTATTTATAAAAACATGGAGCAAATTGTTGCCAGCATTTGATGAAAAGAGATATCTGTAAAAAGCTTTGACTCTTACGTGTCTACAAAATGAAGTGTAGTTGGTGTTATCAGTAATAACATGAAGACCGGATTCTGTTAAACACAGCTTTTGGAAGTGAATAAGTGAAATCAGTTATGAGTGCATGCCCAAACTTCACCCACACCCATTAAATGAATGGCACACCACCCACCACTGAAATATGAGTCACTCTTACAAAAGGACTCCAATTTGTTTTACGCATACCAGATTAACGTAACGGAGGAATGGATACATTTTTAATCAATTACTAAGTCTGTTCAAATTCAAGGCTGTGCTGCCTCCTGACCTGACCTGACCTGATCTCATCTACTGCAGATCAGCTTCTTTTTACTATGAGTGTTCATAATAAAAGCACTTCCCCCTTTAAGACAGTGGGACAAGTCGGTGCAGTGTGATGGCAACCTGTCTGTCGGCCCCATGCACGGGACTAGTTACTTAGCTGGATCAGTTCTGAGGGAAGCTGATGTTTAACTAAGATAAACTGTAAAAGCACCTGGCACAGTTAGCCATGCCCCTGCTTAGAAACCGAAAAGGGAAGTTCCACAACTTCCTGAATATGTCTATCATACTGGTGTCTTCAAGGGATCATAAAAATGGGCCAAGGATTAATTATTTTATTCTTTATTCCTTTTTATTTTCCACAAAATCTACATCGCAATGAGCCCATATTTTCCTTTATATTAAATGTTACCTCATCGTCCCTATGTTTTCTGTATTATTGTTATTATATTATCTTTTTATGGACAGCATTGTGCTTACACTGTAATGAAGATATCATCAAAATCTTACTTACGTATGTATGTATAATAAGTAAAATGCATGATGCATTAATGCATGTGGAAGTAGCATATTAGTGTTTATATGGTCAAGCTTATTTTTGGTAATGTTATACATAGTTGGGCAGTTGAATCTTAACTTTAACTATATGTCATATTTTATGAGATCATCTGATGCTTTTAAGGTATAATGTTTACAGTTCTGAAATAAACGTAATGGTGTTAAAAGGACAATATTTCCCTCTGCAATAGGGTTGAAGACATTTAAAATAATACTAAATACAAATACTCTAGTTCAACTATGTGAAATTTGTACTTGTACTTTATTAAATGCGTCATAAATGCAGAGGGCATTACATCTCCACCGTGTTGTCCTGGTAAACAGTGAGAAAATGAACAGAAGGGTTCATGTTTTCTTGGGACTTCTGTCTGTTTTCAGTTATTATTGGTTAATGCAGTGAATATCTTTTCTTGTTGTTCTTTTGTTTGTTTATGAAACAAATCACCAGTTTATCTGTTAAGAGGGTTTTTACTCCAGATGAAATCACTTCCCTATATTTGATTTGATCCTCTAAAATTGCACATTTTATTGAATGTTATTATATGCTGCCTTTGTCATGCTGAATATTAACTTAGAACATAAAAAACACAGTCCATGAATGATTGAAGGGTATTAAGTTAAGAAAATAAGTGACCATATTTTAATATCTCCCTATGCCGAAGTCATTCCATGGAGTGTGAGGTAAATATTAACCTGAACAATCAACTCAAGGGACTTCCCAGATGTGTTTCATATTTTCCTTGAGCTGTTCTTTACACGGCAGTGCCACAAACACTGTTTTCTGTCCTAACTTATTCGTGTGAACTCGTGAACTTGCCCCCAAACACGTGACAACAAAAATTGCAACACTAGCTGCTGGATGTTCTTTCGCCCCCCTCTCACTGTTTGACCATTTATTCAACAGGAGCAGCTGTGCAAGCACTTTGCAGCTTTTCCCTCTCTCAGTGTTTGTTTCAGGTCGTCTGAGCTCAGAGCCTCTGCACAGGTGAAGGGCCAACCAGCACTGTCCACCCACTTTATGGGCTGCTATGTAACATCCATGTGTGTGTTGTATGTATGAAAGACAGAGAGAGAGAGAGAGAGAGTGAGAGAGAGAGAGAGAGTGAGAGATTAAGTGAAAGGTGAAAGTGAAGCCACAGCCCCCAGAGCAGATTTATTTGCTCTGCAGGTAGAGGCGTGTTTCAGACCCTTTAAGGCTTGGCATGTACACACAGGTCAAGACCAAGCAGCGCTACAGCCTGGCACGCACACACACACACGCACACACACACACACACACACACACACACACACACACACACACACACACACACACACACACACACACACACACACACACACACACACACACACACACACACAAACACACAAACACACACACACACACAAGCCACTCCTTCCCCCCAAATCACTACGCTTTCAGTGTCTTTTCACACCCTCTGGTCACTATTATTTTAACAATCTACCATCACATTCCATTATACAACCTCACTGCTGGGGCAGTGCTTTAATGGCAAATTTGCATGGAAGTGCCATCACCAACACACCAACACAAACACAAACACAAACACATACACACACAAACAAACACATACACACACACACACACACATACACACACACACACACGCATGCACACAGACACACACAAGCACACACACACACACACACACACACACACACACACACACACACACACACACAAACACACACACACACACACACATGCACAGACACACACACACATGCACAGACACACACGCACACACACACACACACACACACACACACACACACACACACACACACACACACACACACACACACACACACACACACACACACACAAACACACACACACATACCACACACCGCCCAGTATGGTCTGTCAGTAGTGTGAGAGGTCAGACAGTAAGGTCACCTCAGGTTAAAGCAGTGTGCAGCTCTGGAAATCAGGGTTGAAGCCAGGAGAAAGCTCTGAGCTCATGACTTCAGTGTCCTCAACAGCAGCTGCAGCCCTGCAGACACATGTGATAAAAACATGCTAAATGTATTGTAAACTACTAAGATGTGCAGCGTGTTGCAGTGTCCCACCAACTGATGAGAAAAGTATCTGTCCAGGGATGCTTGAAGTCAGTCAGAGTGGGAGGTACTGAGAGAAAATCCATCCGCCATTATCCATCATTTTTAACCGCTTGTCCCTAACGGGGTCACGGGGGGCTGGAGCCGATCCCAGCTGACATCGGACGTGATGCCTGTGACGGGCAATTAAGAGTAATAAAGTAACCTTGCACGTGCTTGTCTTTGGACTGTGGGAGGAAGCCTGAGAACCCGGAGGGAGTCCACGCAGACACGGGGAGAACATGCAAACTCCACACAGAAGGGCCCTGCAACTCTCTTGCTGTGCGGCGACAGTCCTAACTAAATCTGTCAATATAATGACGTAATACTAAATGTATGACATTTATGGTTTCTCCATAGTCATTAACAATATGTTATACAGCAGACTTACAACACCAACATACAACATGCTGAAGCAGCCACAGCAACGACACGGTCAACAACACAGAAGTAATGTGTGAGAACTGTAAGGAGAAGCAGAGAAAGTGAGGCAGTGTGGATGTGGGTGATGAATGTGACCCATAACCAGGTTATTATAGTTTACATGTAGGGCTATGCAAAATGGATCTGTGAGTTGAATGAAATGACTGCTTTATTTGCATGTGGTGTTGCTTGTCGTGTGCTTGTTTGTAGTCCAGCAGCAGTTTCTTGTGCGACAATGGGACGGCACAGTGACGATACAGACGTTTCACACAGGAGACGTATTTAACGCAGACCTGCCGATGTGCCTTCAACACATGTTGGATTCACAGCTGGTAGACTTCAGTCTGCAGAGTAGTTCAAACGATTCATTCATGAAGAGAATGAAACAGTCACATGATATCACAATCTAACAATCTCTCTCCTGAACTTATTTCCTTTTATGGTTTTAGGAGGTGCAGCACCCCAACCATCATCCATGTACATGTCTCTTTAGCTGTTGAATGCGTCACTGTGTTCACCAGCTTGCCACTTCATGTTCCAATGAGGCTGTAGAGGACTTTTAAAGCAATCGTCAATATGTTGGTATCATCTGAAACTTGGTCCAAATGTAATCTAAAGAATAACATGCTATGTCGTAAGGAAGAGGGTTAAAATATAGGGCTAAATATAGCTAAAAATATCCCCCTGAACATTTTGTACCCCACCCTTAAAATGGGGTTGTCTGCCAAAGGGGTAGCTGCTAACTGTGTATCTGCTGTTTGCTGTCTGATTCAAGCGGTGAGACTGGCCTTAAAATGTGGTCCGTAAAATATATAACTTAGAGGAACTGTCGATAGTTATGACTACAGAGTTTTCGACAATTCTTTGTTACTATGATTATTTTATAAATAGTCATTTGATCCACTGTTAATGTATAAATATTCATAAGTGCAGCTTTTGATTTTTTGTACTTAGTTTACTGTTATTTAGCTTCAGCTCATCAAGATTACATAAGTTAGTCACTGCAGATACAGCTATATACAGTATTCTATATTATTATTATTATTAGTGCTTTTATTATTATTCTTAGTTTTCCATGACCGTTTCTACAATGAAAGGACTTAGAATTAGAATTGGGGCCTTGCCAAAGGTTAACCTCTTGGCAAGCCCTGAACGATGAGACATATTGCTAAAAGGAAAATTCCACCTTTGAACATTTACATTTTGAGGTATCATCCGTCTGTGCTTTCTAATAAATCTTTTAATTGGCCATGATTTTGAGTCTGCCTCGTCTCCATGAATCTCATTTGGCAGTGTCTCTTTCCAAGGACAACCCACCCATTAATTCACAACTCTAATCCATGTTAGATTTCTAGCTGAATCAACATAGTTTGACAAGACTTTTCTTTTAAAGTGATGGCATTACAGCAGGTTAGCCCTCAGGGACCTCTGGAGGAATGTATGCGTACTGTAGTGACCTCAGGCACTCTCCCCTTATGTATACGGTAAGATGCTATCTGACTTGACATGTTTACTCTTTAAAGTATTAAGCGCTGCATTTTGTCTTAAGTGTGGCTATTTTAATAAAAAAAAAACCTTGTCATTGCATAATTAGAAATGGAATCAGCTTGTTGTGAAATAAAGATGTGTAAACATTAATGTAACTATCTAAAGGCATCAACAGGGGAGTCACCTTTATTTATTTTACTTTTTCAAAGTCATGTAGTCATGCAGTTGACATGAGGCTCAGATAGGTAATCCACCGTCTTTGTTTTGGTTGGTGTGAAGCTACTGGTGGAGACAGCAGCCCGAGTCCTTAACATGTGCTGAAAGCAGTGGTGATAGCATCAGTACTGAAACCCAGCCCACAGGCTAAACTGACAAATGAGGCTCACAGAGAGAAAAAAAATGTTGCCTTCATGGACAGATGGCCCCATCTTTCTCTCTCAGTTTTTTAAATTCCACCTTCTCATTCTGTCACATTCTTTGAGGCCAGATATCTGCACTCTGACTTTCTACTGAAGTAAGTCAAGACTACATGTTCAACCTATTCATGCTTCGTCTTGGTCAAATTCTCCAAGACTGCAAGGTTGCTTATAACAGCTATGCAGATGACTCCCAGATCTATCTAGCACTCTCACCAAATGACTATGGTCCTATAGATCTGCTAGGTCTGTGACTTGAGAAAGTAAACATGGATAATTAAACATGGATAAGAGAGAAATAATTCTCTTTGTCAATATTACATTGGAAGGCTGTTGCTTTGTGCTTATCTTGATTTGAGAGGACTAAAAATATCTACATCAAGAACCTTGGTGGTATCATTGATGAACACTTACATTTCAGTGGGTTCATTAAAGCTGTAACAACATCTTCATTCTTGCAACTTTGTGTCCAAGCAAGATTTAGAAAAGATCATTTACGCATTTATTTCTTGAAGAGTGGTCGACTGTAATATTATGCTGCTAGATATCGACAAACACCAGGAAGAGAGGACACATTTCACCAAGTCTTAGTTCACTGCACTGGCTTCCGGTAAAGAATGGATTTCAAGGCCCTGCTTACTGACTATAAGTCATTCAATAGTCTGGGCCCAAAATACACTGCAGATATTTTTGCTAACCCAGCGTTGTCTCTCAGATCTGCCGGAAGTGCTCACCTAGTGGTTCCCAGAGTTCATTCTAAGTGTGGTGTCATGGCTTTAAGCAATTTTTCTGCTCACTGCTGGAATCAGCTCCCTTTAGAACTAAAATATCCTCTATAGCTATTTTTAAGCGTTAAGACTGTTCTCTTTACCACATCTTATTATCAGATTACCAAAGCTATATTAAATATTTTGAATAACTGTATTACTTTGGTTTTACACTCATCGGGAACTTTATAAAATGTGTCTGTACCTTTGTATTCCTCATATTATACTTGTTTTGCTGACTGTCAAGCCTGAGCTCTGCCTTTTTTGCATCAGCTATCTACATTATGCCTCACTTTGCATCATTTAGTCACTGCACACATTCAAAGTCCAGCAGCACACAAAAGCCAAGTCACATTACGGAGTAATGGACATGATGGAACTTCCATGAAAGCTGGTTTGGAGATGTAAGTCTGGGATTTTTCTCTGCTCTACGTCTTATTTTGCCTAGAAATGCAGCAAGATGCTCAGGACAGCATGGCAGCAGTGTTAGGAACGTAGTGATGTGAGGTGAAGTTAACCCACCTTTTATTTGCAGTTAAAAGGTTAAAATGTATCAGATACATGGTTTCATTCATTTAAGAACTGAAACATGCAGACGTGTCTGAGTTTCTGCTTGTGGTTATGCGTTGCTGGTCAGTGAACCTTGAAGTACTGTACATGCAGGTGTTTCCCTGCTGCGCCACACAATAGACCAACCCAGGCCAGTTTCAGGCTCAGCATTAACCCAAGATTCAATTTAGTCTTCAGATTTTGGAAACGTTCACGATGCTAATTTGGTATTTTTTGTCTTGAGTAATGATGTAGAGGAAAGATGCCCAGCAATAATGATAAAATCAACTGTGTGTGGGAAATGCCTCACAAGCTGAACATGAAACTGTCGTTTCCTTTTGGTTAAGTAGTTTTTGTTTGGAGAAAACAGATTGGACTTATGGGCGTTAAATGTTCCTGAGCTAAAAAACATAAACCATCTCCAGCATCACTTATGGCTTTAAAGGGGAACCAATACATGTTATTCATATTTTACTGTCCAAAAATATTAGTTAAACATGAAGAATCTCTCCCAAACCCCCAAAAGAGTGCTCAAACTCAGATTTAGGATGTCCTCAAGTATAAAGTGTGTAACTGCTGCATAAACACTGAATAGAGAAAGATGACACTGAGAGCACCCAGGGGACTGTTAAGCACACAGGGACATTTTCTGTTTCACAACCAAAAGAAAACAAAATCAGTCTCCCATGCATTGTCTGTGGAGCAGCTCCAGATTTTGAGATACACTTCTTAGGTTTCTGGTTTTGAGAGAGACTAATTCATGCTCGTAAATACTGGTTGCTGACAGTTTTGCGCTAATGGTCGCTCATAAAAGGCTGTCATTGCAGCTTCATCCAATTGTAACAAGATGATGCTTTAAAAGTATCTCATGCTTTGTTACTGAAATAACAAGCACATTTTAACAGAATATATCTGTTTTTGACATACAATTACTCACATTTAAATATCCCTGGTATTGGAAAAATCTAAGTAAAAATGTACTGCCTCCTTTGTCAGAACAATCCATCGATTGGATATTAGGCAATAATCCCAAAGTGGGTAATGATGTGTCATTTTATAATGTAAGGATTTAAAAAAAAATGATACTTCTCTGACTCTATTGGTGTGAATTACAAGCATCTTATTTATGAGCTAAAATTTTAGAAAATAGTTGCACTGACTGGCTTGTATTTGTCAAAATATCATCTCTCAAACTGATGACATACTCAGTGATTTGATTTGACTTATTCAAACCAACCAGAATAATAATCTCCCTACATGTTTTCATATCATTTTAATCTTTTGGCTTTTGATGTAACCGCTTTTTAATTCACCTCTGAGTGTCAGACAGAAAGAATGGAAAGATTAAATAATTACAGGGTGTTTGAGATTTATAGTGCATTGTGTGCTACAGCATTGTGCATAGATTTATCTAACCACAGTCATTTTGAGATATTAACATGATTACCGCAAACAAATGAGACTCTTGGCAAGAAGCGTGTGAGCTTGTACCGGTGCTCTTTGACAGGATGGTGTCAACACCTCTCATTTGGAGGGAAACATGTCAGATTGCATTTTGACCAGTGTTTCTCACTGTTCTCCAAGAAAAGTAAATATCATCTTCTCACTCTTAAGACTACTTTATAATCAGCCACACCCTGTACGACTGATATGTAACAATAATGACACATAACAGAAAGATAGGTTTAGGCAAATATTGTGGTTTGGGTTACAATGCTAAAGAACGTTTGTATGAAGGTTAACTTAAAAAGTCACCACTGACTTTTGGTCTCACATGGGACACAAACTCCACCCTCCCAGGTGAGAATCCTGTGGGATTTGACTCATCCACCACCCCTAGCCTTCCTCAGTCTTTTTATAGTCCCTATCGTTATACAATATCATGCCCATGCTCTGTAGCTAGGGCTTACGAGCCCTTAACAATGTTGATATTTTAAAGCTGATTTTGTTCTGCTTAATTATGCTGCTATAGGCCTAGTCTGCCGGGGGATAATCCTTTTCCTGATACTCTGAGCTTCCTCCCCAACCGGTCAAGACAGATGTCCCTCCTCCACAGAGCTGGGTCTGTCTGACGTTCCTGTTTGTTAAATGGAAGGTTTTCATTGCCACTGTACTCTACGGGGGAATTGTTGGGTCTCTGTAAATCATAAATAAGTCATTGAGTGTGGTCTATACCTAGTTTGTAAAGTGTCCTGAGATAACTTTTGTTACGATTTGGCACTATAAATAAAAATTTAATTGAATTCAATTGAATCTTACTGCACCGTGGTCGAGCAGTTGAGATCAACGCAGACGGGTCATCCAGATTATTATTTGGATAGATGATAATATACCACTTCATATCTAGTGATAACAAGTTGTAACACCCATTCAATTGGCTGCTCACTCAAAGGCTCATAGGTTTCCACTAGGGAAGCAAAAGCAGGCATATTGTTTTACGGGGTATTTTAGCTGTAGATGGACCTAAATAGTTAAATGCACATGTACACTGGTGGCTAAATACCTGCACTGGATACAATAAACACCGGCACTGTTTTTGTATTCAGACTGTGGTCAAAATCAACCGCAACCACAACCGGTCTGGCTGCCCTGGCTGCAGAGCTATGCAGTTGTTGGAGGCTTGTATTTGGGCAAGTGTTAAGTGAGCTCCTCTGGACTATTTGGCTTAAGAACCATTAAGCAGGTGTTGTGATAAAGTCAGTGTCTCTGGGTTTCCCCTTATCTTAACCCGAAGCTGTTCCGTAACCCTGGCCAGCCAGCTTCTGTGATCTTTGACCTCACTCCAATCAGTTCTCTCTGTTACGTCCAGCAATAACCTAAAGCCCCAACTGCATAGGCGGGGTCACTACGTAAAACACTTTTGTCTGATCAGCCAATCAGAGGACAGTGCAAGATTTGACATGTTGGATAATCTTGTACAATTTGGTGTGATCTCTGACCAGCACGTGAACCATACCTATATATTGACTCAGCTTTATTTTTTCCAGTTGAAGTATTTTGCTAAAATAAAGCCTCTTATCTCTTAAATGATCTCCTGATTATGCAGTACGTTCTCTACAAGCTGGACTTATTCTCACTCACGTGTCTGAACAGGTTAGTGGCGGCAAACCCGTGTTTAAAATACCACAGCCAGATATGGCAGCCAGACAGAACCGGCTGTAGGGCTCACATCACTCAAATATTGGCTCCTCTCCACTGGTAAGTTCTGGTGGTGGTGCTGATTATGAACAAAGTGCTTCTTGAACAAGCCCCAACTCATATTGACTTAAATTACCTTTCATTTCTAGCAGGAGTATCAGGTCATCTTTGTGTCGCAACATACTGGCAACCATATTGAACTATTTCGAATGGTTATGAAACATTTACTTTTTACATTTTACTAAAAGGCCAATTTTTATTAATGAATGCTGGTGTATGTGAATGCATGTGGGCATAACTTGTTTCTCCTCTTAAAGTTTTTCTTTGTTGCACTGGAAATCTAAGAAAGAAATAGTTTAATGTTAAATCTGGTCTTTTCTACTCTGAGAAATGCGATAGCTATTAATATCCTGAGGCTGAACCTTTCACAAGGGGAAAAAGGAGTTTACCAACTGGGATGGGTTAAAATCATTTTCAGAAAACTGGGCCAATTTGCTTGTTAAGAAGATTAATACCAATTTCTTGTGGGTGTTACATGCAGAGGTAGGGCCAGGACCCTAAATTACAAATCCTACTATGGCAAAGGCATGACCCACCTCTTCTACTCCACCTCTGATTGATTAGTAGCCAATTATTGGCTTTGTTAGCCGTGAGGAGTGAGGCTGGTTAGGGTCAAGTAAGTAAGTAGGGTAAGAATATCATTGTAGGCCACTCAGAGGCAGGGTAGGGCAGGTCATGCCTTCACTAGTAGGAAAAAAACATTACTCCACACAGAAGGGCTCCAGCCCAGATTCAAACCAGCAACCCTCTTGCTTTGAGGCAACAACACTAACCACCACACTACCATTCCATTATCTCAAGTTATCTTAAGACACTTTTCAATTCCCCCATGAGTTGAACCCGCAACAGCTGCCTCCTGGACCTTCAGCCTCTTTAAATGGGGCGACTGTTCTAACCACTGTACCAGCGGCCGCCCCTGATCCGATACTTTTGCCAGGCTAGCTGTATCCTCTTGCTTCCTGTCTTCATGCTAAGCTGGGCTAACCAGCTCCATGCTTAACATAGAAACTTGAGAAAGCAAATACGCCATGTTTATTTCCCATAATGTTAATATATTCCGTTTGATTTGAAAAGATATCATAATAGCAGTATCATGTTAAGTACACAACAAATTAATTGATTAAGTACATTTAAACAGCAACTTTTACTCTGTTTATGAATGAAATCAAGAGCTTTTTGGTAACTTTTGATCAAAGTAACAAAGTCTAATTTCTCTCAGACAAACTAAAGGTCTGTGTAACTGGATTTGAGAAGAAAGGCCGGGACAGAAGTCTGTCACATATACAAAAACATGATTTGCATCAACGATATTTAATCGTTTTTTCCTTTATTTGTCAAATTTGAATGAATTCCATTCTTCTTTATCTCCAGATGTCTTCATTTCTGTTTTGGCATTGCTGGGCAATTTATTTTTCTTTTTGAAATGGTGTATCCTTTGTAGTTATGATTCAACTTAAATAGTATCAACACTGAAACTACATAGATGAGGGAGAATTGCGGTTAGAGAGCTGTGACATCCCAGGGGGACAGTAAGCCAAGTTCGGGCTGCTATAAAACACGTCAGTCTTTGATTTTCTTCAGCTTAGTGATATGGTATAATCCAGATAAGCAGTATGCACTGGGAGAAATGTAAGTACAACACATCATTGCTGTTTTAATTACATGATTCACTGTAAATGTAACAGAATACTCGCTCATTTCATGTGTCTTGTCCTATATGATCTTATATAAAACAAATCCATTGATTTGAATGATTTTAAATGTGCTTTGATTTTCTTGAAGAAGGTAAAAGAGCAGCCAAAGTTCAAATACAGTTCTATCCTTGTTTCCACGTCAATGAGAAAAACACAATTCTTTTCTCAATGTCATATTAGAATAATATTCTGGTTGAATATTGTAGATCAAAGGTTGTTGTTTTTGTTGTTGTTGGGAGAAAAATGATTTATCTTAATGTGTTTGATTATCTGCAGTTTTATTTTGGGCCAATTCTAATGGATTATCACAATTACTTTGACTAACGGGTGGATGTGCCCAGTGCTCAGTCATTTCTACACCATATCGCAACATGTCACAACATTGATAGAAGTTGAAGAAAGAAATGATCAACAGAAGGAAAGAACCGAAGGCTGTATGCCAACTTTCCCTGTTGGGAACAATGTCAGGATCAGGGATGAAGCTGTTATTTCGGACACTTTGGAAAGAGGAAGGTGTTCATTTGGATGTTGGCGGTGTTTTACTAATAGGCTGTAATCTTGATATGCAAAATGGCTGCAGTCCTCCACCACAGTAAAACACTGCACAGCTGTGGAGCTTCCCCTTTTTGTTGGTTGAGTCCACATGCGATGGTGAGTGTTTGTGTGTCTGTGTGTGTTCATGTGTGATTGTTTGAAAGACAACAGCAACTTCTGTTCATTTGAGTTTCAGTTCAAAGATTCGTACTGTAGCATTTGTTTCCTTGTGTTTTTAAAAACTGTTGAACACATCGTTAATGTGAATGCAAACAGAACTACATGGTTAGTTTTATAGGCAACAAAAGCATTAGGTTAGGATTACGAAAAGATCTGTGGGGTTAAATTAAGTGCATTTGTAACGTTACTACAGTGATGCACAGAACACAAACAGTGGTCTCCTGAGGGAAAGTCCAGTGCATGTATGACACATCCACCACCTACTCCCTGCACACACTTTGTCGCTCATCTGGAGTGCTGAGAGCGTCTAATTATGCCACGGATGGGTTTACAGTTGAGAGCCTGGTGCGTTTCATACAGACACTCAAGGGAGCCTTGTGCGTCGGTATAAAAAGCAGAGGGCCATGATGTGAAAACCTTGCTGCACACTTTCCAATTCCACGTAGACTGGGAAGAAAGGATTTACTCCCAAGATTTGGACTAGGCAATCCTTTTCTCGAATGGATATAATTAGTATACACAGACCCAATTTTTTGAGATTCTGAATGGTAACGTTTCCAGACCATTTAGTTTACAAAGGTCCAGCTGACAGGGATACCGTTTGTCCCCACTGTTATCATTATTTAGGGATAGATCATTGTATTTCGTTATTTGCAGATAAAATTAGATTTCTTGACCAATGCAAAAAATAGTTTTACCAATCTGATGACATTGATCGAACATTTTGGTGGATTCTAAAATTGATGTTGTTAAAAATGTATATGAAATGAACAATTCTAAATCGGTTTGATAATAAAAAAGAAAGACAGGGTCGCATCATTAATACCCCATTTGTGACAACTACCGAAGGTTTTAAATACTTTGGTGTTAAAATCACTCCTGAACTAAGTGACATAATCCAAACAAATTATAACCCCTTGGTAGACAGAGTTAGTGAAACACTGACCCACTTGGTTCACTTTGCCAATATCTATCTATTAAAGAGAAATAGTATGATGTATAGTCAGTTGGGCAGCCATGTAATACCATCTGAAATAAGGAAGTAAATATTTCCTTGCAGGCCGGATCCATTTTTGTTTTGCCTTTGTATGGTTATATCAGAGCCGCTCTGCCGGTTACAGGAGTGTAAGACAGAGTCACAATCCATACTCTGCCGGTTTATACAGTGTATATTGTCTATACAGTCGTCTGGAGTGATAAAAAAGACTTACTATATTTGCCTTATCAGGGGGGGGGGGGCTTCAACTTCCTAATCTCAGATGGTATTAAATGGCTGCCCAACTGACTACAGCATCATACCATTCCTCTTTAATAGCTGGGGGAACACTGAGCAAGGATATGTTCCAGATTAACCATTAACTTTCTATCTATGCTTTTGCGATATAATATTATTATATTATTAGACCTATAAGACCTTGAAAAAAATTCAATTTCTAAAAAATACAATTTCAGTTTGGCATCCTGTGACAGGCCTGCATTGTCTCGATTACCCCCTATCTGGGGTAATGAACAGTTTGCACCTGGTAAAAAGGATGGAGAATTTAGATCATGGCATATAAAAAGTATTCAGAAAATGATGGAACTTTATGTAGATGGAGCTTTGCTTTTGTTCAATCAATTATCTCAGAGGTATCCGGTCCCTAGAAAACACTCATTTAAATATTTACAATAAAAAATTATATGTATACCACTGTTATCAACATTTGAGGAAATAATGCTTGTGAATTTAGGAGAGAGGGCCATGTATCCAAATACTACAATATGTTGGTGAAGAAATTGAACGCTTGGAAAATGGATACACAAGAAGATTTTGACATGGGGGAATTGAAAGAGGTCTGTTTTAAAAGCACAAACACAGACAATAGTACAAGGTTTAGGTTAGTTCAATATAAATGGTTCATGAGAATGTATATCACTCCTGTCAAACTGCATCATATGTCTGCTAATATTCCAGATGTCTGTTCTTAATGTGCGGCTGAAAAGGGTACTTTGTTTCACTGTCTCTGAGAGTTCAAAGATTAAAATCTTCTGGAAGAATGTCATAAAATGTTTGTCAGAACTGTTTAAAACGTCATACCTTTAACTGCCAAACTTTGTGTGCTTGGTATATATTCAGTAGCCTCCTGAGACCATCCTGATCTTGCGAGCTCCATTGTTTTGTTTGCCAAGCATCCGAACCAGTCAGCGTTGGTTTTGAGGCGGATTTAAGTGTGACGGAAAGAGAAGCGAATGTTTAGTGTAAACAACATGGCGGCTTCCACAGATGAGATGAGCGCAGCTATTGAGCAAGCTGCTTGCTAAATATCCTTTACCGACATGTTGTTTACTTTCTGAGCTTTGCCCCCATGCTGTTAGTAGTCATACGCTTCGTTGATCTAATTGGTTGATTTGGCCCGTTTGTTGGTGATAGACAGATGGTTTATCCAATCAGCAACCAGTATTTTCACCCCTTCCCAAAAGATCTCCAAACCGATGCTCCCAGATGCACATGCCGAGCAAATGAGAATCATGCGAATCAATCCACCTGGCGGAGTCAGGTTATGTATCCAGAGGACTTTACACAAAAATGACCAAACTTTTGGATTTTTGGGTTTCTTCAAGCCAGGGGGCTATTGCACTGTGTTGGAAGTGTATGTACGCTCCATGATCTTTATGTGGATAAAGGAACTTTCACAGTGTATTGGTTTGGAAAGACTGACTTACATTGCTAAGGGCAAGTTGAGAGACTTTTGTCAGCTCTGGGAACCATATATAAGCATAAGAAATGGAAATGTACGCTTTACCTGAAGTTAGGACAGGTAACAAACTGTGTTTTTACTTATGGGTACTTATGATGGGTCAAACAAAGAAGTCTTTCTCCCTGGAAAATGCTGTTCACCATATAGGCTAGATTCAGCATTGCTCAATGAGAAGTCTACATTTTATGTGGGAAAGCCATGTCAAACTACGCATTTATCATAGAGTATTTTGTCTGGAGGGACACTTTAAGATCATTTCACCTTCCAAGTTGTGGAGCTAATGTTAGCTCAATTATCTCGCCAGCTACAGTCGATCAAATCTGCAAAACGGTCGCAGGCTAGAAACAAGAAGACTGCTTTTTTTCTGTTTCCGTCTGAAATCAAAGACACATTGTTTTGTAAAGTGATGAGACGGCCGTTATCGAAAAACAAATAATTATGTGCTGTGCGAGAACAGAGAGCTTACCAAGCGCAGCAACAGTAACTAAGGAGGGTGGGTGGAGCTTTGCAAACTTTCAATTGGGATTCCAGTCCCTGTTTCTGTTAAGCATCATGGACTTGTCTGTACGTGGTACATTATCACACTGTATTTTATGTCTAGTGTAGACCACTTAACCGGTCTGACCTTTACTGGCAGATTCATCAGCTGCAGATCGGAATCTGGACAAGATACTGTTAGGACACCCTCAGCCTCAACAGCAGAGGTTAAGTAGAGGGCAGAAACATGTCTCCCTTCTCTGTAACTGCGAGCGATGGGAGCAGAAGCAGGCTGGTAACTTGAAGGAGTGCTCTTGTTCTCAGCAGTCATTATGGTAAAAGTGAGCAGAATCCTCCAGATTCAGTTGATAAGATGATTGTCTTTCACATTTACTCATCTAGAACCTGATTATGCTTATTATAGCCAAGAGAAAGCCTATGTTACCTTATGTGAATTAAATATATTCCATGGTATGTTAACCCTCTTTCACAGTGACTGTGAAATAAAACGTGTGAACTCTAGGGCTGTCGGGTATGGTCTTAAATTTGTATCATGGTATAATTTGAAGCATAGGCGGTATTATAAAGTATTATATCACCTTATATTTATCTTAAAGTAGAAGTTTGAGGCTCTTGTTTTTTACTTGAGTATTTTCTTTTTATGCTACTTTATACTTCTACTCCACTACAGTTCAGTTAGAAAGATTCTTTGCTTCACATTGACATACGCTTATTACAGAGTAAACACAGGCTTCACAGTGACAGAAATAACCAAATACTTCTCGCTGTTGGTTTTCTGTCAACCTTTTTCTTTTTTTTTTTAAGTAGAAAGAGACATTGTGGTTGTGATTTAACCATGGATTTAACCAGACTTAAATGATCGCAAGAACAACAATTGTGGGAGTGTGTGGAGCGTTGTGGCTGTGTGTCTACAGGAAGCGTGTGCCCAAGTCTCCCAGTGCGCCAGTATTTGACGCGCTGAGAGACAGTGCCGAGATGCGAGAGAGGACAGCAGTCAACATCGGCCACTACGGCCATGAATTACTTTTTCACATAGGCTTCTACTCAAAGGGCCAGGAAATATTCCCTTGCGGGCCGGATGTGTTTTTGTTTTGCCTTTGTGCGTTGTGTGGTTACGTCAGAGCTGCTCTGCCGACTACACAGTAGTGTGAGACCGTAGTAAAATTCCTACAATCCCATATACCGTCGTCTATACCGTTCATACCGTTCATACCGTTCATACCATTTATACCATACATTAGTGAACACCTACTGTTACACCTCAAAGCAGTAATTTAAGCAATATCAGTTTTAGAGTTTGATACATTTAGATTAATTTCACCACTTTATCTTGTCGTCAGCAGCTCAGTTTGAGTCCACATGGGGGGTATGGAAGCCGTTTTTCCACTCTCATCAGTCACCAGTCTCCATTGAAAAAAACAGGGATATTACCTCACAGAACATGGGAAGTTCTGGTCTTATATGGTTAATTTGTATGTGTTATTGTGTGACTTTGACATCTTAAAGGGGTAGGAAATAACCAAACTGACAAACTAACTCTCCTGTGTGTCTGTAAGGCAGAGACTGTCTCAAGTCTCTGAGGGACCCAGCAAGTCCTAATCAAGTCTCTTATGGTTTTAATAAATAATAAAATAGAGACCTTACTGTATAATCTAGTGTAAATAAGGAATGTCCATTGCTCCCTTTACCTGGAACTAATTACAGCCACACCTGAAACTCCAGGTCCTGCTCTCATTGGAGGATTTTAAAGACTTTTTAAATAACTGTAGATATTCTGCATGATACTGTATAGTCATGATTATGCTAGATTTTGATGTATCTTTGCTTTTTTACTTGTTATTTGATATTTATTGTATTATAGTCATGTATTTTGTAATGGCTGCTCATCATGTTTGTCAGAAACTCTGAAAAAATCCACAACAATAGCCCACATTGCCAAACCTCCCTGTCACTACTGTCTGCTTCTCCAGTAGCTAAAACAATGACAATGGATAACTACCTTATGCAACACTACTTCAAAAACCAAAAATATCTACTGTAAAAACCCAAAGCAGTATTTGCAAAATTAAAGGCAATTCCTTTCACTGTTGGCAGTTTGCCACCATGGTTAGCCACTGGGACTAACTAACGTACTACTAATTCTGCTATCTCACTGGAAGCTTCACCCATAATCATTTCAACAGTTACTCCCCCTTTTTTAAGGAAATGCTAAAAAATTAGGTGGGACATTAGCTTACGTCAAAATTGTTGGTTGCTATTTTTTGGATCATGTCCACATACCACTAACAATATTTGTGCTTTCTCAAGCAGTTTTCTTAGTGAACAGCTGCTCGGTAAGCTGCAGCTCCACTTTTTTCAGTTATGAAAAACAAAGCAGAGCTAAGCTCCTGCCAGTAAACCGATTGCTGATTCACTGTGGGAGCAGTGTATATGTAACTGAAGCTGCCCAGCGCTGAAAACAATACTGGCAGATCAGATTAGATTTACCTCCAGAGTTTATTGCAATTGGTTTATCTTAGTATCACAATTTACCCATCTACCTATCGTGGAAGATGTGCCACCAATCAAACACACAACTAAACATTGGGAAGTGGCAGGGCTCTCAAGTATTTTGATTGGCAGGTAGCAGCTCGACTGAACTCCAGGGGAGACGCGCTTGATTCCTGCCGGCTCAATAGTGAGAGCTCCGGGGAGAGAAATTTTGGGGGCTGTGGCATATTATAAATTTCTGCATGAGAAATACAATGTGTGGCGGGAGTACGTGACCAAAGACCGAAAAGAGTGTCTGTCATGCTCAATGCATGACACTTGAGAGGCCTGTAGTGGTGAACCAGACTGTCGTAATAACCACCATATTGCATGTGCGAACACGCCATTTTATTTTACCTGCTTAACTGTACACCAGTACAGGCCTGCCTCTGACTTAACTGTACCACTGCAATCCCTCCCCAACATTTAGTGAATCATACATTTCAAATGCTGCTTAATAAAGTGTCAGTGTGGTCTTCCGCTGCTGTTCCCTCTCTGTAGAAAGTAGGTGGTGTTGTGTGTTCACAGATGCTCTCCTGCATTCCTCTGTTGGAACCGGTGGATATTTGAGTTACTGTTGCCTTTCTATCAGCTCGGACCAGTCTGGCCATTCTCCTCTGACCTCTGGCTAAAACGAGGCATTTGCGCCCACAGAACTGCCGCTCACTGGATCTTTTCTCTTTTTGGGAGCGTTCTCTGTAAACCCTAGAGATGGTTGGGTGTGAAAATCCCAGTAGAGTTTTTATTGGCAGAGATTTTCCCTCAAGTTATCACATCAAACACCAAGACTTAAATAAGGCAGTGCGGGATCCTCCTCTCCATGGAAGTCTCTCGTTCATATTTGAGCTAACAGGACAAGAGTTCATTTTTTAATAGAAACTAAAAGCCAGTGTGTTTCATTACCTGCAGATGACTTGTTACGAGAGAACTGTAAAACTACTGAATTTCTTAACCTTTGTCACTTTAAGATCTATGTGAGAGTGAGGCATCAGGACATGAGTGTTACAATGTTACAGAGTGTTTCAGTTCAACATTGGAGTACATATTGTAGCCTACCTCTTACTTCACTTCATTAAACTGACAACTTTGGTTACTAGTTAGTTTCCACATAAAAACACATGATATTATCTATTATCCATCCTTGAGATTGCTCTTTCAGTGGGTTTGGCAACTTGCTGGCGTGATTACATCCAGTGTGATTTAAGTACGATCACAAAAGCTAAACTTAACCATCACAGTCACCTACCTGTCACTGTTTGACAGTGTTAAATAGATTGTCATATATCATTAGATATCCTTGCTTACATTTTTGTCAGATGACATACAAACCGGTGGCTGAGAAAATATTGGAGTAGTCTAAATAAAGCAGGGTGACTAATGGGTGATTAGAAACCCATTAAAAATATAAGGCATAAAAGCAATTCCCACATTTTCTTTTTTCTTTTATTACTTTTATTTACTTTTATACGTTATTTAATTACCTAGTCATTCACTGTGACTATGCCTGACATGGGTTGATGGGAAGGATAGTGGGATTCATGTTCGTGTTTTTTCTTTTTCTTTTTCGCTTTAAAGCAGACGCTCTAACGCAGTATGCAACTTGTACTTTTCTCTGCCTGTCTGCAAAAATTCAATAAAGAAATTTTGAAAAAAAGTCATCAAGTGATCATCTGTCGCTTTTTTTCATTTGGTGTTAATGAGAGCTGTCCGTCGCTCACCCTCCATCTGCAAGGAGCTCAGAATGCTGCAGTGCAGCAGGGGAACATGCCATTACTCCCAATGACTTTGTAGCCTCAGGCCATACTGACTGATGGCATTGTCTCACATGTACAGTACTGTTGCTTTGAGTTTATTCAAAAGAGGCCCTCACTGTCAGATCAGATTGCTGCTCATGCTTATACTTGCAGGGAGTCCTTGGTTGTAAACATTTGGACCTACTGGTAGACCATATAGCCTGAGGTCTCCTTCAGTTTGGCTCAACAGGACACTGAAACCTGATGTTTGTGTAGTTTAAAAATTTCAAAGGAATACAAGTGTATAGGTACAGAGACTCTCTATGATGGTGTTGTTACCTGGAAAGGAGTGCGCTGGTTCATAAATCATCAGCAGCCACTTTTGATGCCATCATGGACATGAAATTGCAACCAAATATATATTACGTGGTTGTGTTAGCTGTGAGAAGATGAATAATTGCATCATTTATAATGAGGTTTTTGTTTTACTGCTGTTATATACAATGCATCACATATCTGCAGAAAACATTATAAAGCATGCAGTTACAAGCCCTCACAATATTTTATGATGCTTTGCAACCACAGTCATTAGGAAATATCACAATTATCCATTTACCCATGCTTTCGTTAACTATGGATAGAGAGGGTGGTTATGGCTCGATTATAGATTCAGTGGTGATGTGACCAAATTGAGATTTAACTCAAGAAATGATCCCATTTAACATTTATTAATTATACTGTTTAGCTGTTTTGGATGGAATGTATGAAGTTCCTCTCATTGTTAAAGGGACCGTTGCATCATCATGTTTGTGCAAATTCACAATATTCTTAACGTATGCATGCAGTACATTTGTATTCTAGTGCACTTAGTAGACTTTCATGATGCCTTTGCAACATTGATAGCAACATATCAGAAGTCTCTTTCATTCTCTGTTTCTGGCTTCTCTAGCAACACCATCAGCACTGGCCAGGTCCAGACCCTACCAAGGTGTTCGAGTCAGAGACCCTGTCAAAGAACTGCTGAGGAGGAAGAGAAGTCTGGAGCCTCATGGCACCAAGACAGCGCCCCCTACTGCGGTGAGGACGCCAGGACATATGACAATAACATGCATTTACATGATGCATTTTCTTTTCTTACATTTAGTGGTCAGTTTCTTGTTTTATTTTTATTTCAAACTTAAGTTTTGTGACGTTTCAAATGAGGTGCACATGTAAGTATAAAATGATCAGCATTCTGAATAGTTCAGCATACATTTACATACTGTACTGATTCTGAAGTTCCTCTGATGATCCTCAAAAATCCCTTCCTAAAAAGTCTTGTGAATGCTGACACTACATTGCTCCCCACACCTTTATCACAGCATCATTAGTCATTACACAAATGTCCTCAGGACTCCCTGAAGCAGCAGTTACAGTGTGGAGCAATGATTGCTCAGGATTATGAGCTGTCGGACTAATCAAACATGTCAAACCCTTTGTTTGTGAGGATTTCAGATATTGATAATATGCTACACATTCAGAGTGTATGAAATAAGTGTTTAAATTTATTATTTAAAAAACAGAAGCACAGACATCTTGTCAGCGCTCTGACAGTGACATCCAGGTTTTACACTGAACTAAAGTTTGAATAGTTTCCATGACAATCACGTGAGAATGGTTTGGCTCTGTTCTCTTTGATGTATGTATTGTCTATAACACGTTGCATTTGCAGTTGCAGTAACGTGTTCTTCTTCTATCGCCATTACATTGTCTCCAGGCTGACTTTCTTTACTCATCATAACTGTCATGTAGATGAATGATTTAATGCTTTCTGCAGCATGGAGGCTGCTGCAGAGATCAAAAGATATGCGCATGGGCTGAGCATCCACATGCATACAGTAGTGCTGGTTGTGAAAGTGGACCTTGTCAAGTGGGAGCTGCAACATGACAGATGTAGATTGTTAAATGGGAAGTCAGTTCTCCCATTAGATCAAGCAAATTATTGATGACATTTTCAAGTGCTGAAAGAAGGGTCCCTGTGAGGCCATCAGGGTGTGAGGAGTCGGGACCCAGGGCCTATCCCAGAGCGAGGGGGAGTTGTCCTTACATAATCCAGGTGTTTTTCCATGACAGTTACAGCCATACCCTGCATGGCTCCAGGGCTGGGCACAGAGCCCTATGCAAAATCACTTGCAGCTTTGCCAAAGAGCCCTCCCACTTGCTATTTATTACGCCTACAAGACCAAAGCACACACACACACACACACACACACACACACACACACACACACACACACACACACACACACACACACACACACACACACACACACCCACACACACACCCACACACACACACACACACACACACACACACACACACACACACACACACACACACACACACACACACACACACACACACACACTACGGTGCAAACCCCCCATAAACACAAGAGAGAAAAACACAAAGTGTTTCTTTTTACCAAGTCGGATATTATCTTCTAATAGGTTGCACAGTGTAATTGATAAAACTCATCATTCACTGTGAGAGTATTTCTATGGAACATGAAAGTTGCTTTTGAAACTCTTATTGGATGTTATTCAAGGCTTCTTTAACCTCCGCCTACTCCAATTTGTGTGACCAATATCTATTTCCCTGGGGTGCCTCACTACTGTAGGTTTAAATCCCCAAGTTTTTAAATGAATCTAATGTTTTTAATGTTCACTGTGATACTGTTCATGTTCATCCTGCCATATGAAAGGAGTAGTCGACATTTGGGGAACCACATCTTGGTGATGTGCGTGCTACAAATTTAAACATGTAAATGAAACCAGAAACCAAAGTATAAAAACGATAAGTTGGAAGCGATTTTACATGGCAGATCTATTTCTTGAAAGGGCACAGTGACTTCCAGGAGTTTTTGCTGGTTGCCTAGCAACTTCACAGTGAAGACAACAAAGTATTTTTTTTCGCACTTCAGGTTTTGAACAGACAAACAACATATAACAAGTTAATGAGTGAGCTTCAGAAGTGCTTGCAAGCACATTTTCTACCTTTCGACAGAGCCAAGCTATTTCCCTCTGTTTGTAGTGTGTATGCTATGCAAAGCTAAGTGGCGCTTCATATTTATCTGACAGTGTCCTCTCCTAACCCAAAGGGGCAGTAGACTACACACATTGCATCCTTTACGACCTGGAAAACGCAAGGTGTGTTGGTTGGGCACTACTACGTTCTAAAAGTATAACCCAGAGCGCAGCTGCTGTGCCCTGAAAGCTCAGCGGCATCGCTCTCATGCATGAGTGCGTCTTCTGTGAGTTTACATTAACAACAATGGATTTGAGGGCACAAAAAATGTGTACAACCACTTACTCTAAGTAGAAAATAAACATATCTCCAAAAATGTTGACCTTTTTCACTAAAAAGAAGAAAGAAATGCCATAAGTTTATTTCCATACAATGAAAAAAAATCCAGATGCAAGTTTTTTCCAACCTGCCGCCATACAGTGGCACTATCTTCAGTGCAATGCTAGAGGAATACTAAAAACAGTGAGGTCAGCAGATTTTCCAGAGCATAAGGGAGATGAAGTTGTAACTGATTAATGTGTTAAATGTAATTTCTCATCACTAGGAACACCAGACCATGACATTCACTGCCATTGTATGAGTAAGGCCAGAAATCTTAAAACAAGGAAAATAATCTCGTGGTCAAACCACTGTTTGGGGTGAACTGTCCCTTTAATGTCTTTCTCACTTTAAATCATCGTCTGGACTGTTTCCAGATTTGTTGATCCTGATGTGAAGGGCAGCAGGCTGACATTATGCACAAGGGATTATTGTTTAGTCACAGAGCTTTGGTTTGAAATCCTTGTGTTTGCCAAAGTGCTTTGTTTAAGTGCACTTTTTTTACAGTTACCACACCCAGGCATACCACATGTTATCATAGTAGGTTTAATGATGTTATTGAAACGGAACCATCCCTCAGTTACTCATTGTCCCCATTTTTCAAGGACCAAATGTGAAGATGGAAAATAGTTTGTGTATTTTCATCTCATTAATGTTTCCCGGGGGCGACACAGTGGTCTGGTGGGTAGCACTGCCGCCTCAAAGCGAGAGGGTTCCTGGTTCGAATCCTGGCTGGGGCCCTTCTGTGTGGAGTTTGCATGTTCTCCCCGTGTCTGAGTCGGTTTTCTTCGGGTTCTCCGGTTTCCTCCCACAGTCCAAAGACATGCACGTGTTAGGTTCATTGATGACTCTAAATTGCCTGTAGGTATGAATGGTTGTCTGTCTCTGTTTGTCTCTATGTGCCCTGTGATAGACTGGCATCCTGTCCAGGGTGTACCCCGACTCACGGCCAATGTCAGCTGGGATCGGCTCCAGTCCCCCCGCGACCACGATAGGGACAAACGGTTGAAGATGGATAAATGAATAATGCTTCCTGATGAATTTGTCAAGTCCTATGACCCTCAGCATTGAAGTTAAAGTGACATTAGAGGAGTTAAGTTTTTGGTGCAATGACAGTAACTCTCCAAAGCTATCAAAGCTTCAACACTAACCAGTGTCCTCTGTAGGCTTTAAGGCCTCTGACAACATGCCCTGCTGCCTCTGAACATGCCCTGTTTAAAGCAGACTGAATTGATAACTTCAGAATCAAACTTAAAGCAGACTGACTTGAGTCAAACTTACAGCAGACTGACTTGAATCAAACTTAAAGCAGACTGACTTGATAACTTCAGAATCAAACTTAAAGCAGACTGACTTGTTAACTTCAGAGTCAAACTTAAAGCAGACTGACTTGATAACTTCAGAATCAAACTTAAAGCAGACTGACTTGTTAACTTCAGAGTCAAACTTAAAGCAGACTGACTTGATAACTTCAGAATCAAACTTAAAGCAGACTGACTTGATAACTTCAGAATCAAACTTAAAGCAGACTGACTTGATAACTTCAGAATCAAACTTAAAGCAGACTGACTTGATAACTTCAGAATCAAACTTAAAGCACACTGACTTGATAACTTCAGAATCAAACTTAAAGCAGACTGACTTGTTAACTTCAGAATCAAACTTAAAGCAGACTGACTTGATAACTTCAGAATCAAACTTAAAGCACACTGACTTGATAACTTCAGAATCAAACTTAAAGCAGACTGACTTGTTAACTTCAGAATCAAACTTAAAGCAGACTGACTTGAAAACTTCAGAATCAAACTTAAAGCAGACTGACTTGATAACTTCAGAATCACACTTAAAGCAGACTGACTTGTTAACTTCAGAATCAAACTTAAAGCAGACTGACTTGAAAACTTCAGGATCAAACTTAAAGCAGACTGACTTGAAAACTTCAGGATCAAACTTAAAGCAGACTGACTTGCCAGTGTTTTGGTTTAACGAGTGACCCTGTTAACTGGAGACTTTCAGCTGAGTGCCTCTGCGGTTGCAGATGATGAAAACAGGATTATGTTTTTAAGAGAGATACTCATAGACTGTATACAAAGGAGATCTGTTTTACCACACCAGGTTAACAGGTTTGTGGCTGGCGGAGCCCCGAGTTAATCTCTTATAACTTTCATTTATTTTTCCACAACGGCATAACTACGAAGGCATAAGAAGGGCTATGTTTTTTAAGTGCTGAATACAATTATACACACACACGTGTTCACACAAGCAGGTTTCCAAGACAAAACCATTTATTTAGAAAACTAATTACAAATACAGTAGTTATTATTAGGAAGAACTCGCTCCCCTGTTTAACGTAACAACAAGCAACAAACTAAACTCCACTGACACATTTACTCAAACTAAACTATGAAGACTCATCAGGTAGGTGACGTTATGTTTCACATTGTAATGAAAAAGTTAACATAAAGGCTGCTATTCTATTTCTGTTTTTAACACGTAGGGTCACTATGGCAACCATAGACACATAGACACTCAGCTGAAAGTGTCCAGTTAACGGGTCACTGGTTAAACCCAAACACAGGGTCAGGAGAAAAAACGGGCGTCGGAGCAGTGATTTCTTCTAGTTTGCACAGTTTCAGACCTGCAGTGGATTCAGCCCGGTCCACTTAACATCAGGTCGGTGCATGTCAGTGTTTGTGAGGCTGTAGGCTGTTCCTATGTCTCATTCTGCCGCTGGGGTCTGTGCTGACCTTTCCTATCCTTAACAGAAACATTAACCTACTCAGTAGACCTGCCCCGGAGTCACAAATGACCATTGGTCTTTCCCTCTCAAACTACGTCACAATTGCATGTTTATCAGCCCAATTTAAAAAATGTCTCAGGGCGAAACCCCCGTCTGAAAAGAACTCTAACGTCTGGACTACAGCCCCGGATGTTTTCACTAGCTAGCAACACACCTGATCCTATCAATGTTAATTAATCGTCAACAGTTCAGGTTTGAAATTATACTAATTCCTGGTCGACACATCCGTAGAAATTGTCTTTTGTTGTCAGGTCGCATTGAGGAAGATCATGTAATATGAAGGAATGCTCTAGAACAGCAAAGTGTAAATGTGTGAAGTCTGTTGCAAACTTGCAAGCTCTTGATGTCACCCCTCAGAATCAGAGAGAGAGAGAGGGCTTTAATCTAGATCTTATGTTTAACAACCAACGGCATTCATTTAGGATATGGTCAAGTCAGAGACACTGGTTCCTGCACAATAAACCATAATGTCCTGCAGCTATATCGCCATTGTTCTGAAGTTGACAGTTTTGCTATTTGTGACGATTGGAGGGAAAGTGAATTAAACAAATGTATAAAACCAAACAGAAATGGATCAGTCATTGTAAGTGTGGCTCTGTCTACATCCTGTTACTGCTCACTTAAGCTATAAAATCCAAGCATATACTGTATGACAGGTGCGACAATCAAAACTCTATTCCCTTCTTACCAACTACTAAAGGTGATACTTTCTAAACTCTAAACTTCATAAACAAACTTAAAGCACACTGACTTGATAACTTTTGAATCAAACTTAAAACAGACTGACTTGAAAACTTCAGAATCAAACTTAAAGCAGACTGACTTGTTAACTTCAGAATCAAACTTAAATCAGACTGACTTGATAACTTCAGAATCACACTTAAGGCTGACTGACTTGATAACTTCAGAATCAAACTTAAAGCAGACTGACTTGTTAACTTCAGAATCAAACTTAAAGCAGACTGACTTGATAACTTCAGAATCAAACTTAAAGCAGACTGACTTGTTAACTTCAGAATCAAACTTAAATCAGACTGACTTGATAACTTCAGAATCACACTTAAAGCTGACTGACTTGATAACTTCAGAATCAAACTTAAAGCAGACTGACTTGATAACTTCAGAATCACACTTAAGGCTGACTGACTTGATAACTTCAGAATCAAACTTAAAGCAGACTGACTTGTTAACTTCAGAATCAAACTTAAAGCAGACTGACTTGATAACTTCAGAATCAAACTTAAAGCAGACTGACTTGTTAACTTCAGAATCAAACTTAAATCAGACTGACTTGATAACTTCAGAATCACACTTAAAGCTGACTGACTTGATAACTTTGAATTAAACTAAAGCAGACTGACTTTCAGCTGAAAGTGTCCAGTTAACGGGTCACTGGTTAAACCCAAACACAGGGTCAGGAGAGAAAACGTGCTTCGGAGCAGTGATGGTTTCTAGTTTGCACAGTTTCAGACCTGCAGTGGATTCAGCCCGGTCCACTTAACATCAGGTCGGTGCATGTCAGTGTTTGTGAGGCTGTAGGCTGTTCCTATGTCTCATTCTGCCGCTGGGGTCTGTGCTGACCTTTCCTATCCTTAACAGAAACATTAACCTACTCAGTAGACCTGCCCCGGAGTCACAAATGACCATTGGTCTTTCCCTATCAAACTACGTCACAATTGCATGTTCATCAGCCCAATTTAAAAAATGTCTCAGGGCGAAACCCCCGTCTGAAAAGAACTCTAAAGTCTGGACTACAGCCCCGGATTTTTTCACTAGCTAGCGAAGCACCTGATCCTATCAATGTTAGTTAATCGTCAACAGTTCAGGTTTGAAATTATACTAATTCCTGGTCGGCTCACTGTTTCCTGCAGCTGACACATCTGTAGATATTGTCTTTTGTTGTCAGGTCGCATTGAGGAAGATCATGTAATATGAAGGAAAGCTCAAGAACAGCAAAGTGTAAACGTGGAAAGACTGTTGCAAACTTGCAAGCTCTTGATGTCACCCCTCAGAATCAGAGAGAGAGAGAGGGCTTTAATCTAGATCTTATGTTTAACAACCAACGGCATTCATTTAGGATATGGTCAAGTCAGAGACACTGGTTCCTGCACAATAAACCATAATGTCCTGCAGCTATATCGCCATTGTTCTGAAGTTGACAGTTTTGCTATTTGTGACGATTGGAGGGAGAGTGAATTAAACAAATGTATAAAACCAAACAGAAATGGATCAGTCATTGTAAGTGTGGCTCTGTCTACATCCTGTTACTGCTCACTTAAGCTATAAAATCCAAGCATATATGACAGGTGCGACAATCAAAACTCTATTCCCTTCTTACCAACTACTAAAGGTGATACTTTCTACCTATATATGGTATAGCTGTGACATCACAACTGTACAGTAGTCCTGACGGCTCATTTAAAGGCACAGTTTCTGAATACAGGCTGTGTGCATTTCTCTGTGGACTGAGCGTTTTGGTATTTTCACAGTATTTATATAGCACCTCCAACTGCTTTATAATTAAAAAAAAGACATGTTATCTCACTTTTTACAATATGTGGCCTTTAAGATCAAGAACGAACTCTCAGTCTCAACCCCTGGATGATATTACACTGGACAAGACAATGTATGTTCAACTGAAACTCATCGGCTTCAGCAGTCTGACTTCAAATCAACTTTGTATATTCTATATAAGTTACAGTGTTTCCCAAATTCCCTCTTTGTGCTTCATAGACAGTGTTGTTGAGCTGTCAACAAATAAGTAAATAAAGGACTGAATCACAAAGTGGGGATTTTGCACCAAAAAGGAATATTCCAAGTAGATTTGAAGACCTCAGACTTCTGAAGCGTCATATTAGCTTCATATTAGCTTTATATGAGCTTCATATTAGCTGCAGCTGAGAGTGCATTCAGTCATGGAATGAGGGGTCTGCCCCTTTTCTGTTACACTGTAAAAATAACAGATATCTTAAAGAAACAGGAGAAACAGTTATTCTGGCCATTAACAAGTTCAAAGTTGATATGGGCATGTCAGCATTGTATTACCGTAAAATAGGTGAACATTTTTGTTAAACCTCAGTGTGGGACCTTTTTCGAAAAATAAACATAACTTGTCAGATCTTTGTTCGTTCTGAGAAGTGTAAACAGTCTTCCTAATGTACCTCTGTATATGGGTGGGTGTGGACTCCACCCTATCTCTCAGCGAGGCAACTGTGTCCGTTGTGCCTCCAGGGAATGATGTACACTCACATTCTGATCAATTATTAAATTACAGTTCGGGGGTTTCCAGTAAATTGTGGTGTATGGAAAACATGCATCCATTGTTTTCTGCCTTGTTCAGATCTACATGATGTGATATACTACATACTGTACATCACTATGAAACTTCCCCAGTTGATTTCTTATATTAAGATAATTCTTTGATGTATGACAAGTTTTCTTAAATGTTATGTTTAAAATATGCAAATGAGGTATTATCTAATCCTAACTTTTGGTGACTATAGGAGAAATCTTTGACAGAAACAGACAAAATGTAGTAAAATAAACACCTAAATGTGTTTTTTGGGTTTTTTCTTTCCACCAGTCTGAAAGAAGACATGCAACAAAATAACCCAAAATCTCAAAATTGACCATATCCATTTCCAGGTGTATACATAAATGTGCACTAATGTAATGATATAAACTGTGCCATATAGCCATAAATAGTTTTGACAATTACATATATAATCAGCTCTGCCCCAAGGTTACAGCTATGGAATACAAACTTTAACTTGAGTTGTATCTATTTGGCCTGGCTGTTTAAAAGTGCTCTGGTTTTCCTTTAAGAAACAGATCAATTTATCGCATACTTACAAAGTGTAGCTTTAGTTACACATAAATCACTTAATGAAGATGATTTTGCACAAGACGAACCCTACACTAACAAATTCTGTAACACACACAAACACGTTTCAATTATATTCTTGATGCAGCAGCTGCTCAACACCTGGACTTGATGGGTATCAGTCTAAACACTGCATATTTATATATCAACATTGTAGTGTAAATTAGGTCTATGGAAGCAACATGTGGTTATGATTCTACTGCAAATTGTTGACATGCTCAACTTGCTTTTTTAATCTGGTTTTTCAGGATGTGGTCACGCACAACGACCAGTCAACATACACACAAGGTACATGTTCATTCTTAACAGCCGTATCACCTACCAAATTGATTCCTGTAAGTAAAGACTGTGTCTCTGCTTGTCTTTGAAGACTCACATGCAAAATTATCTTCCAAAATCAGGCACATTTGGCTCTGATGTTGACGGTGTCTCCTCACCTGAGCTGTCGACTGCAGTCAGCGATGGAGGGCTGCAGTGCGCAGGATGGAGAGCTGCACCACCTGCTACAAGCCAGCAGCATGCGTCCTGGTCTCCCACTGATTACAACCAACTAGACCCTTCGGCTCAGACTCTGGCCTACTCAGCAACCTCCAGCCTCACTGCTGATGTGTACATGCAGACTCTGTGTCCCAGCTACACCATGCTGACCTACACACACACACCACTTCTGACTAACTTTGGGGTGAGTAGGAGAAAACTGCATGACAAAGGTGTGCTTAAACTTTTGCCTGGTACGTCGACTAAATCCCTCTTTCTAGAGGGGTTAGAAAGAGAAAGATTCCTGGTGTCCAGTATCCTCATTTCTCGATCCACATGAAGCATCTTTTCTAGTTTTAGTTTCCTTGGGATCAGCAATAATATTTAAGCCATTTTTGTTGTTTCAGACCATACCTGTAGCCCCAGCACCAGGCTCCCTCCCTCAGATGGAGCACTCAGACTCCGGGTTGACCTACCTCCCCTGGGCACAGCCCATCACCACCATATCTACCATGCCAAACCCAGTCCAGTTTGCCTCCCAGCCTGGGTCACCTCTGGTCCACATGCCCTTGTCCATGTCTTTGACCACCATGATCCCTCAGCTGGAGGCTCAGGGTGTTGATCATCCTCATCCACAGATACTGGACCTCCTGCAGCGCCCGGAACACCAGCTCCCTGAGCCACAAGGCCGGTGTCTGGATGAAGATCCAGTAGAGACGGAGACACCGAATCTCCTTGATAAACTTCTGGAGGATCAAAAGAGCGATAGTCAAGAGGAGGACAAAGACTCATACAGCAGCTCGCTCTTCATTCCAAATGTCTGAAAATATTCGTGTTCATAGAGAGCAGCATTTAACCTGTTAGGATACTTTGGTTATGTTACAATTTGTTATGTTAATGTGGCCATAATTTGCATTGATTATGATAGCACAGTACTCACTAAACAAATACTGAGATTCATGCTGGATAAATAACTTGGGGAAAGTGGGCAACTCTTACCAAACCCCAGGCACTCCGCGAAGGTCCCAAGATTGTCTGTGTGACAATTCCTTATTAATTAATTTGTTTAGCATTATGCCCCTTTCGAGTTCAATAAAAGGGCTGTACGTCATGTCAAGCTTATGGAGCTTTAGAGGTTATAAGACTGTTTTGAAACAAGTGATTAATGCTTTTCTTAACCTATAATTGATTTACATTCATGTAAGCGGCTGGTGTCATGCCTGAGACAGTTGCCATATTTTCAGAAACAGTTACCCTTTAATGCCGTCCATCTCCTCATACAGTAGCCCTGAGCGGTTTGTAATGCTGTCTGTTAACAAGAGCCGGAAGAATAACCATGTGTCCTGCACAGCTGCTTTTCGTTTTTGTAGCCGATTTATATTGAACCATGACGAAGAGCTGTCATCATGGAGGCCCAAATGTGAAGTTGTAAGACTGACTGGGAATCTCTGTCTGCAGCACCATCTGAGATATTGTACAGCAATACAACATGGGGGTTTTCAATGGAAGGAGGAGTCCTGTAAGAATGTATCTAATGTAAGAGGCGCAAAGTGAAAACTGTATTCTGTAATAAAGAATAACAACAGGTAGAGTTCAACCGTTACTAAAAAGATAAATGATAAATACGACATTTTTGATTGAGATAATTGTTTCATTTGTTAAAACAAAGTGGAGTTAACAGTCTTCCGCTGTACTGTATGATGCGTTTTTCCCCAGCGCTCATGCTCGCTCTTGGCAGTGAAGGCCCCTGAGTCTCAAGGTTTTTCCCCCAGGGGAAACTGACATTGTGACAGGGGGTGCCCCTCATCTGTCAAATCTCACACCTGGAAACACCTGAGATCGTATCGCAGGGAAGAAAACGTGCGGGGCCTGCTCGTGGGATGGAAACAACAACATGGCTCTGTTTCCCCATGCTATATTCTTAATTGTGGAAAGAAAACCACACATGCTGAGTAGGTGAAACTCAAAATGGGCACCAACAGTAAATATCCAGAGAAAAAAGATCATACCTCAAAATGTCAGATGTGTATATATAATCCGTATGCATAGGAGGATTAGCAGGAATTGAAACAGTGCAGGTTTCACTGTTCTATATCAGCATGACTGTAACTGTAACTCGAGATCCTTGGTAGACTAATCTTGAAGGCTTTCAGAGGTTTTGGTTTATTTTGAAAGCTGTGTGTTTGCACTGACATGATGATACTTGAAAGTATCATGGCAGCTGTTAAAGAAATGTATAAAATATTATCAGAAATGTTCTTTTGATGCATATAATACTAAGTGTTCTTTTAGAGTGTTTGTTGCAAAGTATGTGCCTGCATGTCTAACCAATTATATTTGACCCATCTGGGGAAAGTTTGATAACGTGTTCCCTCCCTAGAAGAGAACTGTGGGAGCAAAAGCTGTGACCTTGTAGAAATTCTTGTGTGGAAAATAGCATCTGTATGTAACTAGTTAATTATTATTCATGAGTGACTTATGATTATTCATGCAAACTTCAAATAAAAGGACACGGGGAAGAATGGAGAGTCGGAGAGAATTTGCAGAGGGACAAGCCAAGCAGTGCTCGTTGACCTCCTCTCTCCCCGTGTCAGATACGTTAAAGGTGTCTCTTGTTTCTGATCTGATGAAGCCTCCAATGTGTTGTCCTGTCTGACAACTGAAAGAATTGACTGTGTTGCGTTTGTCAAAGCAACAGAAATATTTTGACATTTTTATGTGTTGTCCTGTCTGACAACTGAAAGAATTGACTGTGTTGCGTTTGTCAAAGCAACAGAAATATTTTGACATTTTTGGTCCTTCGAGCCGGATCTCAACACTGCAGAAAAAAGGGTGACTGACGGGACGTCTGCAAAGACTGTGCACAGCAAAGTCTGGCGGAAAAACCTGCCGCTGGACAAAGACCACTTTTCAACGTGGCCAGACGGAAAAACCCCTCATCCATCCTTTTGACGCAGCAGACGAGATCCGAGCCAGTGGAGGGGAGACTTTCATCACGAAAAGGTCAGAGATTTGAAGAGACTAGGGAGCATTACGGCTCCACAGAAAGACGTCTTTAAAAGTGTGTCTGATTGCAGATCTGCAAAGAGTGTATGTGTGTGCGTGAATAATTGTTGTATGAAAAGGAATTTGGTCTGTTCGGCAGTATTTGGGCCCGAAACCTAACGGTGTAAACAGAAAGCCTATTTGCTTGCTGTAATAGATTAAATTGCATTAAGGACATTAGGTGAAGGGACTAGGGATCTAAAACGCAGATTTATTCCTGGGATAGAACCCCCAGACTGTGTCCGCAAGGAACAATACGTTCTTTGTAGAAGCTTGACACAGTGGGAATTATCTGTGGTCCTTGAGAAATTTCCCTGAGTCCTGGATCACTCAGTAACGTGATGCAATTGAATAAAACATTTCATGTTGTAGTAAGATGCAATTAAAATAAAAAGTAAAAGACAGATACTTGTAAGTGTAGAGAAAGCTAAAGCAAAAGAGGTGCTGGTTTATATGACGGAGGATGAAGAGACAGGGCCAGTGACGGGAAGACAGGAGAGACATAGGGATGAGAAAAGTGAAGAAAAAGGAGCTGCTGCAAAGCCAATGGTTGCTGCAAAGCCAAAGGTCGTAGTGCAGGGATTATGTAAAGTACATTCTTTCAGGATAGGAAGAGTTGATTTACTACCAAAAAGGGGTAGAGGAGGTTTCAGATAGAGCGAAACAGACAGGGACAGGGGAAGTGCTATTAAACTAACTGCTAAACTGATCTTTATGCATAGTATAAAACAAGAGGTCATTTTGTATGTGAACGGTAAACTTATTACCTTTTTATGTGACATAGGTGCCTGCAGGACTACCTGCAGATAACTAATAGATAAATAAATAGATAAATAGATAGAAATACCATTAAAGCAGTGCACAGACGCACAGTACGGAGGACAGAAGCTGCCAAACAAATAAATGAATAAGTTGCTTTTTAGTTTAAGAAAACATTTAATTTGACTTCACTTTGTCCGTTTGTGGCTGTAGATTTCTCCTTAATTCATCAAAAGTTAACATTAGATAAAACATACGATTATAAAAAATAAGCTTAATTTTATGGGGACATATATTATAAATAATACAAAATAGTACTTAATATACAAACATATCCCTCGATCAAATTTAAGATCAATCTAGACAACAGCCTTGGTCCTTGTTAACTTTCTGTCAGCTGATGTTATTTCACATTCACTGCAACAGGAATCAAACTGGGTCTAAAGGTATTCTGGATGTATAATGTTTGGGGATTTGGGTTTAATTTAAAATGCTATTTAGGTAATCATCAAATACACGCAGAAAACCTGACATACAAACTTTGATTCTGATCGTTTTCTGGATGTTTAAATACACCCCAACGGTGTTAGTAAAATTTGAGGGCAGCAGGGGGTTAACGTCAGTAAAGAACGGGGGAAGTTTCATGGTGATCTCAGCCTGGTTTGTACATTTGATTCATAAAAACATGCAGAAAACAAAACTAACAGTATTTTCTGATTTATGGTTAAAAGTGATTTCTGTAAATATATCTCTATATCATATGTCAAAATTAAACAAGAACGTTGAACTTGGTTTTATCAAATGTTCACTTTTCTGTTCTGGAAATGTAAGAAAAATAATACTTTATATTTTATACCTTAATGCCTCATTTGCATTTTTAAACATTACATTTCAAAGAACTTGTAATACAATAAATATTTTAATAATATAATACATTGTACCCTTTTCATCCCTTTATAAAGACTCAACCTCTTTCTGTACAGTAGATATAACAAATGATGCATTATATTTAATGCAGGGTGGACGCACACCACATGTTTCTTTGACTAAATCCTCAAAGCAAACATGGAAAGATTTGGATAATGAAGCAAGACGAGTAAAAGCAGCTCACAGCTGGACAAATACAATCGATCCTAAAGTTCAATACAATAAGGATACGCAATATTATCGTCAAAAACTACAGTGGGTGGTCACAACCACTCCAAACGTCCAGTTGGACGAGTCAAACACATGAGAAGCAAATGTGTTATCCCTTACGACAGAAGAAGAACAAAGTCTGGCTTCATTACCCAAAGAATTATGGTCTGAAGGTCCATCTGATGTAGGATTAATGAAAGGCGTTCCACCAGTAGTAATTAAAGGAAAAACAGAATATAGGCCGAAAGTTAAACAATATCCCTTAAAACCTGATGCAGAAGAAGGCATTGAGCCAGTAATTGAAGATCTAAAGAAAGCAGGAATTATAATTCCGTGCCCAGATTCACCCTGTAATACACCTATTTTTCCTGTCCGAAAAGCTGCGCCATCAATTTCTTGGCGCATGATACAGGACTTAAGAGCAATTAATGCTGCAGTACAACAAAGGGCACCAAATGTCCCCAATCCACACACATTGCTTAATTCTATGGATCCTAATGCAAAGTATTTCTCGGTCATAGACTTAAGCAATGCGTTCTGGTCGATTCCAATACATAAAGATAGCCAACATTGGTTCGCATTTACGTTTAAGAATAAACGATATACATTCACAAGACTAGCACAAGGCTATTGCGAAAGTCCCACAATTTTCGCTGAAGCAATTGCCAATTGTCTAGCAGACTTCAACCCCCCTAGTGGGAGCCAAATCCTCTCATATGTAGATGATATCATAATTAACTCCACAACAAAAGAGGATTGTAAAGAAGACACGTTAGCTTTAATCAAATTTCTTGCTAAAACTGGCAACAAAGTAAGTAAAAGTAAATTACAATTGTGGAAAGAAGAAGTAAAATACCTAGGTCACACGTTGACCCAAAATGGCAAAACAGTAAATCAAGAAAGAAAAACAGCCATTTTGTCTGCACCAAGACCAATAACAAAAAGACACATGATGTCCTTTTTAGGACTTTGCAACTACTGCCAAGCATGGGTAATGGATTACGCAGAAGTAACAAGACCTCTGCTTGATCTCATTTACTCTACACCTATGGCGTTAACAGATAAAATAATTTGGACAGAAACGTCAGAAAAAGCATTTTGTAACATAAAACAAATGTTTGCAGGAACGACGGTACTTGCCTTACCAAACTATGATAAACATTTTATCCAAACTGTAGACTGTAAAAATGGATTTATGACGTCAGTGTTATTACAAATACATGGGCAAAAACAAAAACCCTTAGCCTACTATTCAACACAACTGGACCCAGTGGCTAGAGCATCCCCGCCCTGTGTTCAGGCTGTGATCGCAGCAGCAATGGCTGTACAGGCCTCTGCGGAAGTAGTATTATTTCACCCAATAACACTACAAGTGCCACATGCAGTAGCAGCACTGTTATTACAAACAAAAATGACCTTTTTATCACCTGCCAGACATCTGTCATGCATGACTACACTTTTGTCGCAACCACATCTGAATATAGAAAGAAGTACAACACTAAATCCAGCCACGCTGATACCAGTATCAACGGATGGCACTATACATGATTGTCTGCATGAAACACAGTTAGTGTACAAACAACGTCCTGATTTATTAGACACACCTTTGACACATGGCCATATAGTATTTGTTGATGGTTCTGCATGTAAGAATGCACAAGGACAAAATTGTGTAGGCTACGCTGTAACAACTGTAGATAAATGCCTAAAAACAGGAAAATTACCATCTAATTTATCGGCACAGGCCGCTGAAATAGTAGCATTAACTGAAGCATGTAAATTATTTCAAAATAAGGATGTAACAATTTACACAGATAGCCAATTTGCATATGGCGCAGTATATCTATTCTGCCAACAGTGGAAACTTAGAGGTTTTAAAACGTCAACAGGAAAACCAATAACACATGACAAGTTATTACAAGAACTTTTAAAAGCTATAATGTTACCTAAATCTATTGCAGTGTGCAAGTGTGATGCCCACACTAGAAGAAAAGATATGGTTTCAATCGGCAATGCAATGGCAGACAAAGAAGCTAAATTAGCCGCACATCCTGTCTTGCATGTTTCAACTTCTCAAAATACACCAGTGACGTGTGACATATTACGACAAAGACAACAACAAGCACCACAAATGGAGAAATCAATGTGGCAGAAAAAAGGAGCTACAAAAATAAATGATATTTATATTAGACCCGATGGTAAACCCTGGTTACCTCGATCGCTGTTCAAATGGGCTTCAATAATGAGCCATGGGCGTTGCCATGCCTCAAACGGGGGGATGACAGACTTAGTGAACAGCTACTATACTACTTATGGGTTTAATACATAATAAAAAAAAAATTTGTAATCAATGTTAACATGCATTAAACATAACTCACCAGGACAACAACGTCCAAAACGAGGTGCATTTCCAAAACCAGAATATCCTTTTGAATACATACTTCTGAAAATACATATGGATTTCATAAAACTAAACAAAAGCAAAGGTGTAGAATACTGTTTAGTTATAATAGATGCCTTTTCCAAATGGGTAGAAATGTTTCCATGTGCTAACCCTGATGCAATCACAGTAGCAAAAGCTATATGTAAAAGAATTGTCCCAACCTTTGGGATACCAAAAAGAATACGATCAGATAATGGCTCACATTTTGTAAACGACACAATAAATAAAATAGGAAAAAACCTAAAAATAGACTTAAAATACCATAGTGCTTATCACCCGGCCTCAGCTGGGCTTGTTGAGAAGTTCAATGGCACAATTAAAAATAAGCTAACCAAATGCATGAACGAAACTGGAAGACCATGGCCTGAATGTGTTGATTTAGTACAACTAAGTCTACACATTATGCCTACAGACTGATGTAAATTGACTCCTTTTGAAACACTGTATGGTAGACCATATTATTTACCTGACTGACATTTAAAAATAAAAGACGAGCCTGACTCTGAGAAGACATTGGCAGACTATATGAGACAGGCGCTGAGCCATAGAAAATGTAAAGAAACCAATAATCTGCCTGATTTTCCTATATGCCCCCAGGAGGACAAAACTGTGACGCCTGGTGACCACTTGTTCGTGAAGGTGGTAAAAAGGAAGTGCTGGTCCAGTCCAAGGTGGGAGGGGCCATTCCAAGTTATTCTCTCCACACCCACTGCTGTGAAGATCGCTGAGAGGTCCAGCTGGATACATCTCTCACATTGCAAAGTGAGGACACTTAGTGATCTCGTTCCAACCGCTGAGTAGGGGAAGTCTGACTACAAAGGGGTTTGGAAACGCCTAGGTCCACTCGTCTCAACGTCAGTGAAGAAATCAACGATCCTCTCAGGTTAGTGGAACGAGAGCATAAGTGTGAAACCATGTCAAAATACCAGAAAAGATGGCTGGCCTCCTGGACTGCAGGTGCAACGATGCACGCACTGATGATCTTTGCTGCCTTCGCCCCGTGGATGTGGACAACACCTCAAGACCCGAAGGATGAAGAAATGATTCCATTGTTAAAAACTGTGATTGATGACTGTGATGATTTATTTCTTCTCCGTAACAGTACTGGTATGACGAGGTCTGTAAATCTCAGATTACGTAGGAAATGTTATCAAGACAGCGAGCAGAGTCATGGTAAGACTTTGATATACTGTAGTGATTGCATTATTCTCACAGCAGAAGGTACTTGGTCACTTCAGGTTCTCAATAAATTATTGATGACATTCAAACACTTGTTCCGTAATCATAGCATGTGGACACCTATTGTTGAACCATACACACTCCGCATACGACATCCTAGAGGTGATTATTATTGTAACCTCATTGGCAGGGAAGGGCATGGCTTACTGGAGGGGACTGGTGTGAGATTCTGCTGAAGTTTCTGACACCCATAACTGTGATTCTTCTCCTATGCTGTGTATTCATCACGTGCATCGTGCCTTGTCTACAATCCCTGATGTCCAAGATGATAAGCAGAACCACGGCCGAGAGCCTGGCCCTGATAACTGCACATGCACATAACGAAGGATCCACCACAGCAGACACACACTTATACTGTGATGGCTGTGAGGAGTGTGCACTGGCTGACATAAAATACATTGTCTAAACTGATTACCTCTGAGTGTAAAGAAATGTTGTTTTCGAACCTGACGACTGTACTGAAAGCTCTGCCAAGAGAATGGTATGTGTCTGATATGAGAAAGAATAATAACAATTCTGATAAACAGGAGGGAAATGTTAAAGAAATGTATAAAATATTATCAGAAATGTTCTTTTGATGCATATAATACTAAGTGTTCTTTTAGAGTGTTTGTTGCAAAGTATGTGCCTGCATGTCTAACCAATTATATTTGACCCATCTGGGGAAAGTTTGATAACGTGTTCCCTCCCTAGAAGAGAACTGTGGGAGCAAAAGCTGTGACCTTGTAGAAATTCTTGTGTGGAAAATAGCATCTGTATGTAACTAGTTAATTATTATTCATGAGTGACTTATGATTATTCATGCAAACTTCAAATAAAAGGACACGGGGAAGAATGGAGAGTCGGAGAGAATTTGCAGAGGGACAAGCCAAGCAGTGCTCGTTGACCTCCTCTCTCCCCGTGTCAGATACGTTAAAGGTGTCTCTTGTTTCTGATCTGATGAAGCCTCCAATGTGTTGTCCTGTCTGACAACTGAAAGAATTGACTGTGTTGCGTTTGTCAAAGCAACAGAAATATTTTGACAGCAGCAAACCTCAGAGTGATTTTAAGAGACACCAGTGTTAATTTGCACAGTCCTTGCTTATCAAATAAATCTCTCCTCATTAATCTGCTCTCTTTGATTACCCATGCTGTGACTCATTCAGTGAGCATGTGTTGTTCTTAAAGTGGACGAAAGACGGGGCAGTAAGTCCTCTGCTGCCTCACTCACACAATTTAGGTCCCTTTCTGTGTTGCGGCGGCTATATATACTGAAGAACTTTGCATACAATTGCCTGGTCCTTGTTCAGCTTTTCTACTCCTCCTTTCCGTGCATCAAGCTAATTGTTTATCTGATCTTAAATGCAGAGCCATAGCTGTAGTGTCAGAAGCATGTGTCGATCCCAGAGTCCCTTTAAAGCGCTTAGGCTTGGGGCAGAAACATGCCTGTACAGCGCCTTTGATGGCATGCAGGGGTGGAACACATGGAGCTCTCGCCAGGGTTCATCACAGAAAGGTTGTGCCCCAGGGTCTCAGAATATTGGCACCCCAAGGAGGATGAGAACACACATTTCACAATTCGCCCCATTAGAGACCTTTTATTTTCATTCTTACATCAAAATTTACATCGCAGTGCCACTGTGTGGTAATCCTCCCTTTAAACAGGCTTCATGAGCTGTTGGCCTTATTAATGATGAGCGAATTATTTGCTATTGCTGTATGAATCAGTTTAATATTTAAAACTACCTTTGGGTTGCCAGATTATAAAACATCCTTTTGGCACGTGTTTATCCTTTCTGATAAACTGTATAGTGTTAAGCCTGTGAATGTTCTCATTCGTCCAGGTCATCGTTATCCTCAAAGCAATTTCAGTGTATAGTGTTAATAAGTTATTTATAAAGGGGTGTGAATCCATCAGGTCGGCACTTAAACATGTTAATAAGTTATTTATAAAAGGGTTTGAATCCATCATCATTAACACATTTTAATATGACTAATATTAGATTTGATACATCTCATTATATTCTGTTCTGGATCCTTTTAATGTATCACATAATACAGATCAGAGCACCTGCTGAGGAAGATTGTGTAATATGAGTGAAAGCTCCACAACAGCTACCAAGTGGACCTTGTGGTGACATTGCATTGTATCCTATTTGATTATTGAAGTGCCCGGTTGGGGATGCAGCCATTAATGTGTTAAGCATCTTAGTTAATAACAGCCTGAGTACACAATCAGACTGGGTAACTTTGTCAGGTTCCCATAGAGATTTTTATTTATCTCTTTATAGCAGTGACTCAGAGGAAATAACTGTGGCTCACCTTGTCAACACTTCCCACTTAAATGGCACAGAGTCTATTTACCTTCTTAAGTGGCTAAAGTGGTCTTTTCATATTTAAACTCCTATTCTATTAGGTTTTGGCATGCACAGTAAGAGCTACAGTAAACTGATCTTTACTGGACCTATCCTGAGTGTAATTATCCAGCAATTGCCTTGTTGCCAAAATGTGCTATAAACTTTTTGCCAAGAAAGATCCAAGGATGTGTGTGTGTGTGTGTGTGTGTGTGTGTGTGTCAACTTTGTTTTTTTCAGAACTTAAAGGAATAGTTTTGCAATTTGGGAAATACACCTCTTCACTTTGTTGCCAAGAATAATCTGAGAGGATTGATATACAGTATAACTCTCATATATGTCCGTCAAATAAGAAGTCAGCCAGCAGACATTTGCTTAGCTTAGCATTAAGACTGCAATAAGGGGGAGACAGCTAGCCTAAGGGCCTTTAAACGCTGGGGCAATAAATTAGCACATCAATATACGTATGTTTTCAAATTGTGTTATTTTCAAGAATACTTTTACACAGAACACGGATACTACGCAGTACTTAAACAACAACAACTAAGAACACATTTCCAAAATGAGGTTGATTGCATGAGGAATAGAAAACCACAATACAGAAGCCCTGTAATCTGATTCAAGGTGGCAGACTTTACTCCATTCAACCCTGACAAAGGCAACACATATCAGATCCACTTTTTCCATTTTTACCTTTCACAATAAAAGCCCTAGAATGCGTAACTGTTGAGCTGATCTGGTAAAGCAAGCACATCATTTGGATGTGTGTTTGTGGGCAACCATTTTTCTCTGTTAATCTGTAGAAAAAGTTAATGGTAAAAGGCAATTCACTGTTTTACAGGAGGTTATGTGCTAAACTATTTCTTGGCTGGGACTGTCCAAGCCCCCACCACAGCAACTTCCTGGTTGAGGAAGTGCCAAAAATTGCAGTTCTCTGGGTGTCCACTAGGAGCAGGTTTCATAATAGAGCAGTTTCTCATTGAACCCCATGTAAATCAGGCCGTTTTCACAGCATAGTTAAACCTGTTTAAGGCCTGGACAAAAAAAACATTCTAGTCTGTATTTTTAGGTCATATCTCCATGACAACACTGAGGGGGGTGAATATTTCTGTAACAAGCTAGTTTTTATTTTATTGGAGGTTAAAGTTTGTGAATAATTAGGGCCGTGGTCTCTTGACTGACAGCTAGCTGCTGGCCCTCACTTCTCCTCGGAGGTAAAGGTCAGCCAGATGGATGTATCTCCCTCCCCCCAACGTCACATACATGCCTTTTTTTGGTAAGGGGAAATGAGGAGGAGTCAAAGTCTGACAAGATGGAGACTCCTGTAGGCAAGGACGATTGGATCAAGTTTAGAGAATGGACCTCAACGGAGATAATACGTCCATTTTTTATACAGTCTATGGGACTGTCACATAACCCCCTGATTAAACAAATTAATAAGTGAGCTTTAGAGGTGCTGGGAGACAGATTTTTATTTTTACATTTTCTTCTTTTTACCAACTTAGCCTCGCTGTTTCCCCCCATTTTCAAAACTAAACCAAATCGTAATAACCATATTAATCTTTTCATCGGATTCCTGGAAAGAAAGAGAATAAGAGTATTTCCCACAATGTCCAATTCTTTCTTAAATAACAAATTTTCGATGTCTTTATACAAACAGATGCCCATGGAGTGATGTCTACCAAGTGCAGTGCAGGAACACCACAGTGACGACAGAGCCTTAAGGGACTTCCTAAAAGCCCAGGGGGTATCAAAGCTCTGCACATGGTGTATGAAAAACCTGCCAATCTTAATGAATTTATCCTGGTGTTTAACTGTGAAGAAAAACAGCCTTCTACAGGAGGCACAGTATCACCAGCAATAGTTGTACTTGAACCAGTGCAGTCATGCCGTGGCCTGTTCTTCCTGTTTAGCTCTCAGAGAACACTCCATGTGAGGGTTATCTCTTAAACAATCCAATTCAAGATAGCCTTTCACATAGAAAATGCAGGAGCATCTATATCTATAGGAGCCTGCATGTTAATGTTTTCTCACATTTCGTCATTATATCAACTGTTGAAACATGTCGATGATATCTCTACAGTTCAGAGGGGAATAACGTGGTAAAAATAAGAAAGGCGTCCTACTATTTCCCACTGGCATTATTCAGATGAAGTTGTGTGTACTGTGAAATACCTGTAAGATAAACAGTGATTTTCCATAGAACTTACTGTCTGTCTGACCATGACAGCTGATCATACCTGGTACCTAAATGAGCATAAACACATCACTTCCTTTGCAGAGCCTCGTTACTTGAAAAGAGCTACCAGACACAGAATAGAAGAAAAACAAAAAGAGCTTTTATGAACCGAATTAAGTTTGAATCACTTTATTGTTCTTTTTGCAGGAGTTTATAAAATGAAAACTATGACTTTAATAGTGCTGACAAACCCACTTCACAAATAGAAGCACAGTACAGCAGGTGTGTTCACCCTGCACTTACATTCTGTTTGATGTGTAAATAGGACTTTCCTGTCATTTTCACAGTGCGACTGCAGAGTGTGTGACCCTCCAACCAGAGTTTCTGTTATCAGGCCTAGGTGTGTGTTGAGGTTTTGTGCAGGAAACATGAAGGAATGTCAACAGCCCTTGATTTACTCAATAAAGAAACACCCTATATGAATACACACAGGTGACAGGCTCACGTATCAGTTGTTGCGAAACACGGAGTGATATTATTTACACTCATTCATTATTTCATCAGGTCTGATAGCATTTTATTTATGTTGCCAAAGTTTAATTGTTCATTTACTGTATATCCGAACAATTGGAGGATTGTTCTTACCTAGTGCCCTTTTTTGGAATTCAAAAGAAAAACATTGATCCTGTTGCTTAGATACTAACAGGGATAAAGGAAGCACTGTGTCTTGACACAAAGGATTGATTCAATACATTTGATCATAAAACTTCAAAGGTTTGCAGCGTGGACACTGCACCTTGTACAACATCCAGTTTGATTAGTGTCACTTCTAGAGTGCTCTGTGATTACAGTTATACAGCTGGGGCCTCATAGTGACCTTCCTCACCTGTCATCTCTTGTACAGTATGAAAAACAATTACTTTTACTGTTACTGCCACACATTTTTAACTTTTTTAATGTCATTTTTTTTGGTCAATTTTTTGTTGTGATAGTGTAGCCTTAGGTACTAAAACTATTACATTAAGTTAAGTTACCTCCGCTGATGTACCATTGCACTCCTATAACACTGTTGGACTGTTGGACTGATGGAGAGTTAAAAATAAACACAATCAAAATCTCTGCAACGGCGGGGGTGTGGTGGTTAGCACTGTCACCTCACAGCAAGAGGGTCGCTCGTTCGAATCCCGGATGGGGCCCTTCTGTGTGGAGTTTGCATGTTCTCCCCGTGTCTGAGTGGGTTTTCTCCGGGTTTCTTCCCACAGTCCAAAGACATGCAGGTGGTAGGTTCATTGATGACTCTAAATTGCTCGTAGGTGTGAATGTGAGTGTGAATGGTTGTCTGTCTCTGTTCGTCTCTATGTGCCCTGTGTTAGACTGGCATCCTGTCCAAGGTGTACCCCTGCTCACACCCAATGTCAGCTGGGATCGGTTGAAGATGAATGAATGAAAATCTCTGCAGCAGAACCAGATATATAACTTTTCGTACGATATCCTACGAACCTGTTGACGAGAATGCGTTGCGGCATTAAGACCGGATGCCCAGAAACCTTATTGGCATACATGCACCAGGCTAGTAGTTTTTCTTGGATTGTTTTCATATTCTGTCCAGGTCAGATCTAGTTTAAAAAGCCAGACTTTTGTGCTGCTTTGAGATGTTCTAATGAAAGAAATACCAAAACTAAACAACATGGAATGTTATTCCAGATGATTACAGATGAGAGGTTATTTTTCAATATTTTACTGTTATAATTGTGTCGAATTTGATATACCACAAGAGTTAAACTAACGGCCCTGATACTAAATTAAGCTAATGCTAGATGTTGGGAATCTAGTAATAAGTAATATATCAGTAAGATGCTGAAAATGGTGTTTGTCATGCACGAATTAAAGAGAAACCTCAGGGCTGAACTGCATGTTGAATTGTCCAACTTTAGAGCAGAAATAAACATCTTTACAGCCTGGTACAAAAAAAAAAGTTTTTGGTATCTATAGCTGATTTCCCCATTCATGATAACTACTGGGTGGATTTTCATATAAATCACCTGTTTAAATTATATTAAGGTTTAACGATGCTTGCTATTCCACAAGATGAGGTGTTTTGGTATAAAAACCTACTTTTGTAATTTCCAAGTATTCGATAGACCTCCTGCCTCATAGACATACATATGATGATATGGTGATAGATACACATGATTTTATGCTAGTAGCTACTTGTCCTTGTATCAGTGGGTTATTTATATAAATGTTTAACCTCAATTATTTTCCTTAAGCCGGCTCTTGTGAAAAATTAGATTTTGCTGCATGAAATAAACCCAACTCAAAGACTATTTACTAGCTTTTTGAAATTTCTTTCTTTTTTTAAAATAATTTTTAGCAGTTGCACTTGCAATTTTTTTCAATGTTTCACACACACACACGCGCACACACACACACGCACGCACACACACACACACACACACACACACACACACACACACACACGCACACACACACACACACACACACACACACACACACACACACACACACACACACACACACACACACACATACAGCTTCTGAGATTGTTGTCTTTGTCGGCATGCTTAAACATCACAACCAGCAAATAAAAGGTGACTGAAGTGCTCTGCTGAGGCCTGAGTGTGGGTGTTTTTTCACACTGATCAGGTGCTGCCAAGACTCTACTGGGGGATTTCCACAAGTCCTGGTTCCGCAGAAGCTTGGTGGGAGCTCACTAACAGGATCTGTGGAATACACACTGTACTCATTGTTTAGCTTTGACACACTGCAAAGGTGACATCTGCAGTCACTTGGAAGAAAGACATGAACCTTAAATACATCTTTAGATTTCTGACTTTCTGTTTGTTTGTTTAGTTGACAGCCGGCAGACTGACAGGTCTGAGTTTAATGTTATCTGATACTCTGAACATCTTTGGCACATGGAGCCCTTCTCACAGGCGTAAAGTACTTGGAATTTCAAATAGTTGATGAAACTAATCATGTTTCTGTTTTCAAAACTTGATTCGACTTGCCACTTTAATGATATAAGACACCAGAGGGAACATATTTTACAAGCTCATGCTTCTTTATCTTTTGATTTTATCGAGCAAAAGCCCACGGCCAAGTTTCAGGTTAAAACCAATGCCAAGAATACCGTAAAAGGTATCATGGAGTTCATTTTAATTTAGCATATGTGTCTTATAACTGGCAAAGAATAAGATAATGTTTCCATGAGATTCAATTCAATTCAATCTTATTTATCAAATCATCACGTTATCTCAAGACACTTTACATACAGAGTAGGTCTAGACCACACTCTGACTTATTCATGATTTACAGAGACCTAACAATTCCTCCATGAGCAACAGTAAGTTGCAATATCTGTATAGATATTGCAACTTACTTAAGTTGCAATATCTTGACCACTAATTTACATGAAAATTCATTGCATTTCTCAAAACTGACAAACAGACACAGGATTGCTTTTTCTGCACTGCTGTTCAAAAGGTTTGAAATCCTCCCGCAAGAGCTTGATTCGGTCTGGTCAGATGGCTGAGATGGCTACCTTATATTTTTATATGGTCTTTAATACTGTTAAAACAGCTGTATTGTATGCACCAATCTGGTTACCCTGTCAGTTTTTGTGATGACATGCTGTGAAATCTCTGCAATTACTTGGTGAGTAAAATGTTATCATTACTGATAAGAATGATGAATAAAACTACAACAAAACACGGCCCAAAATGTAATAAACTTGAAATGACCTTTCAAACCATCTGATGAAGTCAACACAGAGCAGTTATGCTCTACCTGGTTTAAACAGTCTGGATAAGGGCCCATACACAAGGTTAAATGGCCATGTGGAGCACAGATGTACTGTATATTAACAATGATTAAGAGACAGCTGTGACAAAGTTGCCCAAATAAGCCAGAAAACTTGCCTGTAGTCCACGTTTTAAAAGGAATAATTCACCCCAAAACAATATCAATTGTGTACAGTCCTCACCTCTCCCGGCTCTGTGGTCCCAGAAAAAGTGTTTTTATCAAAAATGGTGTTAAGGAGAGTGGAGCACTTGACAAATAAAAGCATATCTGTGCAAATTTTGATAGAGGCCAGACAAAAGATGACAAAAAATTTTATAAAATTGCCCCCAAAACTTTCTGAAAATTCCCCTGTAGACTGAATCCCCCTGGATCTGTGTGGAGTACTGATGAGACTGTAACCATCCTCACGTTAAGACATGAAACAAACAGAAATGTTAACATTCTGTCCCATTTTCAACATGTGAATGTGTTTTACCCTGGACAGGACACCAGTCTATCACAGGGCACATAGAGACAGACAACCATTCAAACTCACATTCACACCTACGTACCTACAATTTAGTCGTCAATGAACCTAACACCTGCATGTCTTTGGACTGTGGGAGGAAACCGGAGAACCCAGAGAAAACCCACGCAGACACAGGGAGAACATGCAAACTCCACCCAGACAACCACACCACCAATAACCGAAGAGACGCATCGATTCACATTTTATTTTTCTAAATGTCTGTAAATCCGGTTAGAATTTTGTGCTTAATTTGGATGGAAACCTGACAACAGAGAGAAACAGACAGACTTTCAAGAAACCTGTAAACTGTCTGAATGACTCATTTAATAATAAAGTAAAAGCTCTTCAGTTAATTCTGTCTGGAAGAGTAAATTAGGATTTCTAAAACTTACAATATGAGTCCACAAAAATTAAACATTTCATGTGTCATTCCTGTGGAACAGACACAGGCACATGGTTCCTGGAACACTTTTGAGTAAACCCCCGAAGAGCAAGGATTACCCTGCATTTGGTTTTAACAGATTGGTTTAATTCACTAATCCGCCTTTGTGTAGTAGCCCCCAGCCCCGAGAAATAACTGAGATGGAGACACGTGGTGCTGTGACAATTCAACTGAAACTTCACAACAGGCTAGACGGTGTGAGCTATGAATTCTCTGCTTTCTCATCAGAGGCTATTAGAGCCTTATCTGACACCTGAGGGGGTGAAACATGTCAACGTACACAAACACACACACACAGAGACACACACAGACACACACACCCTCTCATGCAGCCTTGCTTAACCGCTTGCCAGTCTTAACAATGTTGCTGTAGTGACCCTGGAGGTAAATGGGGTGGGTCGGGGGGGTCTCTTACTGTTTACAGTAAGAGATCAGAGTCAAGAGCTGCAGCCAGGTCAGGTTAGGGTGGATCACATCTCGATCTGTTCAAACTCTACTGTTGACAGTTAGGAGCCCCACATTTCTTGTCCCTTGCACGTGAACGCCTGACCTCGTCTCTGCAGCAGACACTCTCAGTGGGATTGCCGCTTTGACATTCAACTTTCTGTTAGGGGGTAAATAATGCTAAAGAATCTGCTGTCAGCCTTTAATTAGGCCTTAATCAGGTATGGGACCACATTAAGCTACACTCCATCCATTAGATGGACATGTTTATGTTTCAGTAGAATAATGATACGATTTTCACACCCAAGTTAACCTCCAAAGTATTTGGGCCCTCATTTAATCAACACTGCTCTCACTCAAAATTGTGGAAGATGCAACTTGCTTTGCATGATATGGCGACATATGATATAACAGCATTGCAGATATGCCAACAATAGTGGGAGATTGACGTCACATAGAATCTCTAACCAGGAACCTTCTGGAAAAAATAGGGATATATTGAAAAAAGCAATAAATTGCAATGCACCTGCAGAATTCATTTCACTCTCCATTTTAAAAGACTCTGCTTTCTACTAATTACAACCCATGTCACAACATGCAGAAGAATGAAGGCCTATGATGTGATTTGGTATGCTCCTTATGCGCACAACAATGGGCTCAACCCGGGGCAACTTTTGCCCGATCTGCGGCCCCTGGCAGTAGTGGAGCAGCAGCCACCGACTGAGTGAAAGAAGACAGTCTGACAGTCTACAGTGCAGATAGGGGAGGAGGAGGTGGGATGTCCCAGGTGTCCTCTGGCTGCCCCTTGACCCAATGGAGAGTCTTCAGCTCAGGGGCACCGGAATGCAGCAACATACCTTTCATTGGCTTTGATGTCCCACATATTCATGTTAGTTCTTTATGATTCTGAATTTACAGTGTGACATCTCCCTTCCCAATTTCTAGTTATCTTTATTATTATTATTATTATGTAGATGTATTTGTAGTGTGTCCAGTGAGTTGTTTTTTTGTTTTTTTTTAGATTGAAAGATTAAGCTTTCCTTTACCTTGAAAAACAACAAAATATCATCTCATAATTGTGTGGTTCACACAAAGTTACTTAACAATAAACTCAGGTGATAATGAACCAATATTATGAATTCAACCTGTAAGATTACACTGCACCGTTCAGTCAGTTCATCGTTTGGTTTTAAGGGAGGGACTTGCGATTCCTTGAATTTGTCTGATGGTTTCAGTGTCGGCCCTTACTGTCTTAAATCGTTAAATCACCCTTTTTCTTCCCATCACAGCTTTGTTTTTTTCTGGTGTCGGCCGCAGCATAATAGAAACGTCATCAACATTCGCTCTCCGTGAATTGAAATGAGCGGAGCTGTGTTACCACACGGGCTCACTCTGAGCCCAAAACTTTGTATTAGGGAGCTGTGAGGGTAAAGTCCGTTTGATGCCAAGTCTGACTGAATAGATCAGATATTTGCTTTCACACATTCTGCCCCGCCTGGTGATGTCGAGATCGTTTCAGGGTTGCAGTGCATGTGTCAGACTAAGCAGCTGGTTATTGTGAGTCCCATCATGATTTTCCACCTGTATTGATCTATGATCGGCCTATCGAAGCAGTAGAGGAGTTTAAATATTATTAATGTTTTTTCTTTTTTTTTACTGCACTTTAAGCCATTACAGAATACATTTTTTAAAAGCAATGCAGCGCTTGAATCTGCTCAGGAAACGGGATTCATATGATATAAGAACATTTTAGAGACTGAAATTTGATTTTTACCATGTGTACATGGGGGCTAAGAAAAAAAATGGACTCACAAACATGGCCAGTAAAATGATTAGCAAACACCAGAAGCAACTGGGATGCATTTATTAAACCACAGATTGTGTCTGATCCTGTTGATCAACTTTTTAAAAACAATTCCCAAATTGCTCTAATCATTAATGTTCTTAGCTGCTGCAGGGGACTAAGAACATTGATGAAACATCTGTCACTGCAAATGCAATAACTTTGCTGCTAGTGTTGTCTGTACTGTGCATGTTGTGCTGTGATTTACTATGATGTGTTTAACCCACCTGTGAATCCAAAGGCAAATGTCTACATTAAAGATTATTGACTATTGACTATGAACATGCAGTCACTGAATAAGAGCATTGAACTAGTCAGTGATTGGATTTTGCCAGAATTTTCAACAATGAAACAAGAATAAAACTGAAACTTGCATTTACTAGTACTAATTAACCAACGGGGCAGGATGCAGGCCTGCTGCAGCAACATGTCAAGTCTATAGCCTACAGCGTGTGGAAGGTTTTCCACAAGTACAATTTGCTTTGCTTTTTTTAAACACTTAGTATGTTGATTCCATTTAATGTTTTGTTATTACGGTCATAAAGTTAAAGGGGAATGTTACTCAGTCACATTAGTTGCTCCTGTACTTCCATTCAGTTCTCACACTACTGATGGACTGGCCTTGATTTTGTAATGTCTTTCATTTACAATTTGTTTCAGACTTTTCTACATTCCACAATGACCCAGAGTAAAAAAAAATAAAAAAAATTTGAAGCAACAGAAAGAAAGTAAGAGGACAGTGACATTTGTCAAACAGTAAAGGACAAATGCAATACAATAAGATGCAATAAATCAATAAGTAAATAAAAGAATGCATATACAAATGAGCAAACAAACACAATCTGTTAATATTCAATCAAATAGCAATTATTATTTTACAAATTAAACAAGATGGTTCAATAATCATTGCAGAGATTAGTTAGTTGAAAGTGTGAAACCAGGATCCATTCTATCATTTACAGAAAAGCACAAATAGAGGCTTGCTTCCAAACCCACATGGTCATGTAAATGTCATGGCATTTAAATTTCAATGAGTCAAAAATGACCCTGCAGAACCCCACCCAGCTTAAACGTTCTTGACAAGCCACTAACCAAACTCTGTACATGTATTGAGTCATTAAAAAGGCACATTTTATTTATTATTTCAACTATTCTAATCTTTTTTCGAAATGTTATCTCCCTATAGAATGGTCTAAATAAGGGGTGGCCAAACCTTTCGACTGTGGGCCATATACAGAAAATATAAGGACTCACAGGCCAAATGATGGTAAATGTGTAGTTTGAAAACCATTTCTCTCCAAGAAAATCTTTTTCTAAAGTAGAAAACCCCATGTGCCATAGAGCATTAAGTTTCTATGAAAATACCTATGCAACAGGTAGTTTATTGGTGTGCCAACATATACAAGTTTTTTTTCTGCTCCTCTCCTAAATTCGATTCCAATTAATTCAATACTTTTATTAGTGTGACATAAGTGCCCACTTAAAGTATAATGATGTTATGTGCAAATATGTAAATAAATCACGACAAAACAGACTGTTGAATATTTGTTTGTGGCATAAGCGCCCACTTAAAAGGGGACAATGCTATGCAAACCTATGACCAAGATGCACCAAACAAAACAGGCAAGAATAGTTACATATTGGTTCCTGTGCCAAGAAGTTAAGACAGAGATCATTTCACTAAAGTCCCTAATATAAGTGGTCAAAAAACAGGGCCCAGGCCATCTTGTGTAAGTGTTCAGACTGGTCCTTTGGGTAATTCTTAAATACAGGTCATGCAGGATGCTGAAGAGGCGAAACAATGCGCTGCAGGCTATTGAAAAACGGGCTGTGGCTCCCCAGGTCTAAATGTTTTCAAAGTTTCAAAGCTTTCCATACTATTCTTACATATATGTTATGCTGATGGGGAATTATTTTTTGTGTTGCCTCTTAAAAGAACATTTTTGTACGTAGTGTTCGTAGTTAGTCCACTTCATGTCGTGACCCCACCGGAGTTTGGCCTCAGTGTCCTCAGTGTTATTGCCCTGCAGTTAAGCATTATGGCTTCACTGTACATCTGTGCTCTGTATAATCTTTAATAATGCAACAATCTAAGACTGCGGACTAAAGACTGAACTGAGAGAACCTTCACTGCTGTGCTCATTAAGTTTCCAAGGGACCTACCACACTTAAGCTTGATCAAGCTTAAAGAACAAGACAGACATGCGGCAATTAAGCCCCGAAACACTGAAGTCCTGTGTGCATTTCCTCAGTGTTGTGCTCATGTGTTGCTCTATGGTTATTTAAATGTAACCCCTAATCTCCTGTGCCTCTGAAAATTATCAGTGTTAGACACTTTAACGAATCTTTGAATAAAAGCACAGTAATATTCCCTAAGCATTTATCCAAGAGTGTGTATGACTATTTTACCATTTTAAATACTGGTGAACTTCCTCCCTGCACGTTCATTTCTTTACCTCTGCCCTAACACGTTATCAGTTGGCACTGTTTATGACTCTCCTCCCTGTGATAGTTGTGCAGCTCAGTGAGTAAACTGTGAACCTGCTGGAGCAGATCCTGATGAACTTGACCAAGTCCTAAATAACTGACACTGATGGAGCACCCGTGTGTCTAATTTAGCCCATTAGTCTATTTTATGACTGTTTTAAAGTGTGAATGCTATACCAGTCTATACAAAAAGTAATGCATTTTAAGCACATTGACATAACACATATTTATTTAGCATTTTCATGTATGAAAATAAATTTTAGTAGTAAAAAATAAAATACAAAAATAGTGGTCTTTCCATCCATTCAGCATTCATCATTTTCATTCCACCAAAGCAAGAGCACACACAGTGAAATACACCGGACCATCAAGCGCACAGACTTGCTGAGTTCTTGAACAGAAGAATGATTACAGTCAAAAGACAAAACAATACTGCTGAAGGTCCTATCATAGAACATTGTAACACATTTCGGAGCTCATCTGCAAATCCCTCTTGAAATAGTTCTCTTCCACGGTACAGGTGTATGGATAGTCTGTGGGGTTGTAGTAAGGTGCATATTCAGGGGCAGAGAAGCTCTCCTGCTGGCCTGGCCAGCAGTGGGACAGGCAGTAACAGTCCTGGAGGTTGCAGTGCTGATAGTGGTAGTGCTCTGAAGTAAAGCTGTGGAAGCTGGACTCCATCCTGGTGGGTGAGTCGTAGCAAGAGGAGGAGGAGGAGGAGAAAGAGTCCTGCGGCGAGTAGCTGTTGTGATCCATGGGGTTGCAGAGCTTCAGTGACTCCGGTGAGGAGCAGGGAGCCTAAAAGAGAAGAAGACGTAGAGGATGGTTCGGATTATTTTCAGTCGGAGTTGACACGTGTCATTTGATGGACATTAAAATGATGCCAGAACACAGGCTCACCTGGGACACCTGTGAGTGGTGTTTGTTTTAGTTTTAACTGTAGATTAGGCTATAGTGTTGTAAGAATGTTATACATAATTTTAATGTGCTACTGAAAAAAATATTGTAGTGATGTATATCTATTTTACCTACTACTTAATTCTACTTTATTTTAGCTGTAGTTATAGCCTACCCCCATTTGAATATTTTGTCAAGTAAAAACAATCCTGTGCCTACAGGCCACACACTTATTTAATTGCTATACATGCTGAATTCAAGCCCCAACACAGGTCTCTGTTATACAACCATGCCAGACCTCTATTCCAATGCAATTTGATGTTTCCTAGGTGTTAGAAATTGTTTATTACTGTATAACCATAATAGAAGCCGAAAACACTCTCCTGTTCTGCATACATCCTGATTACAGCACCGTCACATTTTAGAAATAGCAACATTGCTTATATTACATCTCTTTTGCTTATAAATGATCATTGTATTGCAATAATCATGGAATCATAATGTGCCGAATATAAGAAGAGACCCCATTGTTAAGGATGTGGATCGTCTTTTTACATTTCAACCAGAAACGGCATATGGATCAAACAAAACGCTCTTTTGTTAATGGAGTTTGTTGGAGAAACCTACCATCCCATGGCCATAGTAGTCCGCATCAGAGGAGAGTCCATGGCACCATGGCAGCGGGAGGGCAGGAGGGGGAGGCAGGGAGGCGCAGTCGTAGCCGCTGCCGGTGTTGTTGCTGCTGTTGCTCATGCTGTAGCCGTTGCTAGGCAACATCATGTCCCCGAACTGCTGCTGGACGTCGTTGAAAGTGTTCCCCTGCATCTGGGTGTCGCACGAGCTGTCAGGGACGGGGAACGAGGTGGCGCGCAGCTGGAAGGCTCGCGCTCCACAGCTGCTCGAGTCTGCTGCGGGAGCGGCAGGAGGAGGGTCCACATAGCGACCTGAGGGAATTTAATAGAAACAATAAATTAAAAATATCCCAAAAGTACATAAAAAGCGCCATTCGTTTCACAAACTGAAGCATTATCTACCTGCACTATATATTTATATGGTTATATTATATATCTATACTATAATGTATCGGTCTGTAATATATATGAACCTATCTGCTGCACACCAAAGTGCATCCTCTCAACATCTATACTGCATCTTACTTTAAAGTTGTGAATATTGTCTCGCCCTCATCTGCCGACATAACAAATAATTAGGTAAGGGGAGAGCGCATTCCTAAAATATGCACAGTACTCTGCATGCATAAAGAAGACCTTTAAATGGACCTATAAGTTGAGAGTGATGTCATGACACCATCAGCCAACACATTTGAATGTAGCCTTGGTTTATAAGACGGGGCCCTGCACTTTTGGAATTGCGCTTTCAATAGTTGACAAGAATGACATTCCAAGCACTTGTCTGAGTAGGTCAGGCTATGGCCGGGGCTTCCATGTGAGTATTTTGTTCCTGGTTCTGGGGATTGGTGGGGTCATGGCAGGTTGCAGTCTGTCATTAAGGAGTGCTGTATGGTTTTTGAGTTTGCTTCTTTTAGACTACCTGCTGCAGCCAGTGCGGATTTTCCCAAAATCTTACTAAACAATGGGATTTACAACTGTAATTACGGCTAGATTCTTTTTTATTTAACTTGGATCATTACAACCCGCAAACACCTTTCGACTTAAATTGGCAAAGTGCACATCTTGGGTAGGTGTAGCCTGTGATTGTTATAGGTCAGGTTGGATAAAATACTGCAGTATTTATTCTTTTCTATAGCTTTATTTGCTTTATTGGACATTAGACATTGGACCGGAAATTTTCCGATTGGTACACTTACTTGGAAATGGGGACGCGCAAAGATCCTGAAGATCCGAGCATGCCTGAGATATCTGGGATATCTGTCCATCAGGAAGAATAATAATAATAAGAGGAAGAAGAAGAAGAAGAAGAAGAAGAAGAAGAAGAAAAAGAAGAAGAACGGGAGGAGAAGGAGGAGGGAGAAACACGATTATTAGATATTTCTTGACAGAACATTTGGATTTGACTGTGACAGATTTCCCACCCCCCGTAGTCGGTGTTTTTCCCCTTGCAAAAGTGTGTGTGTGTGTGTGTGTGTGTGTGTGTGTGTGTGTGTGTGTGTGTGTGTGTGTGTGTGTGTGTGTGTGTGTGTGTGTGTGTGTGCTGGCAGAGTAGTCAATCATTCACAGGGACAGTTCATTGCTTTGCTCACTATGTGTGTTTTTTTTCCTTCTGCTTTGTCAGGCAGTGGAAAGGGCACAGTGGTTGTGAGGGTGTACTGGAGAGAGAGAGAGAGAGAGAGAGAGAGAGAGAGAGAGAGAGAGAGAGAGAGAGAGAGAGAGAGAGAGAGAGAGAGAGAGAGAGAGGAGAGGGAGAGGGAGAGGGGGGAATCAGGGATGAAGGAGGGTTACCGTTTTCACTTTTTTACGGCTTGCCTCCCGGGCTCTGTGCCTCTGCAGCAGCTCTTTGACTGTGGTCTTCACTCGGACGCCCTGGTAAACCCTCGGCTTGTCTGCATGAAGAGAACAGCATGTCACTCACATTTACTAAACACTCTCCATTAGACAATAGCAGACTCCTGTTCTCTCCACCCTATACTGCTCACCCCCCCCTTACCCCTCCTCCCTTAGGATAAGACCACAACGTGTCTTCTACCCTCAAATAAAAAACAAAAATAACTGTAACATGTGTTGTTTTACCCCCTAAACGACAGTCTCACCATGAAATGATTATGTTGCACTGTTACACTCTAATAAAATGTTGAATGTAAGACGTTGTGGAAAACGTTGGCAACACACATATATTAAGTTATATTAAACAACAAACTGGGGTATAAACTGTGTGCAGCGCTTGAAAATCAAAGTTTTGATCCAAATTCGAGGTTCGTAAAAGTGCATTATCAGCGGTAAGTGCGCGCTGTGGCTGCGGCGATTTTCGCCCTCTTGTCCCGATCTCAAAGCCCCCCAGTGCTGCCGGCCAGGGCTCTCTCTTTACGGCACCAAAAGGCTCAAAGTTTCCTCCTACGCCGCCGGCAGACCCTTTCACTGCAGCCTGTTTGTAATCCGCGCTCCACATCCACCCCGCCCAGACCAGGAACAAAGGAAAGCGGCTCAAATTGCGCTACCGTAAGTATATATTTATGATCAAAAGCGCCTATATGACAGCATTAATGTCGAAATGACCAACCCGGTTGATATATACGTTGGATTACGCCTCGGATCGTTTGGAAAAGTTGGATAAATGCCGGTCGATCGCGTAAAAACGCACGAACAAAGAGCTGAAAAGATTCCGTGAACCGATTGGTAACTAAAACTTCAACCTTTTCTTAGTAGACGAGTTGGCGCCGTTTGTCTGAGCTACAGTTGTGCGTAAGAACCAATACCACAGTAAAGTTTGTATCGGTAAAATCAGTCACAACAATCAATGAAACCCCTCTCGATGCTTTTACGCATTTCAGTCTGGGCTGCAGTTTGTTTAGATTGTTGTTGACTGGGGTAAAGCCTCGTATCGTTGATTAAACAAACCCAAGCTCTGCTCCAATCTGCTGTTTTATTCAAATCACCCTGCCCCAAACTTGGATATGTTACAGTGAAATTTAATGGCGCTTACACCGGAGACAACTGGCCGTATTTTCCTATAGGTGAAGCTCGATTAAGGAACACAGAAACAACGCCTCGCATAGGTGCACGTAATTCAGGCCTAAAGGCACTCAGGAGTGGCGAGCCGTTTGGAAAAAGACGATTTGTTAAGGAGACGAAGCCTCGGCTGCGAAACATCATCTGATAAATATTCATACAGTTAAATGCTACTTCATGATTTGTCTTAAATGTGGCAAATAGTTGGCCGAAATTACACGGCAGACACATCCCACTCTAACACGGTTACTCCTAACGCCCTGTTACGCACCAGCATCCCGGGCAGAGAGGCTCCGGTTGATCTGTTAGTTCTAGCAGTTATTAATCTTTTATAAAATGTCTTGGAAGTATCCATCCACACGTGTTAACGTGTGCAAACAGACGTCGTGCACAGGAACCAAACATATATAAATCCATAAAAGTCGGTAAAGTTGTATGTGACAGTTTGCATGAATAATAAGCCTGATCCACATCAACTAGGAAACAGGTGGCAATACAGTACAACGATTAATCACTAGAAGTTTCATTTTTACTTTTGGTCATCTCATGTATATAAATATATATATACGTATATATATATTAAATGTGTGTTTAAAATGAGCATCTACAGGGCAGTCATTATCATTGTGCACGTGACTGTGTTATGCCTTTAATCTCAACACTAAACATTATTTTTTTCTTCTCTTTTCTCTTTTCTGTCTAACAGGAGAAAATGCAACAAAATGATTTCCAGATGAAAATCCGATGTGAAACTCACCAGACATGATGGTTCAGATGAAGAGAGGCTCCCTGGAGAAGACCTGTGGGACTCCACAACGTCCTTTTCTGCCTCAGCAAAATGGCCAAGAACGAAATTTGCGCAAAAGTCTCCAAAAATCTCAACACAAATGTCTTACAGCAGAGTCAGAGCATACAACAATATTGTAATATAGCTGGGGACATATTAGTTTGAGATTTTCTCCCTCCATGCCTACTATTTAAAACCCCTAGAACTCAATGATTTGACAATCATTTGATTGCGCGTTACTTTCAATTTGAATATTCAGAGGCAACGGACTTATATCGATTTTTCAATAAAAACCACTCCGCATTGACATTCTATAAGGTCCACTTTAATATAATATAGTAGAATTTCATACTTTGACCAAAAAGAAACCATACTTTTATTAATTTTATCCTCCTTTTGCAATATCAGAGCATCACACCCCCTCATTAAGCACTACAGGACTGGATGCTTCTTGTGCGCAACTTTAACACAGCGGATCACCTTATATCTGCGATTACACATTCACTGCGGCCAGTCTGCATGTCTACAGTATATTCAAACATATATTTAAGCTTTATTTCAGAGAAAAACACATAAATGTGGCAAAGAAGTGGGCGTGGCAAAGGGCAGTAGCCATCTTTGGCATCGCAGGCCTTGAGCTCCACAGCTAGTGTTCAGAGAGCACTCACCTGCTGAAGGCTGCAGTGAGAACGCTCTGCAGCTCTCATCTTATAGAATATCATCTTTAAGACAAGTAGAATGATTAAAAATATAAATGAATCCAGAGTAATCAAAAAAATGACCAGTTCAGATCCCCCGTTTGACAGGGTATCTTTATATTTAAACATAGCTGCTTAATTCAGCAGCGAATCACTCTATCCAAATGCACCCGCATTAAATAAAGTTAAAATGCATTTATTTTCATTTCATTTATAGAAGGTTGCATTGAGAACTTTGGTTGCTCTTTCTGTGCAGCAGACTGCAACAATATATTCACATCAGCCCGTAGAAAGTGTTGCACTTTTTCGACTTTGGCTTTTTATTTTAGAATATGGGGTATATGATAAGTAACGAGAATATTAGAAACAACAGCAACATACAAAGATTTGACATCAATGATGTCCAGCCAGCTGTAAAAATCTGGAGCAATTTTGTTTTTCAGATTGGTTAAACAGCCTGAGTTCTTATTATGATATTTTGTTATTCGTATTAGGATGGTAGACTAGTTATCATGACTAATATAATTATTATTACTATTACTGTGATGACTTTTATAAGTTACAGGAGCAGAAGTGGTGATAGTATTGTAGTATCCCCACTCTATATAGAAAATGCAACATTTGGACCAACATGACATGTCTGTGTTTCATATTGGCCCGGTTAAAAGCCCTCTTTGCTCATCTTAAGCACTTTTTATAACAAAAAATAAAGTTCCTTCTCCACATCTTTACAGACATGAAACCCTCCATCCTTGTCATCTGCTCTCCCACTACACTAAAGCATGTTCTCCCCGCTGCAGCAGTGGTGTTGCGGCTCCACCTAGTGGTCAGAAATCAGTACTTCCACCCTGCTCGAACGTCCCTCCCTGAATAATTTACTTTCGTTGAACAAGATGCATTGGCCAATATTACAGTTTTGTCGTGTTGAAACTATTTTCACTCCTGATCAGAAATAAAAACCCATTTCAAACCCATTTTGTACAGTGGTAATTATGTATGTAGTTATGGGATTTACACTATAAAGCATATTTACCTTGCTCTTACTTTGAAACATCAGTTTATAATCCCCCTAAAAGAGAATGACTTGGATGAGTTTGTAAAACAAAACAGTAGTGTGTCATTCATTTAAAAACAAGGACCTTTTCTTAAAAACTGAGATCTTATTGAAAATCACAAAGCGTTACTGTTCAGACAATTCATCTGCAATTATACATTTTACTTGTTAGTTTCCTGTTTGAAAACGTTTGATGAAATGATGCCATAAAGCCTTTTGGATAACACTTTATTTTAACCCCATATTCTGTAAGCATATACAAACAATTATGAAATGTTTTTAATGACACGCACAGTGTGGTTGTAGGCAGATATTTGGATTTTTGCAAGTGTTTATTAATGTAACTCCCTCCCATGAAGCATTCATAACCAGTGTAGAGACAGATAATAATAACATATATAATCACAAACAACGCTATTTTAAATGTTTCTGAAATGTTTTATCGTACCTGTAAATTCATACACAGTTAATACATCTGTATATCATTTCACTGTAAAATTATTGCCATCCAGTGTCTTAATATTGTTTAATTTGTAATTCATAAAAACTTTAAACAGACAGTATACATGCATTCAAAATCATGTGTGACACACATTTATGCTGATATTTATACTTACCCCCATAAGCCTTGCCTTGTAACACACTGTGGAGTCACAAATATGGACCTATAGTATACTATAGTGCTGACTCACTTCATCAAGCATTTTTCAGAAACGTTTTCTGTTCAAAGTTATAAAATGTGTGAGAGGTAAAAAGGTGATAAGAAGGAAGCATTAAATGAGCCTGTGTTTCACTGATCTGTCTTTTTGAGCCTTCAGGGTCTTTTATGGCAGTCAACCAAACATTATTAAACACTCACAAATGTCCTTCTTTCTATTTACAGCCACAGCAAAGTGAGCAATAGTGCGGGTACCACTTGAATTTCATCCCACGTGAGCGGTTTGTCAATTAACACTCTGTTTATTCGGTTAATGTTACGACATAGTGATGCTGGAGCTGTAGAGGCTTTCCGCTTGGTCTCTTTTTTTTTGTCAGTCGGTTTTTTTAACTTTGTCATTAAAGTTTTTAATGACAAAGTTTTTTAATGACAAAGTTTTTTTAATGTTTTCATAAATTCTCCAGCTCAGCGTGTCCAGCTAACTTGTCTCCTTTAGCTCACTTATTGTTTACTGGTTATTGTGGCAATAAATAACGCTACAGATAAACCTCACACCATTTTACATGTGTGTTTATTTTCACCTAAACACAAATATGTGGACATAGCCTACTGTACATGTTTTACTTTATCATAATCTATTCCACAGTCGCACCCTGTGCCAGTAAAAGTACTAATACCACACTGTAAAAATATGCCACTACAAGTCATTCAAATGATGTATCAGCAAATGTGATTAAAGTACATTTGTCTGTATAGTGCAGTCAAATGTTCCCTGTCAGTGTGTTTCTTTTATATCTGATGTTTGTGGATTCATATTGCTGCTGCATTAATGTCGTGTTTTCCTGCTGTAGAGGTTTCAGGTTGAGCTCATTTGAACTCCTTTATAAACTGTTGGGTAGTTTCATCTGCATCAATGCATCAGATTCTATCAGATCATCACATGTTTGTAGTGTTGCTGTCCTGTGAGAACCACGTATCTCTAAAAAGTCCACTTTTCATGGTTTCAGCTTTGTGACCATGCATTTTCCAGCTGATCCAAGAGGCTTTTTAAAGATTTAGCTGAAGAAGGAGGAGAAGTTTCTCAACACATACAGGAACACTTCATCCTTCACTTTATCACAAACATTCAACATCAACACATCGAACATGTGGAAAGAAACTCAAGCTGTCAGACAAATGTAGTGGAGTAGAAAGTACAATATTTACCTCTGAGATGTTGAGGCATAAAAAAAAAGAAATCCATAAAATGGAAATACTCAAGTAAAGTACAAGTACCTTGAATTTGTACTTAAGTACAGCACTTGAGTAAATGTACTTAGTTACATTCCACCAGCATCCTGGCAACTTGCGGAACTACCTCCTGGTGTACAAGTGTCAAGTAGGTTTATGGGTAAAATGTTGAATTAGTTTTTTTTTATAATAATAATTAAACATAATAAAAGTCACGGCCCTAAATTACCAACTTAACTACAACAGTTAAAATATATGTATATATTTTCCATTTTAAGGCTGATGATTTGTTATATGAGTCCATACCGGTCACTCTTTTTCATACAAATCAAACAAAAAAACACATGTAATATTTTTACAAACAAGGAGGAATCTCCCATCTGGTCAGACTGTAATATGGTCACCTCGATCAACAGAGGCTTCACCTCTACCAACATATCCAAACTTGAATCCTCTCTTTGTAAATGCATTCAAATCGTCCAATCAACAAAACACTTCACAGTCGTTTCACTGAGTTTTCTCTGTTCTGTCAAGTGCTTGTTGAGTTCATTGTTTAATTGTCTGTGAAACCTCCATCTTCTTATAAGTGATGACCCTCAGGCCCGTGCTCCAATCAGTAGGCCCTCCTGATCTCGTACGGCGACCAGGAGCTCACTCCATCCTCTTTGGCCCAGGAGGAGTGAGCCTCGCTGTTGGGGGGGAGGCCGGAGTGGCTGTCGGCCTCCTCCGTCACCATCTTGGACACCAAGTCGCTGATGGGTGTGCTCATGTAGGAAGGGCAGGGGAAGGAGGTGGAGGGGACCGAGTAAGAGCTGCTGGTGGTTAGGGGTTGGTAGTGGGCTTCCTCCAGGGAGTGAAGGGTGTAGGGCTGGCCCATGGAGGAGCCTCGGCTGGGGGAGCGGTACTGGGAGGGGCTCCCTTGGGGTTCTGGGCTGGGCATGGACGGTGGGACGTTGGCGGGGGTCAGGCTTTCTGGACAAAGAGTGTCCACCTGGGATACTGGCTCTGGAACGGACTGCTCCCAGGAGTCTCTCTGATGCAGGAAGACAAGAGAGGAGAGGACAAATCATTCATTTATTTCCTTTACTGACTAAAGGAAACATTCACCATCAGATACTGTTCATATCAGAACATGATGTCATTTATATTTCCCTTAAACTTGTGTCCTCCCCACACTGATTTCCTGCTTCCCAGAATGCCTGGAGAAAGGCAATCATATAATATGCTTCAGAATTCAGTATTTAAAAGTGTTGCTTGACAATAATTAAAAAACAACACTTTTTCCTCAATAACCCTCCGTGGTGTCCAGCCATGTAGACAGTTTCAGTTTTATTTGTCCAGGTTTAATATCCATAGTTACACATCTCACCCCAATACAATGGAGATGCAACATGTCACATGTTACTCTGAATAGTAAACTGTCAAAAGCTCAAGGTATAAGTTTCATAAGATGATGAATAAATAAGCAACTGTGCATAAAAAACAACCCTACCCTATATAATATAATAAACTATTCACTGCGAGTGGCTGCATCCGGAAAGATTAACTTCAGGTTATGGCAGTTTTCATTCCTTTAAACACCTAAATAAATACCATATACCTCGAGGACAGGTATCTCGAACTCTGCATGGTTAGATCACACTGGAGTCCAAAGGGGACCTTTTGTAATTTACTCCTGGACTTCTAAAAAGTAGGTGGAAGTTGAAGTAGTATTAGTCAAGCTCCAAAAATACTGGATCCTGCAATTCCCATTTCTTTCACACTTCACCCCTTTTCTTTTAGCTTTCTGCTACAAATCTCTTTATCAAAAGAAGATGCCTGTATGTGTGTGATTTGGTTAGAGCAGCCCAAATGATTATGGGATGGATTCAAATGTAGCAGATTTGTCAGATAAACATTCATACTGTGAACTCTTCTCCAGTATATTGTAACAAAAGATAGGTTCAAGATTTAGTAATTCTGTTTAGGCCAAATGACTCCCCTGCCTATGTGATTTGACTTAAAAATCCAGTAGAAACATCAGACACTTTGTGCCTCTTTTTCGGTGGCAGGAGTGAAAATGAGTCATCCTCAACATTTCTTGTGTTCTGGTTTAGGAACGATGAAGACAGTTGGAAAACAAGTTGACACAAATTAGGATGTAGGCTCTACAGGATGATATTTTTCCCTAAGGATGTACAGATTTTTAGGCAGTCTCTTATCAAATGGCATGAAAAATGGAGCATATAGCTGCTCTAAATGGGGGAAAAAAATCTCCCCGGTGGAGCATGCCCCCTGGGTTTGGGTTGAGTTTGAGTTTACAATGTCTGGTTGCATGGCATACTGTTGGTGTCTGTCTCTACCATCATCACTCTGTAATATAATGTGAAGTACATCAAACAGAGCTGTTGTCAACAGCTGTGGGGGTTAAGTTTAACACTAGAGAGGTGAGCTGCAGTGCAATGATGCCAGAGTTGCATCTAAGAAGCAAAATATCTAAAATTTTAAAAATGGAACATTCTGAAAACACTGGAGGTACCGCCGGGGAGTCTTACTCTTTATCTTCATGAGCTGGTGTTGTTAAAAAAAACTTTCAAGCCTTTCCCGGTATGCACTTGGTTTAAAAGGTTTGTTCACATTTTTTCAAACCCAACTTAAAACAATAGTCATGTGCCCAGATGCACATTGAAACCGTTTTTCTCATGTTAGGTGGATTTACAAAGGACTAAATCCTAAATGATGATGATGAACCTCCCTCCCCTCTTCACTCTTTTCACTCTTCTCCTGTCACAGACATCCACAGAGGGACCCCAGCCTACCAGAAATAAATGCGAGGACTCTCCACCAAATGGAGGCAGCAGGGATGAGAGCGCCGACGAGGGCAGGAAGGATCCTCCTGAGCTGGAGAAGGCGGTGGCGCTGCGGTAATCACCGAAGGTCTCTGGGTAGTAGCTGTCAATGAAGGAGGAGTAGCTGGCCATGGCGGAGGGATCGCAGCCCAGAGGCTTACCACCCAGTGTGGGCGAATAGATGTCAGGGGAGAACTGCTTGGTGGACGGGCAGAAGTCTGATTCTGAGATGAAGGGACGCCTCACGCTGTAGTAGTTGGGCAGCATGTGAGACCCTGCAGAAGACAATATGAAGCTTTTAGACTGAGATCAGTGGAATCCTCCTCTTCATTATGGCAGCTGCTGAAGGCTGCTCTGTAACCACAGACTTTACACTCCTCAAATTCATGAAATGTACAGACAACTGTGAAGTGAGCAAAAACAGAAATTGGGACCTTCAAAGTGTTAATTATTGTGATAATGAGAGTGCTGATTGAGCCTGTGTTGCAGATGATCTTTGATGTTTCATTTGCAGAGTCTCACCTGGCATCTGGACAAATGAGGGCGGAGAAGAAGATCCTCCCTGTGACAGAGAAATAAGACTTGAAGTAAGGCACGCAAACTGTAATTACACGTGAAGGTGACTCGTAGAGTGACAGGAATATTAGAAGCATAGAAGGAAACTGATTATTTCTTTTGCACATGCCAGATACTGTAAGTAGTCAAATTCACTTGAAACACATGGACACACCATCCGATTATAGCAACAGATCTGTAAACACAGGAATGTGTGTGTGTGTGTGTGTGTGTGTTTGTCTGTCTGTCTGTCTGTCTGTCTGTCTGTCAGTCTGTCTGTCTGTCTGTCTTTCTGTCTTTCTGTCTTTCTGTCTGTCTGTCTGTTTGTCTGTGTGTCTGTGTGTCCTTTGCATATCTCAGGAACTGTTCATAGAATCTATTTTACACCATCAAAGTGTGACATTGTCAACGTTGATGCAGTTTGGTCAGATGGTGGCGCTAAAACGACAAACTTTACATTTTGGCCTGCAACTTTTGAACCATCTCACAAACACAATTCTTTTTGTCCTGGAAAATGAAACGAATCCCTCTCTATAAGCCGCGCCTATTTGAGTTGATAATGACTTTCTGCCATTATTAATTGCCACTGTGCCTCCTCCTACAAATTTTGAGGAACCATCTCCAAATGGGGTACAGATCATCTCTGGACCAAGCCTTAAAAAGGGACCTTTTTTGGATTTTTGATATAACATACAGCTCACCCTCAAAGTTAGCTCAAATGCTGTGGGCTAAAACCCAGTCTCCTCAAGGCTCTGGGGTATTGCAACCACATTTAGTGGTCAAGCAGCTTTATCTTACTGTAAAGGAATTCATCTCTCTGTTTTTGTATGCATGTCTGAAACTGTTTATCCAATCGACCTCACACTTGGCAGGCATGTTGCTGAGGTCGCAAGGGAGTGCGGTGCTGAGTGTGAAGTTGATCAGATGAGCAGTTTCAGACATGCATACAAACACTGCACTATCGCAGGAGGCCAAGTAATCGACACGCTCTCAACAGGCACTGCAGTAGTTTTATACAAAATGACAAATTTTCTTCAACAGTGTCTCCCTCATCAATGCAAATGAATCCCACATTGAGTGCACAGTTATACAGCTAAACGTCCAGTAAAATCATCATGCCTGTCTGGCTACAGAACAAAACACATAGATTTACACAGAGTGTAATTATGTAAAGCATATACATCAACTACATGTATTTCCTTAACAATAACACTTAATAATGAAACATGAAAGGTAAAAAGGAGTCAAATGGTCATGCAAATCAGAGACCTAGGGGCAAGAAAAAATATCACAAAGGGAGTAATAGAGTAATACACGAAAACATACAGTCTTGTGCAGTGTGAAGAGCTGTCCATAACAACGTGTTGACAGTGAGAAGTGACAGGTCCATGTAAGTACTCTGGCACTGAGCCACGTAAAGCCTCCAATGTAACAGGTAGGATTCTCCCCTCAGGTTAATCTGAGATGATATCAACAATATATATGTATATATATATATATATATATACATATATATACACATATATACACCAAACAGCTATAATAGTGATGTTGTAGTTTTTAAATTGTGACCCATTAAAACAAATCAATGTCTAAGTTGTGAGCAGTTCAATCAAAGAGTGAATTTATATTTATATATATATATATATTTGTTACACGAAATGGTGTGTATTTTTTTCAGACTTTCCTCTAGAAAGAAAAAGTCACTCTTTTCGATTGAACTGCTCACAACTTAGACATTGATTTGTTTTAATGGATCAAAATTTAAAAAGATATGAAAACTACAGCCATCACTATTATAGCTGTTGGAACAGGACCCCTCACTTTCTAACACCTGCACTTTCTCTATGTGCCCTGCAATAAACTGGCGTCCTGTCCAGGGTGTACCCCCCCTCACGCCCGATGTCAGCTGGGATCGGCTCCAGCCCCCCGCGACCACGACAGGGACGAGAGGCTGAAGGTGAATGAATGGTCATTTAAATAAAAATATTGATCATAGAAGCTTTAAGTAAAAGTAACAATGTAAATGTTTTCCATGACAAGTAAAAGTCCTGCATTCAAACCTCAGTTAACTAAACGTGTTAAAGTAATATCATCCATACTTAAGGTATCAAAAGCAAAAGTACTCATTCTGTAGAATGTTATAAGATTATTAGCTTGTTTATACCGATGGATCCCTGTTTAAGCAGCATTTTACTGTTGTAACTGCTCGAGGTGGAGCTAGGTTTAATCGCTTTATGTACAATGAGGCAGTTTAGTCCCGTGGCCCCTCTGAAAGGTCACCGGATAAATCCGAGATGATTAATGGAGTAGGGAGGAACAAATCAGCTGCACCAATTTGTATGAACATTGTATTTGGACTTTTTTCTAATCTTTCATTAACTCATTTATTGTAAAATATTTAAACCATTTGACTCTTTGGTTGTTATTTAAATGAAATCATATGTGAAGTGTAGAGGGCAGATGTCTCTTCGGTATAACTGCTCCAAATGATAAAACACTTTTGACAAAGAGCGCCAACTACACCAGACACACAAAGATTACATTTTTTAATGTGTTGTTATGAGCTTCACAACATGTGAATTTTGTTTTAATGCTAAATCTAAATCTGAAAACACAACACAGCTGGACTTTCAACCTGAGATGTAGTTGAGTAAAAGCAAAATTAGGATGAAATGGAAAAACTCAAAGTACAGAAGCCTCAAAGATTTACTTAACTTCAGCACTTGACTCAATATTATATAAAGCTCTTGAAAACAAATACTCAAATTCACACAGAGGCTTTATGACGTTCATGCTGAATGAAATATTGAAACCAGGACTCCATTTTCCTATGGCCACACAGGTCCATAGGAAAATGATGGATTTATTGTCTGTCATTTTATACAGATTCCCCTAAATTACTATTATTTGCACCAAATCAAGTGGAAGTCTAAAACAAAAAAATATTCATGAAATCACAAGAGATGTGCAGGCAGAGCCCCAAAGCCAAAGGGCTTATTGTGTGGTTCCCCTAGAGGAGTGCACCAATATCATATTTCAGGAGCACACTAGCATCTGCAGAACTAAGACGTGACAATTAGAAATTTCTCAACACTTCTACTTTAAAATCTATTTAAAAAATGAAATTTTAGGACCCAAATCCTAATTATTTGTTTTTTAAATTGTGTGTTTGAAGTTCTTGAAAGTTCAGTCTGAAGCTGACGATGGCTCCTGCTTTCATATTTGTTATCTGCTTTTGAGTTTGTATTCACTAACTTATGGTTCATGTGTCTGCATCTTGTTATTTTTAGTTCTTCTACTCACATTTGATAAATAATATATTTGATATGGAATTAATATTAAACGTGATATTCTTTACGATAGATCTTATAATCTTGCTAACTAACAACGGTAATAATTTGTCTAGTAATCCGTGTGTAGAGGTGAGATTGGTGCAGAATGCAGAGGCACACAGGCAGGTTTGACCAACTCTCTTGTTTGCATATTGCTAACATGAAAGAGTTGATATTAAGCCTGTGTTGGCTGGCAAGCAAGCAAATTTTGAGGGTTGAATTTGAATGTGATTTGCCAGTGCCAAGACTTCCTCATCGGGCCCAGGTACGGCTCAGTGCATCTCTGAAGGCTGCGTATGGAAATCACCTCCCTCAAGCTCTGACAGTCAGGCAGTGTGTGTGTTGTGTGTGTGTGTGTGTGTGTGTGTGTGTGTGTGTGTGTGTGTGTGTGTGTGTGTGTGTGTGTGTGTGTGTGTGTGTGTGTGTGTGTGTGTGTCTGTGTTGTAAGGTTAAGGTTTATGGACTATTAACATTATTTCACAGAGAAGCTCTTCCTCCTTATGCAAAACCCTCTTCATATTCTTATATTCCCATTATCTGTTACACACTGACATTTAAACACCTATTTCATACTATAATAAGTGAACACACACATTTTGTGGGAATATTCCCATTTTATATAGTTTCAGTTTTCTTTTGTGGTACACTGCTGCAGTTCCTTTAATCACTTTATATTTTTCGTGTTCTAGAATTTTTACATTCAGTACCTAATGCTAAAATGTGCCCTATTTTTTGTTCATATTTTACTTTTTAAAATTTTATATGATCACAATTTGCTGTTGAAACGCCACAATTTACCTACAGGGATGTTGAATGCTTCGACCCAGAGACACCTCATCACACGTCAGCTATAAAAAAATGTCCCTCAAGTTTTCAGCATGACTTTTTCAGCCTCACACCTCCATTTCTCACAGTCCCCGATCATTTATATAATCGCAGCGTGTTAGAGCACACCAGGTCAATAGAAATGTTCTCAGAAAAGAGAGGCAGGTGAAGTGATGTAAGATCTTTATGTTCCAACGTGATAAGAAGGACTCTGTGGTCAGAGCTTAACTCTCAACGGCCTTTTATTCCCAGAGAGAAAAGGCTGCTTTAGCTAACATAAGGACGTGGATGGCTTTAGTTACTGTGTGTCTCTATGCACCATTAGGTCTTCATGTGTCATTTATAAACACACAAGTAAACCTCACATTGAAAAGGTGATGAATTACCTGTATATACAACCCAGTGTGATAGGAGGATGGCATATACATACTGGCTTGACGTGATATAAAATACTTTACACATAGTTAAGTTAACCATAAGAACATAACACCATGTTATTATTTTTAAAAGGATTTCAAATGTTATTCATAGAAAACATAGCAGGTAAATTGCCTTAAAGTGAAAGGACTGTACTTCTGTGCTGACGTGTGACCACAAGTGGCCGTTAGAAGATAATGATAAAACATGGTGTAACAGTAGCACATACGTAGAAAACGTTGGTGAGCTGTGAAGTCAGATACATATTTATATCTAGCTATCTACAGTATATACACAGCATACTGTAGATATATAAAGCATGATGAATAAATGACACAAAAATAAGAAATAATAATACTCGCCTTCAAATATTTTGCATTAAAACTATTACCGGCAGCAATGCAAATACAAAAGTTTTGGAAATTGCGTAGGCAGAGGACCAACTACAGGGTCACAATTAACCCAGAGCAGCATCTGGCTAACCTGACTCATAAGATGGTTTCTTACATGTGAACCTGCGATTCTCGCGTGATCTTGTGTTATCGGGAGAATTGTGCAAAATTGTGCAAGGAAAGCATCTGGCTGTCTGAGGTCAGTTGTTGTATAGCCTACACAACTATAAGCTTTTTTTAATTGAGTTCCTCTGGTCAACTGTTAGCTAAGGAGTGTGTGTCCAGGGCTTTTATTGTGAAAGGTGGGGAAAAGAAAGAGTGGATCCTGGTATGTGCTGCCTCTGTCAAGGGTGAAAGGAGAAATAATTTTTTGAGCCTCAGTGTTGTCGTTTATTTATCCTCATTAGTATGAGTGCAATGTTGGTCGATGTCGTTCATTGCATTGTGAAAGCTCAGAAAAATTCAACCTTGATTCAAAAAAAAGAATGATGCTGCTTTTTCACCATGTAATATTCCAGGGTGTTCTCATGCATTTTTTGTACATATAACAATGAAAAGTTGGCATGTAAAGCACAGGACTTTGGGTCTTTAAGCCAGGGGAGTGGGGTTCGATTCCCATTCAAATCTTGTAGTAAACCAATCCACAGCCTCTTTTTCTATCCTGATCCTAACCAAGTGTTTTTCATGCCTAACCCTAACCGTCACCTTTTGTTGGCTAAAATCCTAGTTTTTTTGTGCGTTGTTGCACTCCCGGGTCGGACTATCGGACCGCTACGGCCTTTTTTCTAATCGTAACCAAGTGTTTTTCATGCCTCACCCTAACCTTCACCATTTATTGGCTAAAATCAGTCACGTAACATTGTTTTTTGTCTATTGTTGCACTTAAGCTTTAGCATATTTTGACTTCCGGTTCATCCTGCGGTCCACCAGCTTGTTTTTTTCATAGGAATTTCTTTGCATAACTTTACGTAGGATTAGCTAAACGTGTATAAGAATTCATTGAATATGCACGTTCTCTGTGAATTTAATTAAGTTCAAGGTCAAAAAATATATTTACGTGTGAATGAATCACACGAAAAAAAAAGTCCTTAATAGTGTGATGTGATATTTCTTCTTTTGCATGTTACGTAGTTTCACTTTAATGCTGGATTCTTCATTTATATTTTCCAAATATATGGAATGGTTGAGAAATCTAAATTCCACTTTTAACAGTGGAATACAGAAAATGCAAAGTTATTTTGAATTATAAGCTTAAAAATTGAACCAAACTTTCTGTAACACTGTAACACTTGGAAGAGTAACAAAAGCAGATACAAGCTGTTGTTAATGTCTCATCTGTGCACTTTCTGACTGGACAGAGACACACTGCTGCCTCCACATGTTGTAAGTCATGGTTTAAAGTCAGGTTTGGACAATCTGTTCTGCTTTTACGCCAAAAACAACTTGTCCACAACAATGTGGGTTGGTAAACGCAGAGTTGACCTGGTGGCAGATTTAAAGAATAAGGCTTGGAATACTCCATTTCTTTCTCATTGTCAACAAGTCATATAAAAAGATCAAAACCAATCATACATTAGCCTCTATCTGTAAACACCCTGTTTGTTGCTCTCGGCCAAAAGCCTAACCTGACTCTAGCCAGATGAATTTTGTTGCCCCTTGCTTCTCTCATCCATCTGGGATCTCTCCATTAAAAAAGTGATTTCAGGAGGCTGGGCCTTATCAAAACTCCTTGCATATGACTGGATAAACCACTTGTCTGTCATCTTTATTGACATGCTACTTCAACCACTCACATCGAAACCAACCCGTGACGCTGATGAGAGCGATGCAGGGAAAAGCCAAAGCGGGTCTGGAAAAGGAAGAAAACATGGTTTCCACCAACAGAACCCTTCAGAGCCGTTCTCTGGTGTTCTTTTAAAGAAGAAAGATTCTCTAGATTGGAAAACACGGATGAAACAGCAGCACTGATGTTGACTCCTGCTTCCTCAATGCGAGCCGCCATTGTTGTCTGAATCCCAACAGTCGTTTCTCTGCTACATCACGTCTATAAAACCCCGCCCGGCGGTCCTGATTGGTTCGACCATTTTTTGCAAACCCTGAAATCCCTCTGCAATGGATCGATCCCAGGTGGTTGAATGGAGCTTGGCGAATTCAAGGTGGAACGAAATTCATCTAGTGAGAGTCAGGTTACCACAAGCCCACTGGTCCCTTAAATCTTTATGAAAAGTTCACAAAGTCATTGTTTCATTTTACCAAAAAGGCTCAATAATTTAGTAAATAGTTAATTTGCTGGTACTATTTCAGCTGTAGATTTGAAGTGGTAGTGAGCAACAACACACTGTTTTTTGGATCGAGCCCGTATAAACTACAGTGTGTATTGATGATAATGAGGGACAGGTCACCCAATTCAATGCTGGGACTCATGGGTGTGTTATAAGGTGTTATAACACGTTGCTGTCACTAGCACAGACAACAATTACTGCTGTCTACCGTTCCTCCCACTCAGAACCACTCAGTTCCTCAGAACTCCAGACCTTGTGGTTTTGCCCTTTTTGCTACACGCACGCATTGTGCACAACTCTAAATAATAGTCAGAGCTTGAAATTTTATTCAAAGTGTTGCAATGGAAAGGGGTGATTTTCTGACCCCTTTGTTGCATCTGATGCTATCTCCTGCTCTGTCTCTCACTTAACCCCCTCATTGAGTGAGTCGTCAGCGGCCTGCATGTCTATAGAGTGGACATGCCGATGCCAAACAGAAAACAAACAGTGAATACAGTCCTGTAAAGCCTTTTGACCGGCGGTTTGTGGAAAATTGAAAAGCCAGTCTTGCTTGTGCATGCAGACGTCGAAAGCAGAGCTTGATTTCTCTCACTGTGTGAGAGTGTGTGTTTCTCAGAGACAACAATAGGAGGCTTGTCTGCGGCCTGTACATGGCAGAGGACAATGGTGGCTGGCAGGTGTGCATGGATCAAACTTTGCATAGCAGCATCCTTCTTTGCCCTTTTTCTGTCTCTCTATGCTACCTGTCCACCTCAATCTTCCCACCCCGCCCCCGCCTCCACCTCGGGCAAGTTTTTGGGAGATCATGGTCGTCACCATTTCAAGCATTGTGTCAGTGTTCTTTTGTGAGGTCAGGACAGGACTTTGCGCTTTGTGTCTCTCTCTACACACATCGTGCTCAGTTATTTACAGATTGGCTTTGCGAGCGCTCAAGGGGAGCGGAGAAGAGAGGGGGGAGGTACAGGTGGTCAATGGATCAACCATGGATCGTTAGTCCACAAAACAAGACAAAATGTAAACAAGGAGAGTAGATTTTTAAAAGGCGACCTCTTAATTGTGCCACCAACAGAATGTCAACTGTGGCTGCACTGTTTGGTTTGGGAGAAAAATGAAGTGGGGAGAGACAGGACGGGACAAAAGCAGAGCGGTTTAGAGAAGATTGTGCTTACGCTGTATCTGGGCCCATTTGTCTGCCGGGATCGCTTCTCCGCCAGCAGGTCTTTGACTGTGTGCTTGACTCGAACGCCTTGGTACACTCTCTTAGAATATTCTAGACAGAGCAGAACAACAGTTTGAGGATCCACATTGGATACAAATCCAGTTTGTAGCTGGTAACACAACTTCCTACAAATTTTCATCCGTCCCCACAAATGTGTGTTCATTTGAATGTTTCACAGTTTTATTCATATAGGGGAATGACTCTTTGGGATTGGTGTGTAAATGTCATGGAAATTGCTTTGGGTTTGGTCAATGCAAATGGACTACCAAAAAGAGGCAATTTACTACCAACACTCACTGAAAGCTCCCAGTGAAGTAAGACTGGAGGGGTTTGATTTCCTTAAAGTTAACTCAAATAGTCAGTTAAATAAGAGATAAAAAAATTGTACATGCATGGATCATTTGCTATTGCATTGATTGCAAAAATGTGTGCTGGTGTGATTTGGGGACATTCCTGGGAAGCAGATGTATAAACTCAATGAAAATGCAAACTTTATTATGCAAACGGAAATTGCATGCAAAAAACTATGTAAAAGATCATTGCTTTTTCAATGGATATCTTAGATAAGCCCCGACTTTGCTCGACCGATGACTTTCTTGAAAATAAGAAATGTTCCTTTGATTTATATCTATATAATATATATATATATATATATATATATATATATATATATATATATTATACGGTATATCATAATAATGAACATCATTGTACCAGATATTATTCCTGGTTTTATGTTACAATATGAATATTATCAATTAGCATGTGATAACTTCCACATTAAAAGCATCTTTCAGATATCATACACTGAGTTATGCAAGTTTATTGACATCTTATTTTGTGGATACATGCCTTTTCTTTGGGAAATCAATGTGAACAAAGGAAACTATTGAATTAATAATGTCACATTTTATAACGTCATTAAATAAGAGACAGAATACAAATTATATTGTCAAACAAAAAAAGAAAGTAAAAGCACTACCTCATGAAAAAAACGAAATATATATATGTTAAACATATTTCACAAAAATCTATTTTTGCAGCAAATGTTATATGAGACATTGCGCATAGAACATTCATAACAATAACAAAAAAAGAGCAGCTGTCAACCTGTATATGAATGTGTCTTACCTGTCTCCATGATGATGTTGAGCAGTCTGACACACACACACACACACACGCATACACACAGAGGCCTTTCTGTTCTCCCTCTGCTTTATTTGCCTACAGTAGCTGAATCCCAGTGTGCAGCACCATACTGTGGCGTGCCACGATGGGAGCTTTAACTACGCTGTCAGGAGGGCAGGGACACATAGAACATGCCACCTCACACTGCAGTCATGAGGAGGCAGCTTTTCAAAATGACCTTTATCTATTTGTTTAAATGCAAATATTTGGTAGGGACGTTTTTTAGACTATTTGCATCAGCAGTCAAGATTAGGGGTTGGAAGCATCAGGGGCATGGAAGAGAGACTGGGAAGCAGCATGTCACTCCTCCCTGAGCCCCACTCATCATCCAAATTCAAAGGAAGATATTGTTTCCACATTGTGATTTGTAGCTGCGCGAGTTTCCTTGCTGTTGGTTTGTGGAATAGATTTTGTTTTCATTTCAGTTTGAGCGTCGACATCTCTGGAATAAATAAAACCTTTTCCAAGCAGTAAAGAAGTGACAGCTGCGAATGTACCAAAGCATCTCCTTGAGTTTACAGGTTGAGTGATTGCATCTTAGTTCAGACACTTGAGAACATACTTTGATGGCTCCTGCTAAAAATGAGTCTTTTCTTCTTTTTTTTAACGAGACATTTTTGCATAAAAGGACATTATTGTGCAGTTTTGCAATTATCGTGCAATTTTCTACCCAAATTGATGTGCTGAAAATTTGTATATGAGACTCTGAGCACACTAAAAACAAATGAGTCATTTCAGCCTTGTGTTTAAAAGAGTGGGGAGAATAGCTGGAGGCACACTTTGCTAAACAATTAGTGTCTGGCTTTATAACGAAGCTCCCATCTGACTCGTTAGTTGTTTCCTGGCTGAAGCTCACAGTGTTTTGCTTTCCGATTGCAGACTCTGGTAGTTTGTTAAAATGTGAATGTCAATGAAAATTCACAAGTTTCCCATATGTAATGCTGACATGATCAAGATCTGTTTAGACTGTCCTCATTCACTGTTCATACATACTGTATAACTACACAAAGTAATCCACTGTAGTTCTTATTTAATCCACATATTTATTACTGTAGGAATTACATGTGGAGCAAAGAAGGAAATAGTACTAAACAAACCATCACCTTTTTCTCTAATCTTAACCAAGTTGTTTTGGTGCCTTAACTTCACAGGGTTAAAATAGAATGTCATATTTCACAAGATATTGTATAAATTGTTGTGCATCATACAAACCTGTTGAGGATACATCAGTTGGTTACACTTTGACACACATGATCTCATAACGCCACTGACACCAGTGAGATAAGGTAGCTAAACATTAAAGTTGCACAATTTATGGCTGTATGGATTTGCATGCAGTTTGGTGTGATACTTTTAAACAGAGATCCAAACACTATTGCAAATGTTACTATGATGATGCATGCATAACATACTCCCACACAGCAAAGATGGGGACTAGAGTTTCAGACTTGCACTTAAGAAGCACACAAATGTGATTTGATAGATTTGGACTGGAGACCTAGGACTCATGCACAATCTTTTTATTTTTCTACTTTTTGGCGCATTTACATCACGAGCAGAATGTTATTCACCCATGCGTAACTTCACAATCTGGTGCGCAGGCGGCCACACTCCGCAAATTACACCGCAAGTAGTCCCTGTCCTTCAAGTAGGATTCAAACCATTTTAATGCTGTGCCAGAAAGTCCCACACAGTTTTCTAGATGGTCTGGTGATATGTTGTGATCTACTGTTTCAAATTCAGCACTGAGATCCAATAATACTAAGACTGAAATTTGCCATTGTCTTTGTTTAAAAGGATGTCATTGAAGACCTTAACAAGAGCTGTCTCGGTGCTGTGGTGTGGTCTAAAACCTGACTGGAAAACATCACAACAGCTGTTCATTATCATGAAGTTGTTCAGCTGCTTAAAAACGACTTTTTCAATGATTTTGCTGAGGAAAGGGAGGTTTGATAATGGTCTATAATTGTTCATTAGTGAAATGTCTAAATTGTTCTTTTTTAATAGAGGCTTGATAACAGCAGTTTTCAAGGCCTGTGGGAAGACACCTGAGGGAAGAGACCTGTTTACAATCCGTAGAAGATCTGAGGCCATGCAGTCTGATACAACTTTGAAAAGGCCCGTGGGGAGAAAATCGAGGATTTCACATGTTGTATATAGTCCTCCAAGGTCCTATGGTTAATCACATGAAATTGTGCCATGGTATTTGAGTTAGCGTTTGGTGGACACATGGACAGCATTGAAGAAGAGGGGAAATTCATTGCAGGCCCTGGTGGAAAGCGGCTCTGGTGCTACTGACACAGGAGGGTTTGTTAGCCTGTCGACAGTAGTGAACAAGGCAAGTGCATTATTATTGTTTTTGGCAATGATGTCTGAGAAGAAGGATTGTTTTGCATTTCTCAGTTTCAAGTTGTAGATTTGAAGTCTTTCTTTATAGATGTGAAAGTGAACCTGGAGATTTGTTTTCCTCCACCTGCGTTCAGCTTTCCGACACTCTCTCTTTTTCTATTCTTACCAACCTGGCATGAGACCACTTTCACCTCAGTGGGTGCAATGGCATCAATAATATTTGCAATTTTCACATTGAAATTATTAACAAGCTCTGATTTCCTGTGATGCAGGGTAGGGTTGGTGTGTAGGAGAAAGCCTGGATAAATGTTCCACAGGTGTTCCTGTGGTATATCGTTTTTTGATATTTTTCCCTTGAACATCAGTCTGCACAGAGACAGCACTCCTTAAACCTTAACCTCCTAACCTTAGAAATGCTCACGACCTTGGACGTAACAAGTCCAGAGTGTGACCTCTGTTGTGTGCGGGCTCCGTCACATGCTGAATCAGTCAATGCTTATCAATTACACAATAAAGTTCTTTAGTTCCTTTGTCATGAAGTTTGTCAACATGAATGTTAAAATCACCAACAATACCTACACAGTCCAAGTCAATACAGATCATAGACAGTAGTTCAGAAAATTCTTCAAAAAAGGTTGCACAATATTTGGGAGGCCCGTAGACATTTAGAAACATTTAGAAATTCAACTTCAGAGCCACATATTCAAAGGAGGCAGAGTTTCCATAAGATATCTGCGTGCATTGGAGGGAATCATTAAACAGGACGGCCACTCCTCCTTCTTTCGTATGCACTCTGGCTTCACTTATAAAGCTGAAGTTGAGAGGAGCTGATTCAATAAGTACAGCACAACTGTTAGCCTGATTTAACCATGTTTCAGTTAAAGAAATAAACAATCAAGATTCATCTCATCTCATCTCATCAGATGAGACGAGATAAGACAATCAAGATTGTGATTGATAATAAAATCATTGATTAAAAATGTTTTTCCTGCCAAAGACCTGATATTCAATAAGGCTAGATTTAGTGTGTTAATGTCATTTTGTGCCCCATGTTTTGGAACTGGCTGTTGCTAACGAGGAAGGAATCCTAGATTTGATAAATTTGCAGAATGAGTTGTTTTGTTTTTTTGCGTAGCCTTTTTTACTCTTAGCCTTGAGGAAGCTAGTAGCATAGTAGTTGAAAGCTGTTATCTGTTAGGCTGTTGAGACAGAAGATGATTCTGTTGAGGTGGTGGTGGTGCATGATGTGTCTTTGGTGATTTGGCCAGAACTGGACATAGAGCGAGTGATGGGAGAGGGGTCAGTGGGGCAGGATGCAGTGGGTCATTTGAGGGATGGAATCTAGGAATCGGGCGGGGTGTGAATTTGGTCCCAGCAGAACTAGCTGTTTCGTGTTGTCAGTGAATTCCAAGGAAAGGGTGGGTGTAGTCCTGTAATACGAATTCAAAAGTTATTAAATAATGGTCTGTGGGCAGACAGTGTTTTTATATGATGCTGAGTGGCAAAATGCTCCAGACAGAGCGCAGAGAGGTGTGTACGACTGCGACTCTGCATCCTGATCCCAACACTGGGTTATTTTGTATCTGACTCAAGAGGCAAAGCACTAAACAAGTTGTTTGTTCTGTTGATAAAATCCCAACAAGTTGGGCATTTGAACAGGGGATCAGGGCTCCAGCAACTGTGAGAGAGCTGTTTAAATATATTCTTCTATGACCACGGATATAGTGCCTCTGTATGGTCAGTTGAGGTTTTACTGTACAGGAAGTACTAAAGGCATTTGGTGTGAAGGTGTACTGTCTTACTGAATGACTGGGAATAGACCAGTATGGTTTTAATACATAAGAAAAGCATGCCAAGTATATAATTTTAAAGTCTGAACCTCTGAATATGCAAGTGTAAATCTGTCATAGCTCTGTATTCACATTCTATTTATGTGAGCTCACTCCCTAGACAAGTTGATGCTTCAAATTTGGTGTGTTACAATACTGCCCATGCAATGTTTTCTCTGTGTGCTGTTCTCCACCAGTGAAAGAAGAAAAAAAAAATAGTTTACAGAGTTTCTCTCCAGAGAAACAACCTAGTGTGTTACAGTATTACCCAGCATTTCACCAGGCTAAATGAGTCCTGTATCCAGCGTTAGTAGTGTAGTACGTGCTGATCAATCATTAAAAGCAATGATGGGAAATATTATCAATATTTACATTTTATTTCATATATTCTATTTTATTGATGGTTGAAATGTAGGCAGGAATTGATGAAGTTCATTTAATTTTGTGAGTGGCTCATAATTCATGATCCTTATGCAGGATGTTTTTTTCTATGCAATGTGAGTTTCTTTATTACCTCTGTCAAGGAGGCTACGTTTTAGTTCAGAAGGTTTGTCTGTTTGTCAGCAGGATGACGAAAAGGGATACACAACTCATTTTTCACTTCTGTAAACACTGCCAGATAGGGCATAGCCTTCTCGGAGGTCTGCGCTCTCTGGTTGCAACTCCTGAGTGCCCTTCTAGTTTATGCATGCAATGCATTTGTAATCTAGCCCATACATCCCACAGCATGAAAGGTACACATTGGAGAAACAGTTTTTGGCATAATAGTTTCATAATGCCCTTGCAACATTGTAAATTACATCTTGACACCAACACGATTTATGCCTTCTCAATATGTACAGACAACCCACGTTCTATCCACTTTTATGTATTCCTTTACATTTTAAAAAGTCCACAGCTAGCGGCTGATTACAATGACAATGATAGCTGTTGTTTTGCAGGTATATTGTTTACCATGCCCACTATAAGCACATACACTGCAAACCTGAAATTATCTAGGCTTGACCACACAGAGCTGTTAGTGAGGATGCAAATGTCTGAATAGGTCAGACCAGACATTAAACATTTTTACATTGCCAGCTCCCGGGTAAAAAGTCTGTAATCTCCAAATGAGCAGATGTGTGAATAGAGCAGTTTAGAATTGTGCAGAGTACTGACAGTGAGAGATCGAGCGTATTAATGAATTGGCAATGCATACAAGAAGAAAACCAACATTTAAAGGTAAAGAAGAAGGGTAATTTACACGAAGGTGCCAAAGGAAATGTCTAACTGGAGAGACGACGGGATTCTGGAACTTCAGTCGGTAAGGGTCAGTACCAAAATCATCAGACAATTTCAAGGAATGGCAACAGACTCGGCTGTTTATAAGCAAATCACGAACCTCCTGCATGCTCTACCCAGGTGCCACCTGTCGCCTAACTCAAACACATTTCCAGTGTCTGAGAACACATCTGACACAGAGAATCTCCTGCTGTGTGCTTCTGCTTCATGAATGCTCATAATTTATGTAACAGTATTTATGCCAGACACTATAGTGGACATTAAGTAGTTTAAAAACATTACATTCGCTTAGGCTAAGGAAAGATTTTGGTGCAGTTCAATTCATTTGATAAAACAGAAATTATGATTTGATTGAAAGAATATATCGGCCTTAAGACCTGAACACTACACGTTACCGTTACGTAAAAGCGTGTGAAAACTAGAAAGCGAGCGAGCACAGTTTAAACATGTAGCTAAAAGTAATGAATGACCAGGAGTTTAACATGTTATAGTCCTACAATTGCTCACCCAACCAACCTTAATATTGACAGTTTAATTGAAAATAATGAATAGTGTTATACATTTAGAACATACATTTGAAATCGATGGTTGATTGGGAATTGCTGAAGGGCTATGTGAGTTCATCTAACAGGGCTATGGAGGTACCTCAGACCAGGGCTATATGAGGAGGTCCATTGTTTCACCTGATTCTTCCCAACTGCATACAGAAGTAGACTATATGTTTGTCCACGCTAACAGCCAGGAAAAGAAGCCCATTGTCAAACTTGACAGGTCTTCAGAGCTTGCCTTTGCAAAGCACACATACACACAATGCATGCTGATACATGTAGGCAGAGTGAGGCAGGCGATGTGCAGGAGAACCCTTCTTTTTGTATCAATGGCAACGCAATGATACTGAAGTTGTTGTAGTTTTTTTAAAGTTAAAAATTATAATCAAGTAGAATGTATGCCAAACATTCTACAAGCTAGATGGTTCGGCATCATTGCAGACTGATTGGGAAAGGACAAGCACTTTCAAAACATACCTGGCAGGTTATTGGATGAACCATCTGCCTATCAAACTCTCTCCAAAGTCAGTTTGGAGAAGAGCAAACATTTCTTACCAAGATCTTTTCCATCAAGAAAAGCCTTGTCGTTATCATCTATTGGTGATTCTCCTGTGATCTTGTGTTCTCACGAGAGTTTGCCGGCTATGCAAGGTAACCACATGTAAGGATCTGCTGTGTTTCTCCAAGTGATATTGTAAGTGTAATCTCTTTTAAGGTTTGGGCTGTTGGTCAATCAAAACAAATCATTGGATTTCTTAAACTCATGTCAATTTCTACGTACACCAAGACGGGATGTGAAGGGGCAGCTATGTCAAGCCGGGTGTAAGTGATTCGGTTGAGTGCACGTTCACAGATTTCAAAGGGAACCGCAAGGTCGACCACAGATTCACTGATGCAGACATCATTATTATTTTTATTATGTCATTATTAAAATAAGGAAATGCAGCCGCTATTATTAAACAACGAAAAAAAGGGTGACAGGCAATATCGGGTGGTCAAAGTTAGGTGCTCAACAAAAAGAGCTTTTACTTAAGTCAAAGTAGTAATACCACACTGTAGAAATACTCTGTTACATGTAAAAGTCATTCAAAATGTTACTTAGTAAAATAACAAAAGTATAAGCATCAAATGAAATTAAAGTACAAAAAGTAAAAGTGCATAATGGTCCATTTCAGAATACTATAATATCAGATTATAATTATTGATAGATTTATGTAAATATCACTTTAATATTGCAGCTGATAAAGGTGGGGATAATTTAAATTACTTCATATACTGGGGTGAAGCTTAATCTATAACTATATGCAATTTAATTTGTTGATAATATTTTGTAATAATAAACTGAATCTGTACAATATTTCCTATGAAATGTAGTGAAGTAGAAGTATAAAGTAGCATAAACTGGAAATACTTAAGTAACGTAAATCTACCTGAAGGAGGCCGTCGTTGTCAAGCACGTCATTCAGAAACTGACGCAACGTGGCATACAAAGCCATCAGTGGGTTAATATTACCTACATTACTTTTATTTACAGGTGGGTTGATATACCTTGATATACCTTAACGTGATTTGCACTTAGTACAGCTTATGTTCATTCGCTACACTGTGTGTTCAGGGACAAGGGAAGTCTCGCGTGAATACGTTCAGAGAACTACACACAGTTGAGTGTAACGTTACTGCGTGTGTGTGGCGAACTGTGATGATAAATACACATTTTTGCTCTTTGCAGGTTAGAAGAGAGAGTTCGAATTGTGTAATTGATGGGTGAATGTGTTATGTGGTAGTTTAAAATCCCTTTTGGACTTTATGTGGTATGGTTTATGAACGTCACTTAGTTGGCTAGCGTAACTTGCTAAAACGGCTAGCCAGTAGCTAGCATGGGTTGCCTAGTTACCTTGACCGAAAACTATGAGCTGGTCTAAAGAGCGCGGACTGCTTGTGTATAGTTCATAAATAAATAAATAAGTTAAAATAGATACATAATTGATTTGGGTTATGTGACAATGTTTGGTACACATGATTGGCTGACTGTCTATTGGAGAAACAAGTTGATAATTGGATGTACATGATGAAACTGGTCTAGAATAGCAATGCAACAGACATGATTATTGTTTTGATGTTGGTGCAGCTGTTCATACTTTTTGTGTTAGAATATTAAATGTGTTCAGAGAACGAGAACACACACTTGAGTGTAACGTTACTCCCTGTGTTTGTGGCAAACTGTGATGATAAATACATATTTTTGAACAAAATAAAGGACTGTTAAATGTGTAGTGGAGGGCAACTTCACTTTGTACCACGCTACAACAACATTGTAAAAGACTAATCACACGTCACTGGGACACTTATAGGTCCATTGTTGTCATCACTGACTTCATTGAAACCTCATTTGCAACTTTATCTATCATTTATTATCCTCCCAGCAAATAAATATATTCTGAAGCCTATATTGAATCATCTTATTATCAATCTTCTGACAGCAATATGAACAAACTATGACATCACATGAATGACTCAAATGAGGCTGCCGAAATGGTTCTGTTAAATAAAGATAATAAAAAAAGACTATTTAACTGACCAAGTATCCATGGTATTTTCATGTAGGCTTATAAAATCAAAGTAGCTAAAAGATCATGGAACACTTGTGAAACACGTTTGATTTGTGATCGGAGTGCCAGGTGACCAAACGGATAAAAGCAGCAGGATGAATCAAACCCGGCTGTTAGCCTGGTCTGGAGCAGGCTAACAGCAGGTAATTTATGTGCCCCTGTTTTGTGCAACCAAGTCATGGATAAAGTAAGCCAGAATAATCCCTTGTCTAGGTTTTGTGCAGCAGCCCCCTGAAATATTTTGTAAAATACTTTTTATCACCAATCCTGTTCGTGATTTTCCTGGACAGGATATCGAGGCGTAGTCATGGTGGAGAGGGGTTTCAGTTCGGTGGGCTGAGGATCTCGTCTCTGCTTTTTGCAGATGATGTGGTCCTGATGGCATCGTCAGTGACCTTCAGCACTCACTGGATCGGTTCACAGCCGAGTGTGAAACGGCTGGGATGAGGATCAGCACCTCTAAATCTGAGGCAATGGCTATCAGCAGCAAACCGGAAGATTGCTTACTCCAGGTATGGAATGAGTCCAAGGAGTTCAAGTACCTTGGGATCATGTTCACGAGTGAGGGGACGATGGAGCGTGAGTTTTGCTGGAGAATCGGAGCAGCGGGGGCGGTGTTATAGTCGCTCTACAGCACCGTTGTGACGAAAAGAGGCAAAGCGATCGATCTACCGGTCAATCTTGGTTCCTACCCTCACCTATGGTCATGAAAGAATGAGGTCGCGGGTACAAGCGGGCGAAATGGGTTTCCTCAGGAGGGTGGCTGGAATCTCCCTTAGAGATAGGGGGAGAAGTTCAGCCATCCGTGAGGAACTCGGAGTAGAGCCGCTGCTCCTTTGCGTTGAAAGGAGCCAGTTGAGGTGGTTAAGGATCATCTAGTAAGGATGCTCCCACGGCGCCTCCCTTGGGAGGTGTTCCAGGCACGTCCAGCTGGGAGGAGGCCTCGGGGAAGACCCAGGACCAGGTGGAGAGATTAGATCTCCACACTGGCCTGGGAACGCCTCGGGATCCCCCAGTTAGAGCTGGTTAATGTGGCCCGGGAAAGGGAAGTTTCAGGGGACCCCCCTGATAGAGCTGCTGCCCCCGCAACCCGACCCTGGATAAGCGGTTGAAGATGAGATGAGATGAGATGAAGACGGTCCCTTCGCAAACACACTTCCTGCATACAAAATGCACAAGCTGATGAGGTCATATTTTCTTAAAGAACTATGTCAAACATAAAATTAATTCACTAACTTTGTTATAGGCTTATGTAGCGTATATTGTGCAGCTGTATTATTTTGTAAGAGAATATTTCCTTTAAAAATTACATAACAAAATATTAGATCAAACTAAGAATTTTTAGTATTTTATGCCCTAAATTAATGAGAACTTCAGTTACATTTTACAATGGGGAAAATGGAGGGGGTTTTCACAGACTCGGCTCTTTAGTCTGGTGAAGTTCTAGAGCTGACTTCCTTGTCGATAGCTTTTGTTATGTTTGCTGGCTCCTGTGGGCAGTTTTTATCACTTTATGACTCAGAGATAAGAGGAATGCACAGCTCTCCTCTGCAACGGACAGAAAATGCAGGAAAAGATCCAGCTGTTCTGTACTACAGTGTCTGCCTTCTGCTAGGGAAATTATGACTGTCCAGCTCTTTCACTGTGTTTCCACACTGTCAAATACTCCAGGTGATATAACACAACAATGATTCTTCCATTAGAGCCTTTCCACTTGATGTCAAAAACAAGGTTCAATTTTCCTGGGAACTCTTCTGAATGATCCCAGAATGCAGATGCGGGTGTACTAACGATAATAAAATGGTTATCACCATTTTATTATCATGTGACTTTGAGAACCACCAGTGAGGATTTCAGTGTGATCTCAGTGTTTTTGGCATGACATATCAGAAACATAAAGTACAGATAATTAAATACTTGGGTACTATGAATAGAAGTGTAGAATATTATTGAATTTTTAGAAATGAAAATATCACGGATGACCACTCTAAGTGTAAAGCTAGAACAGGATCTATAGTGTGTTACATTATGTTACAACTATTGCACAGTCATTGGCATGCATGAGTGTTAATGTTTAATAACGTGTGCATCCATGAACAAATGTGTGTTTCTAAGCTGACCTCCAGTGGAACTCTGGGGTCATAACAGCTGATACGCTGCAGTTTATCCACTAGAGGGCAGTACGAGACAACTCGACACAGGAAAGCAGCAACAGTCAGGTGAAGGGATGGCCTGAAAATACAAATAAACTCAGGACAAAGATAAAACAATAACAGAGAGGTTAGACACATGGATGTGTACAGTTAAAACATATTATATCAGAGGGTCAATAGAGAGAGTCTGACATTTAGACAAGTAATATCGCTCATCTCTCTGTCATCTGGGCTTGTTCAAACAGCTTTCACTTATCATGCTAAACTGCTGAGTCATGAATAAGCACATCTACTCTGCTGCTGTTAGTCTCCACTGTCAACAAAGAACAGCTTGTGCTCAGGTCAGGGTGATATATCAGGCCCAGCTTTTTATTGTAAACTGGATATCAGGCGGTCACTATCTACTGATACAACTGCTACCGTCACTATTATGACATTCCAACCGCCTTCACTTCTAATAATAATAATTCCAATCATGGTCAGGATCATGTATAATGAGGATTTTTTTAGGGGTGTTAAGTGTAATTCCAGCGCAAAATCATCCCATGGTCTTTATCAGCACTTACATACACCAAATAAGCCATTGGGACAGTTTTTTTCGTGTATGAAATATTAACGGAGGAATCTGGTAGAGTCGCTAACAGCCGGACGTGACTAACACTGATTAGCTAGGGGCAGTACGGTGAAGGCATTAAAACGGCTTTTTTAACCACTAATGCTGCTCAAAATAACAAGCCGTTTTAATGCCGTTATTGACGTTAGTGGACACCATTTAGCTATTACTGTTAACTGTTGGCGTGCTGAAGAGAGGCGAGGGTTTTGGGAGCTTGCAGTCACATCCTTTGGAGTTTCCTGAAAAAATGTCCAGAAACTTCTACATCCAACAGATGGTGCAGGTTTCAATTTTAAAAGGTAAGAAACAACTGCAATTGCAATATGTAAAATCTTACACACAGGGCCCTAACTGTATCTGGGGATGGCTATAAGCCAAGTGTTTCACGAACAGTCCATTTATCTTTGATAATAATATATTGGATTATTTTTTAATGTATATTTTTAGACATATTTAGTTATCAAACAATCATTTTATAATAATTTTGCAGCCTCCCTGCAGTAACTCTGAAGACCCCATAGGGGTCATGGACACCTTGGAGCAATATCTCTGCTTTAGCCGCTTGTTACAGAGAGATGCTCCAAGATGAGTGTCCTCCCTTTTCCACATCTACCTGTTACATAAGAATGAGTTGATGTTGAGGAACAGCAGTTCTGCTTTCTGTCTCTAAAAGTCTGACTCTTCCTTTCTAAATGAAATATGATTTTCCTATTATGTAATCTACCAGTTGGAAAAAGTATGAATTCAAAGTAATTCCTTTACATCTTATGAACAACTGAGACAAAACTTGATCAGATGGGGTCTTTCAGATTAACATGTCTGTGTGGAGCCATGTTAGAGATATCTGTCATTTACAGCTGGACAGTCATGTTACATAACAAAACCAGTAGAACCAGGTAAACCTTATAACTAATTTTGGATTTACAGCCAAAAAAATCCCAAATTGTTATTTTATCCATCACCATCAGGAATAACATGTTTCTTATCACAGGGCATGGTCTTGGACCGCTGTGTGGAATTTTCCAGAGGACGGAGTATTCAGTCTCGGATGGAGGAGGAAGCCGAATTGGAGAGGAGTCTTCGTGGGTTCCTGTGCGTAGCATGCACATATAGGGATTATTCTCATAAAGCTAGATTCCAGCTGGTAAGGTTTTGGTATGTCTCTGAGTCCTGGCTACTTGCTCTTTCTTGGAAATTATAGTGCTTCGTCACACTCGAGAGAAATACTTTAAATTCTTCAGAGAGTCTGGAAGATGTGTTTTGCTGAGTGGGGTAATATAAATGTTTATTCTAGCCCTGCCTGCACCGATTTTCACATCATTTAGACACAAGGAGGACAACTCACATTAATCTGTCCCTCGCAGAAATACTCAATCTCAGTGCATGTTAACATTTCCATGCTCAATCATTTGGGGAGACTATAAAGTTTAATATTCCATCGCTGCATTACTCATTACAGTCAGCACAGACAAGTTAATGAAGAAAAGGCAATTGTTTATCATAACAGATGATATGTGATAATTCAGGCTGTCCTCATTAACTGTTCATACATACTGTACAGTATAACAACGATAAGTAATGCACTGTAATTCCTATGTTTTCCACAAGGGCTGGGTTGTTTTGGAAGTCTTGCACTTTCTTGGTCTTGAGAACTGGTCAAGTTATTCCTGGCTACTGATTCAGGATCAGATGTATAGAATGTTGTCTAAATTCTCTGGTTAGTTTGATGTTAGGAGATAGATCAATCTTGTGTATTGGTTCATCCTAACTCTGTGAAAATTATATTAGCATTGGCAAATCACTTGGCTATCATGGTCTTAAACAGGATTCAATTTGGTCTTGACTGCCTTTAGACTTGGTCTTAACTCAAACCTGACTGGACATAGTCTTGGACTCAGTTAAGTTGGTCTTGATTACAGCTCTGTTTTCCACGTATTTTCTTGCTGTATACATTACGTCCAGAGGAAAGAAGGAATTCAGGTGATGTAGTATAAAAGCGCTAAAATCTGATTATGGAGGAGTGTCAGGGTGGTGGAGATTTTGATCCAAGGGACTGGTGTTTGTGTCCCAGAAGTGCTAAGCTAAAACACAACCTTTTTTTCTAATTTTAAACAAGTCACTTTGGTGCCAAAACCTAACTCTCACCCCTTGTTGCCTAAACTTAACCAGTGACTTAATGGTAGTTTTGGTGCCTAAACTTGACTGGAACCAGTCATGGCGTTACATAGAACGTCATATTTCAGGAGATATACAAATTGTTATGCATGCGTAAGGTATCATTTAAACATTTTGGATAATTCAGTATTGGCAGAAAGTATTTGGCACTTAGACTCAACAGGAAGATTTGTAACTACGGGGTGTCAGCAAGATAAATCCCTCCATGGAGTCCAGACACTGGTGGAGGTGATGGCTGACGATTCTCCTGAGACTGATGAAGCTGATAAAGCTGATGGAGCTGATGGAGCTGATGAATCTGCAAACGCTGGTGGTGAGGTATTGGGCACTGAAATGATGGCTGACGGCATCAGAGAGGCGCCTGAAAACAGCAGCATGAGCAGAGAGAGTCATGGACCAGCTGATGAGAACAGCTGTTACCATGAGTGACAGCCAAAGACGATGACAGCTAAGAATAATGAGTGAGCATGAGTCAGTGGGAGTGAATGGCAGGATGCTACAGGCCTAAGCATGCAAAAGAATAGTCTTAGGGGCCAAACTTATGGCTTCATTCAAAACATTAATGGCAAAAGGGCCAGTTTCTCCAAATAGAGTATGGATAAGAGAAAGAATTGGCCGGTCAGTCTTATCAAAAATATACACATTGAGCCACTGACCTCCACAGAGCGACTTAGAGAGCAGTATCAGCTGAAGTCACACTTCTCAATCAAGAACACATTTTGTCACATTACAGTGAAATGCAAATGCACTCTTGAAACAAAACCAATTGGTTTAAGCGACCAATGAAAGCCAACTCTTACACAAAAAGTAGTGATATATTACAGTACCCAGCTCTTGGACAAGCACATGGAAACATATTACGTTGAAGGGAATCTAATCCTTTTCTTCAGCACTTTATAAACAATTTCTCTTTTTGAATGTGCAGGAGTGGGGGTGAGCAGGTCACATTATTTAAGCAGAGACCTCTGTGGATGAAGCCAGTGATGGAAAAATTAGGTAAACCAGACTGCTGGAGAGAACGCTCCTTATCAATCTGGTACCAACGCACTGTAAAACTGACAATACTGATAATGCTGCACAGTACCATTATATTGATGGAGACATGAGTTATGAGCAGATATTTTGGTTTTGTTTCCAAAGCCCCAAAGTAATTTAGTCATAATGGCAAAGCAGCTCCCCGAGGCAGTGAACAGAGGTCCAATGAGGCCAGATCTTCTGTGCAGGTGCATCAGTCAAACAATATAATAAGAAATTGCACAATGCTTTCAGACGTCAAGAGGAAGAATCTGAGATCATAGACAGGCTGCATGTCATTCAAACTAATATGATCCACCTTTGAAGCATGTTTTCAGTCATTTAGTTACTTTACAGTTAAAATCCTCTTGTGTTTTTATATCGAGGTTAAGCCTAGCCCTCAGGGAAGCAGCTGTGTGGTGTTCTTTATATCAGGTGGGAAAGTTAACCAACTGTGTGTTTGCCAAACCAAACAGTCAGCCTTCATCCGTGAAGCCTTCTCTCTTGTTAACCCACAACTTGGTGCTAGAAAACACTTCAGATAAAACATAAATCTAACCTTTGTGCTTGTTTGTTTGTGCTGCTTCTCCACGTAAGTTTTCTTGCAGCTTCTTCTTCACCTCTTTCTGATGTACCAAGCCTTACTGGGCTCATTACTGCCCCCTGTGGCCAGAGAGCACAAAACGCCCTCTGCAACAGGTGAATAGAAGAGGTGACAATGAGCTCATTCCACACTCAAAAACAAATTTGGTCGCCCTGTCGCCACAATCAAATGTTGGCATTGAACCACTTCAACCCTTTGGGCACTCCGCAGTTTTAAAAACGTGGTTAATGTTGTGAATTCAAACAAAAAACTATTAACGTTACTTAGGTTTACGCATCCCATGGTTTGGGTTAAGATAAGTACAACTGTAAAAGAACAGTGTGACGAAACTAATCGAATCTACCATGGCTTCCTCCCCAAGCAGAGTTTGAGGCTTATCATACCACAGACACTAGAGGATACCAAAAAAGTTTCATATCAACATTTCTGTGGATTGCAGAAACATACAATACATTTTTTTCTGCCGACCAGGCTGGATATAAAGGTGAAATTTATGCTTTTTTAAAAGTGTTTTCCAACAGCAGGTACTGGTTTTACAAGAGACGGCTTCGATATCTGGTAAACCTTCATTCCCATACAGCACAGCTCTTCCATAAGCTTTTGTATGGGAAGCATCCAGGTCTTCCACAGAGTTATTCTAATTTTAGAGGCCACTTACATCAGGATATAAGCTTAACCCAAACAGGGCAGGGTTAAGCTTATATCTAGATGTAAGTGGCCTTCAATATTAGAATAACTCAAATCAATTTTCTAATGGTTTGTAGTAGTCATAGATTTAGCTTGGTCTTGAATTAAATTCAATTATATTATATTATTTCTTGAAGGAAGATTAGAGTTACTTCATGAAGAAATACATTTTATTAAACCTTCAAAGGTGTCATGTTTGACTTCACATTAGTTTCAGTGCTTTTCAGATCTGAAATCCACTTCAAACCCACGTTTCAGGGAAATAGGGAGGAACTTTTGTACCTTTCCTTAGCAGATATTCTGATAATCACACACTTGCAACGATTGGTCAGGTGTATAGAGGTGTGAATGTAGGCGCTGTTGAACCTTTTTTTTCCTCACAAATACTTCCATCACGTTTTTCTGTACAACTGAGAGCAAAGCTATGAATTCCTTTGAGGAGTGAGTTCCCCAAAAATGGGCACTGTTTTCCTCATTGGTAGGAAAGACACACGAAAGACACTGCATTCTTGGAGACAAATAAGGTAGGCAGTGGGATGCAGCCAGGAGGAGGGCATGACGGCATTTCGCCCGGTGTCAATTATAACCACTGAGAGCATTTTAGATGTGGTCAGTCAACACATCAAAATGCCTAATTCATTTTAAGCATACTGGATCTTTAAGAGTGTTTGTAGACCAACAAGCACCACTATTAAGACAAATACTTATTGTCAAGAGCAACCAACTAATTATTCTGTATTTTTTACAGTGAAGACTGACAGGAAATGTAGGAGAGAGAAGAGCATTAAGCGAAGGGCCCCAGCTGGAAACAAACTGGGGATGTTATGGTGCATGGTATACATCGTAAATCATCTTTCTATGAGCATTCTCAGGCATGTGAAGTGCTGTGTACATGCTCTCACAAATAAGAACTAACATAGCTGGTATTAACTTAGTCCAGAACTCTGTAGTCAAGAAGTAACTGATGCAAATGCATTGCTTCAGGCTGTATTTTTTAAATAATAGTATTACATTAAATGAAGAAACAATGTGGAAACAGTCACACCTTCTTTTCAACCAATGTTCATTAGGGCTTCAGCCCTTCGCAACAGCTCTATGTACAATTAAGCATCTTTTAGCAAATTGTTTTGGTTCTGGTGTGCACACAGACCGTATGGAGGTGTCTGAGCGACCCCCCTAGAAGTTTGATATGCTGGGTTGGTGAGACCCAACATATTCTCCCTTCATAGGATCCATATTTTAGGAATACTTAGGAATGCACAATAATTTGTACCATTGTACCATGTGGCGGTTAAGTTAAGGCAACCAAATGACATTAGTTATAATCAGAAAAAGTATCATAGTTTGGCTTAGTACTTCTGGGACACAGCAATACAACGTTTCCTTTAAACCGAGAGAGGACTTCGCAACGGCAAGTAACATCACTACCAAGATGACCTGTTTCGGTCGTAAGTCTGTCCGAAAGTCAGCCATTTCCCCCAACTTGTTTTTTTGTCAAATGGGAACTGCAAAATAGAGCATTCAGTCCAGCTGTATGTTGGCGGAGCTCCACCTACTGTACTGGAGGTTGAGTCACTCCCGTTATTTTCCCATTCAACCCCCGCTAATGTATACGAAGGGAACTTCAATAATCAGATTATTACCCTAACCGGGTTAAGGCCATTTTCAGGTTACTGATGTGAATGTAAACACACTGCATGACCCCTCCTACTTACAAGGAGTTTATTGGTCTTATACTATGTCACCTGATTTCCTTCTTTGATCCAGAATACCAAATTACAGCTGTAAAAAATATGTGGATAACATACAAATGACACTGTAAACTGGATGCATGACTAGGCCATTTTTTGGTAACACATTACTTATAACAACATGTCAAGGCTGTGCATTTGTCAGTTTGTTTTGGGAGTTTTTCTGCCTCTTGGTGACAAAATAGTTTCATGTTTCCAGATCAAAAAGCCCCTCTTAAAGTCAGGATTAAAAACTATCATGGTTTTATTAAAACCCTATCAAAAAAAATGACATATTTGTGTCATTTTATACAACCTTGGTACATTTCTCATTTGTCTGTTGCAAAACCTTTTCTCATCTCATGAACATTCCTTTGGCCTGGCAAGATCATCAGATTCTCATACAGCCAATTTGGCCTAATTAGAGGATTAAGAGCAGAGGCAAATGTTTACATTCATCCCATGACTCCACCAGTCTGGATCACTATGTACAGTATTAGCTGGGCCCAGCTCACAGACAGAAGCTGCCCTCAGTTCACAGACAGGACAATTTGCTGCCGGCCTCAAAGGTCGGCATGTGGTGCGACTAGACGTCAGCAGACGCTGCAGGTTCAGTAGAAAGATACAAGCAGAATTAATATGAGAACTGTTGGAATGCTTTCAAGGGCGAGTGGCTGTGTCTATTGTGTTGGGTGTGTGTGCTTGTGGGTGTAACAAAGAGGACAAGAGGATGGGGGAGGTGGGGCAGAGAAGGAGAAAGTGCAGTAAGCTGTGTGCTCACACCATAAATATTACTTTTTCACTTGATGTGTGAATATGTGCCTCTTTCACCCAGTTTCTGTGGCAAAGCAACGTTGACTGCTTCAGTTTCCTTGAATGGAATAACACACACTTCTGATTCTGATTCACACACACACACACACACACACACACACACACACACACACACACACACACACACACACACACACACACACACACACACACACACACACACACACACACACACACACACACACACACACACACACACACACACACACTGTGAGGTCAGACAGTAGCATGAATAGTGGGTACATTAATCTGCTAGGCCACCCTGTGTCCAGTGTTTTAGTAGACCCTGAAAACAAGGCAAACTGAAGCAGTCCTGGAGAAGCCTTACAGTACTAATGAGCTCATCTCAAAGCATTCTAAATATTCAGATGGATTTAGACTTTGTAGAAAGTCTAAAAACTTGTGTGAAATCCACAAAGTAGAGATACAAAGGGCTTCCAAAATAAAAAATATTCCAACTCTACATAGTGGCTTTTAATCCGATTTCATAACTTCTACGGAGCGTTTTAGAGCCTTTCAGTTAATTGTTGTAGTTTTATGGCCTCACCACTACAACCTTGTTTAGAGACACACCAGGCAGCAGCTGTTTCAATGTATTCTAATCAACAGGTTTTTATAATACGACTTATATTTAACAGTGGAAAATGGCAACTGAAAGGGTTAGGGATAGGCATCAAAACGACTTGGTTAGGATTAGAGAAAAGGTTGTGGTTTGGCTTAGTACTTCCGGGACATGAACACCGATCCACTGGGTCAAAGTGTTTTGGGATTCATCCACCATTATGACTCTGTCCCTACGTGGATTTTAGCGCTCTTATAAGTCACCTGATTTCCTGGCAGAAGCGTCAGGCACCAGCTGCTTACAGACGCATCAGGCACCAGCTGTTTTTAAGATGCAACAGAGACCCGCAAAGGAATAGGGAATAGGTTCTGAGATACCCACTGTACCTACGTTACCTGCCAATCCTCAAAAGCAAAGTTAGTGATTAGCTGGTGAGCAAAGTGATCTCATTCTCTATATAAAAATATATAGTGATGTACGTATATAAAATAATAGTAAAATATCCTGTACTCGGACCATATTATACCAAATAATACTGTAATTGCAACATTTGCTCAGAACCTCATACTTACTTGTACTCAGTATTTTATTAATGTCTTTACAAATACTAAAATTGCTAACTATTTAACTAATATGGGAAGAAGTTTCAGTCTTGATATACTCAGTGTGTAATACTGAATGTTAAGTGCTGGATCACCTGAGGCAATATTAAAGCTAAAGGTCTGTCGGCAGCTCTGCGTCACGAGATGACATTTTGTCCGTTTGATGCTACGCAGAGCAGCTGGCCAGCAGAGAAATCAAATGCAGAAAGCAAAGACATATGAAGTGAGACCCACAAGATTGAAAAATAATATGTCCAAACCAAAGTGATGTACAACGTGTGGTCCGTTCACGAAGCCTTTTGCCATGGGCACTCCGAGGTCTCATGTTGAAGTAGTTGATTTCCAGATGTGTCTGCAGACCCTGACTTATGTAAGGTAAGGAGTCTGCTCAGTGGGGGCAGGTGTTGGCTGTCTGCTCACTTGATTGAAGAAGTTCACATGTTGATTCAGTCTCAGTACACTAAGTATCTCTCTTCACTGTAGCAGGCGTCATTAACCCTCTCCTTATTCATTCCTCTTGTGCGCAAGCTTGAGTAACTGCAAGTTTTCTATACGCTGCACGTCGTCTGTTTGCTTTCCAAACTGACCTCATGAATGAAAACATATAGGCCCATAATGACTGTATTTCATAACTTTTTGGCTGACAGAAGCATGCCTGACAACTTCAATTCATTTAAGTGCAAAAGCACAGAAAGGTGGGCCTGTCAATCCTCTTTTTTTCTTTACATGAGCTGACATGAAGGATTAAAAGAAAACAGGATCCAACGTTTGCTTGAATCAGATTGTATGTACAGTGTCATCCCTCAGGGCTCATATATGTGTGTTTGGTTTACTCACCTGTGTGGACCTGCAAGTGCTCCTCAACAGGTGCTTCTGTGGTAATGGTGTTTACTAAAATAACAGCAGAGTGTGAGTGTGTGTGTGTGTGTGTGCGCGCGCGCGCGCGTGTGTGTGTGTGTGTGTGTGTGTGTGTGTGTTAAGCGGGTGGAGCTGCTCAGCCCTCAGTGATGACATCATCTCTGCACTGATTGAAATGAAAGAACTGCTACTTTGGTGACATTCTGCTTGAGCAGAAGCAATTTTAATTACCGGTATGTAAAAATTGTTCAGCAAATATTAAAAACTTTGAAATGACCTCAAAGTAAATTATAGTAAGGTGCTTAATTAACTGAGATAGCATCTGGCTAAAATATCTGACTCTTTAGCTGCTAAATGCTCTACTATGTTTACCAGCTTGTTGCTATCTTTGTTTCTTTGTCGTTTGGTGCAGCAGGTAGTGTAAAATGGGTTTATCAGAGCATTTTCTCTAGTGATAGCCATGAGAGTGAAGAAAAACAGAAGGGTTGCAGGTCAGAAAACCGAAACAATGAGCTAAAAAAGGTTATAACCATCTGTAGAGCTGAGGGGAACTACAGAGTTGAGTGATAATTGTCTGTGAGGTTTCCACCAAAGATACCTTTAATATTACATATAGTTTCCATTAATGATAAAATGAAAATAGGCATTTTCGGACTGGAGAAAACTTTTCATGACTAATACTTATGTTTGTTGTTAGGCAGTGACCTTGCAGTAGTAATTACTACAGAAGCAAACCAAGGAACTAACAATGCAATACATAATATAACTAGTAATGCAACATAATAAAAAGCCCCAAAGTCTGTATATAGGGAGGCAGGTGATGGGTCAAACAGACGGGATTTCAACACAGGAGACCATTATTTGTGTGAAGTCCAAAATGTGTGTGACGTAGTTACGTTTGTGACAGTCACGTCCATGACTTATATTAGCCAATCCATGATCTTTTTCTTACCGTAACCAAGTATTTTTGTTGCCTAGTTCCATTTAACAATGTTAACTAGGTGTTTTAAACTTTCGCCTTTTTGTTAACTAGAACATGCAATTAAAACTCTATATATGTTGTTTTGGGACTCATTGGCAATCGACCTAGTCTGTCTTTTAATATGAGGATGCGTTGGATTGACCGTAGTTCTTAGCTCCTACTACAGAGTAGGAACTCTCCCAGCACAAGAGGAACTTTGAGTGAAGTGTACTGCGATTGGTCAGGCAACACATTCTCATCAGCAGGTTCATATAATGTCTTTTGAAAAGTGATGTACAAAAATTCATATATCTTCCAAAATATGACGTCTATTTGATGTAATGATACTTACAACACTTCAGCATTCTTACTGGCGGTGTGGATACAAACTGAAAAACAAAAGCCCTTGTATGGTATGCAGCTCTCGGGGGAGTCCCAATAACAGTCTGGTCTGAAATACGGCGATTGACAACCGCAGCTTTAAGGAGATAGACTGAGGAGTAACCATGTAGTGAACACACCTTCACTCATGCTTGAGTCATATTAGTTGAAGTAAGCTTTGTCTTATCCCTTTACCCTTTTGTTTGGATCATTCAAGGATGTGAGAGTACTAACATGGAAATAAACTCCCCATTTACAGTGTCACTCTTTTGTTCACTTGTGTTTTATTGAATTCATAATGTCAAGGGCAGATTTTGAGCTACTGAGCATTCAATCTAGTTTGATGTCTTGATTTTAAAAAAGGGCAGAGTTCAGAAAATACTGTATATTGTTCCTGCCACCGGGCAGCCGACTCCCTCAACATGCACTGGGCATAGACCCTTATGTTGAGCTGGTGGCCTCATATTATGCGAAAATGCGCGACTATGCATGTCACAGTGCCAGAGGCATGAGCAGTTTGTGAGGCCCACAAACGATCAGACGTGGTGCCCACACATGTCAAGTCAAGAGTGAGTTGGAGAGGAAAGAAAGGAGCTCTGTCATCTACCGTACTGCACACATAGCTGCAATGACTGACAACCAACAACCGACAAATCACTGCTCAGAACCAGCACCAGTGCAGGTGAAGAGATGGTGAGCAAAAGCAGAAGAAGCTCGAGCTTCACTCGAAGGTGAGTATCAGTGCGTTTCCATGCACAGCAGTAACCTGAAAATGGCCTTAACCCAGTTAAGGGAATGATCAGATTATTAAAGTTCCCCTCGTATACATGAGCAGGGGTTAAATGAGAAAATGAAGGAGTAACTCTTCCTCCAGTACAGTAGGCAGAGCTCCACCAACATACAGCTGGACTGAATACAGCTTTTTTTTCTGGTTCACCTTTGTCAAAATCACAAACGGCCGTCTTTTGGACAGACTTACGACCGAAACAGGTCTTCTTGGTAGTGTTTTTTTCACGTTGTTTTCGGCGCCGTTGGTTCCTGGTTTATTCTATTTCCAGGCCAAAAGAGAAACCCAATAATAATCCGGGTAAGATGTTTACATGCCAGAGAACTCTAGTTACTAAAGGAGTTATCTAGGTCTGTAAACTGAGGTATGAGAACTCCGATTTTACCCGGGGTACAGTGTTTACATGGTGTTTGAGAAACCTGGGTATAACCTTAACCCGATTATAATCAGGTTTTAAACTGCATGTATACGCAGTGTATGTTGTTTTAGTAGAAATGTAAAACTTTGGCCTTATTATAGGCTACACTTCCGCTGCAATTATCCAGACCTGAAAAAAAAGGTCCTGTCTCAGTTTACAGGCCACTGATCTTTTAAGGGGGTACTCATGACAAAATTACACTAAGGGCCCAAATTTGGCCAAACTACCGTATTCTTCATAGAGACAGGCATATGGCAGTCAAACATCAAGACTGATGTTTCATATATTGTTCTTTTTGTCAGAAAATCCAATGAAAAGTCTTGAAGCAATAGGCTCGTCCCTCAATATTTTCCAACTTCCCTACTCTGTATGTGACATTCAGGCCCGAGAGCATATAAATCACCATCACCATAACAACATCCAAAAAACAAAAACAAACTTAATAATAATAGCGGAGAGACACAAAATAAACCAGTGTGTTTGTTCATGGTAATGAAGGAACATGTTGTCTAATGCAACAGTATGGCTCACAACAATGGAGCTTTATGGCACAGAGGAAGAAGATGTTTTAGCTGCTAGAGGTGGAGCTACTTTTTTCACAGTTTTCTACACAGGGAGTCATGAGATGAATAATGGGAGAGGGGAAAAAGTTCTGATGCACAACTCTGTTTGAAGTTAATGGACTTTTTTTCTGTTTATGGTGAGCTATTTAATAATTTCAACATTTGTCAAAACTTTAACCATGTGAGAAATTTAGAAGGGGAAATCATGGTAAATGGTAAATAGTAAATGGACTTGTACTTATAAAGCGCCTTTCTAGTCTTTTGACTACTCAAGGCGCTTTCACACTACATTGAACATTCACCTTTTCACACAGACATTCACAGTGATGGCAGTGGATCTACATACAATCTAATCTAAGCTAACCATTCACACCACATTAGCAAACCACTTACTCCATGCAGCACGAGGAGCAATTCGGGGTTCAGTGTCTTGCCCAAGGACACTTCGACGTGCGGTCTGGAGGAGCTGGGGATCGGATCGCCAATCTCTTGAATGGAAGACAACCCACTCTACCTCTGAGCTACAGACGCACATAATCACTATTAGGTGAAGCTTTTAACTCATAGACATCTGAAACGTGACCTAAACACATTGCTTTTTATATAACATCAAAAACGAAAAAGTTTGAAAACTTAAGTCTTTAACAATGAATAGTTTTATTATCAATTGTGTAAAATCTTCATCTTAAAAGGATCAAGTAACTAAAGCTGTCAAATAAATGCAGTGGAGTAGAAAGTGCAATATTTCCCATTGAAATGTGGTGAAGTAGCAGTATTAAGTAGCATAAAATGGAAATACTCAGGTAAAGTACCTCAGAGATGTACAGTACTTGAGAAAATTGTTACTTCCCACCACTTTTTCCGGTCTTTTCATGAGGTTTGATGACAATAACAAAAGCATTGAATATCATCGGCCTTACCCTTTCAGGAAAAAAGTTATTCTCAATGAAAAGTGTTAACTCAGCCCAGGTTGTTCCGTGGGGTTTTAAGGAATTCTGGGAAAGGCGACTAGACGGAAAATAGAAGTAGAAGGAAATGACGCGTTTTCAGGGGGTGGAGTGCAGACCAAAAAAAAGTGATGACTCTTAACTCCTGAATTGCAGTGGACATCATTGACTTACTGATTTCCATAATTTCTAAACTTGAAAAAGCTTTTCAGTTAACAACAATACATGTCTTCTTTAGCCACTGTTCAGGCCTACACATAAATTAACTCATATAATGCCACAGTCAGTTTACTTACACAAAGAGTCTATTAAACTTAAATGTTGTTCTCAAACCGTAAAAATGCAGACATACCTAAGATGAGATCAGCCATACAACACAGCTATCTGCTCGTCATTTTTATTATAAACTGGCTGTTTTAAATCCAAGGCCACTCCTGACGTCAGCACTTTTGGAAAGGAACCTGCGTGCATTCCTGAGATGAGGAGGGATCCAGACCCAGACTCATTTGCCCTCCTCCTCCCCCCTGCACTTATCAGCCAGGACAACAAGCAGAGCTCTCTGCAGACATGCTGATTGATAGATCAATTTGAGAAAACTGACAAGTCTTTTTTTTCACTCCAAATAATGACACTGGGGTGCATTTTCTGCAACACACAACTATGTGAGTTTATTGTTCGACAGGCCGAGGCAGACTGACAGTTTATTCTTTATGAGGTACATCTGCAAACCCGCAAACCCAGGTACAAACATGCAAAAATGTCGACCTGTGTGGACCGTGAATTATTTGCTATATGGAAAACTTTCAAAATGTCTCGTATTAAAACATTTTCACTGAACGCAGTTCAGACAGCTGTCTTGGCAAGAATAGGCCTTCCTTCCACAGAAAAGTCATCTTTTCATTCTTTTCTAACAGTTTTTGTTCTTGATATATTGTGGCTGCAGCTCAACCCTTTTTTTTATTGTTCTCTGTTTCTTCCACAAATCACTGGGAGGTGCTGCATTCACAGTGAGGAAAACCACAGCGTTGTTTGCTCAAAAACACAGAATAGCCTATATTTAAATGCCCCTGTTGAACATGTTACCTGCTGTTTTTAGGAATATAAACTTTAATTGTGCTCATTACAGGACCTGTTAATCTTCTAGTAAATACTTTCAGAGAGTCCCTTCGACATACCTTCACTATCTGTGAGCTGGCAAACACATGTTTGAAATGTTGGGTTAAATCAGAAATGTTAAGTTATCTGATACCCTGGGCACATTTTAAGATTACAAAAAGGGATAAATATGAAATAAACATTAAAATGACCTCTTGTTTTGGCTATTTTGCTCAAAATTTAGAGTGAAAACAAGAAAAGGCTAAATGTTTTACCATAATGCGAGTAAACTCTGCAAGCATTTAAAATGTTTTAAGATTTGAATAGTTTGTATCTCAAATGGTGAATGGGAGTTTCAGTTAAAGCACTGAAATGGTCTGAATTGTCTTTTGACATGTAAGAGCAGATCAAATTAGTGGAAGTGTATTATAATTTGAATAAATAATTCGTGTATGCAGTTGAATTGAGTTTGTATGAAATCACTGAAGTAAGTTAGTTAAAGTGTGAATAATGAAAGGAGTCGAACCATCATTTAAAGAGTGGACTATGAGATGAAAGCAAACTAACTTCAGTGGAAGTTGAAGCACCACATATTTTGTTTAAGCACAATGTAAATAGCTGAAGAATCTGTAAGGTTGAAGTATTTAAGATGTCAGTTGAAATGTAAAAAAAAAAAGTTAAATAGTGAGAAAGAGTTTTTGTGTAGAGGCTGAAAGCAGTTGAAGTTGAAGTGGCAGATAGCTGAAGAAAGAAAGTGTGTGTCACTTTAGGTTTGTATAAACACTCTATACAACCACAAAAAAAATTAGAGCGTCTGACAACAACATATTCTCAATGGTTATGCGATGGTGATGTTCGTGGTCAGCCAAATGATGTCATAATGACGTTGTGATTAAGTCTTTCAGTGACGTTAAGGACTAGGTTAGATCACAGCAAATATGGGGATGTCATATCCAGGATGCTATGTTGAGAGCTTTTTAATACCCCGAGGGCCATAGTACCAGCTGCTGGTGATGCCCTGGAAATTACATTAAATTCATTCCCATATTGGCTGTGATCTGGTCTTGTACTGAATGTCACTCAAAGACTTTCATAACAACCTCATCATGACGTAATTTGGCTTACTGGGAAGTTAGTCATACAAACAGAGGACAAAGAAACCCATACACAGGCTACTATACCTTTGTATTTATTAAGCAACAATTCTAATATAACATGGACAATGAAATAGAAAAAAGACATAATTGTTACAAGGAAAATAACTAATCAACAAACTTTCAATGAACCATTTGGAAAGCTCTGTGCAGCAGCCTGACAAAGTTGAAAAAAAAAAGATTAAAGCAGGTCATGAACCACTTGGACGGCTGCACAGTCTGCTCTGAGCTGGTGTCTGTATCAGCAGAACTCTGTTAAAATAAACAAGGGAATAACACGGCTCTAATTACAGTATCAACCAAATGTACTGATAAAGTAAGGTTCACCATATTTTTGGAATCTGTCCGAGCATCTCCTCTAATTCAGCAAACACATAATCCACCAAAGAGCATGTGTTAAAGTATTATTTGGATTATACCCAGGTATTTACCTTTCTTCTTTCCACTCACTACTGTTTTTCCAGCCCTTGGTGTTTCTCATTAACATTGAATGGCCAGGAAGGAAAATGCTGTCCAGTGAGTCCAGAAACAAAAAATCTGAAAAGGTCTAACGTGAAAGTGTGCAGAAGTAATTGATATACAATATAAAAATAATAAGAATTATTATAATAATAATGACTTTATGAGTTAATTAACCTCTAATGGATTTGTTATTCAAGAAAGTTCCAATTGAGTTCTAAAATAATTAAGTTAATCTGGAAAATCAGCTGAAAAATTCAAAATCATCACAATGTACTTCAGGTTTTGTTACACTCGGTCATGTGTTGAGTATGCACGGCAACTCCTTAAACAGTCTTATAAGATATCATGATGAAAAATATCCCTCCATGTTTCCTGAAACTCATATGCAGGTTCTGGCCTCCACAAATTGGCCACATGTGCTGGCTGACACCAGGACTACTGGAAAATGTCACAGGTGTCATAGGCGTTTTACTGTCACTGCTGTCAGGTTCGGCTTTTCCATGACTTCCCAGAAATGCAATGGAAAGACTTTGCCATGAAATAATGGAAAAAACTGCTCTAGACCCTTTTCTGATGGTTGGTTGGTGGGTTGGAAAGCACCGCATCGCTTAAAGAAATCCCTCATGTGCTCCAAATATTGGTCCTATTTGTCTGATATAAATTTCAACCTTGTCTCAAAATGAAACGCAGCCCTTGCAGACAATAGCTCACTTACGCACTAATGAGGGAAAAAGTGAAAGCATGCTTTTAATATCTTCAGCACGTGCCTAATGTCACAAATCTGTCATCTTAAGAGCCTCCTTTCAACACGTATATGAACAGGCTGAATCATTTACAGCTCGTGCAAGTAAACACGTCACAGAATGTGAATATAATGACGATGCTCTAGAGTGAAAAAACAGTCATATGCTTTGCCTGTGCTGGATAAACTATCCAGGCACTACCTTCGAGATCTTTGAGAGGATTATTTAGGAAGATGAGACCATTGCATGACATCAGATTCATGTGTCAAGCAGAGATAGTGTCCTTAGCAACAGCGGAAAACAGCGGATCACAAATACAATTTTGAGAGCAGCATAGCCAATAACCTCATCCCAGTATCGTTACAAGAATAACATTCTTGGAAATTACTTTGAATAGTTTAGATGTGAGTCATTAATTTAATCTCCACTCCCCCCAGCACTGGAAACCTCTGCTGATCAGAGAAAAATGTTAACAGGTTCCACTCCAGTGGAATAGATTATTATGGTTTGTATTGTCTTTCTTTGGAAGCTTACTCTGATGCCATTTACAGTGGCTTTAATAAAAGCGTACTGCCTTTGACTCTCTTCTGTTGTCCTCCAGAAAGGGAAGGCTCATGAAAAATAACAGAAAAGAGACCGTCTCTAGAGCAAAGGAAGTAAACATGACAGACCATGGCAGGCAAAAAAGTGGGAATAAATATTATTCCTTTTCTTTCTATATTCTATTAATTACATGATAGACCTGTTAAAGTCCCCCTCCACTCAGGAGGCCTTAGCAGGTTGAGGAAGGGTCACTCCAGTGTCTTCAACAGTTGGGACATGAGTACCCCCGGTCAGTAGTCGTTCAGCTTGCTGGGCCGGTTCTACTTTGGAGCCGGGACAATACAGGCTCTCTTCCAGAGGGTGGGCACACTCCCTAATTGAAGACTAAGGTTGAAGACATGCTGTTGCTGCTCACCCAGTTCAGCAGTGCATGTCCTCAGCAGCAGGGGACTCAACATGTCTGAGCCACCTGCTTTCCTTGGATGGAGCTTCCTCAATTCTCTCCTGTCCTAATCTGTAGTGATGCATGGTGCACATATGGGAAGAGAGGGTCAGTGGAAAGGTGTGAGGGGTAAGGTGAGGGGACTGCAGTGGGGATGAAAGAGGCAAACCGAGGATGGAGTAGGGTGCTGGGGTGTTGGGGTGGAAGGGGGGCTGGTCAATGATTTGATGAATTTGGTCAGATGAAATTGGGCAAGAAAGAATCGGTTGGGCGAGAAAACTTCCAAGGGTTTATCATGTCTATAAACAAGAAGCAATCGAGCCGAGGCTCGGATCATTTCAAGTAATGTGAATATAAGGGCGCACTCACACTGTCCTTCCGCACCGGGCCAAAAACAGATTTTTCGGGTCAAGCCTAGTGCGTGACCAGTGTGATTGCAACCGCTCTCAAGGTGCTCCGGTTCCCACGAACTTAACAAGAATATGTGATGTAAAATAAATCCTCAACAACGATACATCCTTTCTGTACAGTTGAATTTCTATAGTGTTTCTCAAATGTGTAAGATCTTTGTAAAAGGTTACTTTAAAAAACATCAGTCATGTATGATTCTTTAAATAATTACAGGATAATAAGTTTGATAAACAACATTTTATATTCAATATTTCTATTTTTAATGGAACAGTGCAACAAGCTTGATCAGTTTGTTCACTGTGAGGAGGAAGTCACTTCAATACTATATCACAAATGAAAATAAAAAAAATTTGTGGTTGAAACGTAGAAAGATCCTCAGTGAAGCACAAAACATGTTTCTCACTGAATTCTAAGTGCAACTCCACTGTGGAATACTAAACTGAACTATTTTTAATTTAGACAAAGTTCTTTTACGGCAGCATTTATTGAGACATTTCACATAAGTACGGTACTGACAATAGGCTTGAAAAGTCAGCCCCAGTGACCTCTGGTGGATGATATAACCGTAGTTTTTAGGTTCATAAAATGTCCTTGAATTAACAAATGTACGATATATTGCAGATATTTCAGTTCTTTTTTTGTAACGTCTGCTGTTGCTATTGACAAGACAGGAGTGGCTGTAAACTGGATAAAACACATTTCATATACATCTTTACACTAAAAGTCTCCAGTTGTTGTTTTTTTTCAAAACTTTTTTTTCAACATATCCCCACCCGTTTCTGCAGAATGAACTGAACTGAACGAGCCACCCAAACTCAAAGTCTACTTTCAGTCATTTTCCAACTCTTTTTGGTCATTTTGTGGTGTTGTGCTTCTGTTTCTAATAGTTTCTTCATCATTTTGTGTTTTTTCTTATAGTTTTTTCTGTGACCTGCAGTGTCTGTGGATGCAAATCACATTTCCGCTGGGATTCGGCCTAGTGAAATTAAAACAAAGTGTTTAAAAAATTCAAAACAGTCGATCTTCTGCAGTAGTACGGAGACCAGGAAGTGCCTCACCAATCAGAACAGAGACTAGGCTTTTCAGGAGGGAGTCTTAAAGAGACAGGCGCAGCAACAGAGTGTCTCAGTCAGAGGATGGATACAGGAGCAGCAGCTGTGAGCAGGATGAGGAAAATAAAGTGTTTTTTCAACATTAAAGCATGAAAACATGCTGTGGTCGGTACTCACCCTGCAGGTTGAAAAGGGTGCTGCAGTTGGTGGTGGTGTCTGACGCTTGTGTGATGGGCCGCAGAAAGCTTCGGTATCCTCACAGCAGGCAGCTCATGAAGTGGAGGCCCGCCTCCTGGATCTCCAGCTCCAGCTGCTGCTGACTCCTGTAGATCTGACCGTAGTTGAGCAACAGAAACTCCAGCATCGCCTCCTCCTGACTGGGAGTACAAACTGCAGACAACATCTGATGTTAACCAACAAATCATATCGCAACACACAGAGAGAAGTCAGTTTGTAGAAGTTGACTTATGTTTAATGTTTAAAAATGCAAGGAAGCAAGCAGGTAAAACAGAAAATGATCGTTTTTTTTCTTACCTTTTTAACGGAACCTGTACGGTTACTATAGGCAACTATTCATCCTCTACAGCCCAAATAGCCTATGATGTACCGCGGGGATCTATTTTAGGTCAAATTTTATTTCTTCCACTCTGCAAAATGATCCAGCGACCCAATCAGTGCGTTTCCAGTCACATCAGTAACCCGAAAATGTCTACACCCCGGTTTAGGATCGGATTATTGAAGTTCCCCCCGTACACATGAGCAGGGGATGAAAATGACGGAGGAACTCTTCCTCCGGTACAGTAGGTTGAGCTCCACTAATGTTTGGATAGAATTACGATCAAAACGGGTCTTCTTGGTAGGGATGTTAGTTGTCGTTGTGAAGTCCTCCCTGGGTTTCAAAATCAAAAATATCCTTTCACAAAAAAAGAGAAAAAGTTGTCCACGCCCTCATATTCTCCCGTTTAGATTACTGTAACTCCCTTCTAACTGGTATCAATGACATATCCCTCACCCGCTTCCAGCTAGTTCTGAACTCAGCAGCTTCTCACTGGTTTGAACAGACAACGTCACTCTAGTTTTAGCTTCACTCCACTGGCTCCCTTTACGTTTAAGAATTGATTTTAAGATTTTACTGATCACTTTTAAGGCTTGTCAAGGTCTATCCCCAGAATACATATCAGCCATGCTGACCCCATAAGAGCCTGTTCACAGCCTTAGATTTGCTGGCGGGTCTCTCTGAACTGTTCCAAGGCAGAGGCTCAAACCCAGAGGTGACCGAGCCGACTTTGTGAGAGCGCCTCGGCTTTGGAATGACCTGCCCGTGGAGATAAGGCTTGCTGAATCAATATCCTCTATTAAATAACTTCTTAAAACTCATTTTTATAGACTTGTCTTCCTGTGATGTAGTCTTTTTATCTATGTCTATATCTATCTGTCTATTATTTATGATATTATTGTGATGTTTAGTAGCATTTCTTTGACCGCTCAGAGTCGCCGGCTTCTGCATAGAAACAGCTGCGACAGTAGTGATATCCTACATGTTTGTTTGTTCAGGTTCATTTTATGAAAGTAAAATTAGATAAAACCCTAAAATGCATACAGCCAAAATACAGGCAGAGCTACTAAAGAGCCCTGAAAAGCGTCTGAAGACACACTGAGCCAATTGCATGTAGGGAAAAAACAGCTCAAGATCTTTTTTCTCTCTCAAAAGCTTTCGTCAGCATTACTTTATTTTGAAATGCTGTGATTGGCAGTTTGGAGGCTTCACTCACTCTTCTCCAGAGTCTTGTGGAGGTTGTTGAGGGGGTTTGACATGAGTCTTGCCCTGGTTCCTGGGCAACGATTGCCACCACAACGGCTTATTTTCGTCTGACCTGAGACAAGACGAGAGGAAAAACATAATGTTACATTTACATTTCATTTCATCTAGCTGAAATAAGCAAGTTACTGCCAGTCGGGTCAGTTTACAACCACTATACACTTCGAAGTTTAACTACAATACAAACATTTACACCTCCACAGGAACTAAATGTTTTTCTCTGTTCTGATTTTTAAAAATAACAAATTTAATCTTATATAGACCTAGCACCTTAGCACATTTTTATTTCATTCTTATTTATTTATTTATTTAATGTATTTATTGTTCCCATTTAATAATAATTAATAATTCAATGATACTTCTGTTTTGATTTAGTCTTCTTTACATGTTATTATTACCAGTATGATATCAATTTGTTTTAACTGAATTAGCAGATGGCCTGGCCGAAGCCAGTGGATTGGGTTGCGGCAGAGAATCAAAGCTCTACACACCATCATGCTTTCTAGTGTGGAATGTCTGCATATACTGTACATACCCCTATTTGTAGTACTTATGGAACCAGCCGCCCATGTCCGTCCTGGAGTATGATCAAGGCTTAACAGCGCTACTGTAGATGCAACATTATTGAGTGATGGCAATAGAAAGGTGTTCATACTAATAATCATATGATACAAATTTGAGATTTTTATTTCAACAATACATACAAGTTGTAAGTGTCAGTTGACTATAATGGGGACATTTTTCCCCCAAACTGAAACAGACAAAAAAAGAATGTTGTTTATCAGTAACCCTCCGAAGACAAAGCAGGGTCATCATGTTATATAGCAGGAAGTTCTGACTCACTGAAGAGCATCCCTACAGGGCAATCTCTGATGCATATCCAGGTGTGTTTGGGTGCATTGTTTGTGTGGTAGTGAGGCTGCTGAAACAGGCTCTCTATTCACACCAAGCAGCCTGATCACTGATGTGGCAGGAATTTAATGGTGTTTCCACACGAGCAGATGGCTTGAAAGGGCATGAAGTAAAACAGTGAAACTTTTATACTTCTCTTTAGCCTACAGCCTTTCCGTTTTAGCTTATGTAACTTTATGTTATTTGCTACCTACTCATACCCTTGGAAACTCGCTTCTCCTCGACGCTTATAACAGAATCCAGGATTGGATGGAAGTTTTCATTTCCTTTGCATTTGACTTTCATTTTGAGGTCTTTGATTTAATTTTGTATCTGGAGACACTGCTGGCAAACTAACGTCAATTATCAATACGGTCCTCTAGTTACTGAATTCGTTATTCAAAAGCTGAGCATCTCCAAAACAGTAATGTTTTTAGGAGGAAGTTGCCAGAGAGAGAAAATAAATTCCATTGCCTTTTTATTTTGTCTAGCGAGTACGTGACTAAATGCATGAGATTTATGCTCACATGTGTAGACACATGCCAGCTATCTCTTGTAGCAAAAACATGTGATTCATACTCTGCAAAATACAGTGTTATATTACCTGTTTTAACTCACCATGAATGTTTTTTTTGTTTCATATGCTTACTCTTTTTCCAGTGAATTAATACAACATGTATTCTCAAAATTGAGAGTGTTTTGCTGATGCACATACATTTCTTTATTGGGGATGATTTTGATATACCGAAAATGTTCCAATATTTAATTACAATAGGTATTCTTTCCTTCATAACAGCTTGTTAAAAATGATTTATTGTATTATTCATTGATGTATTCCCTAAGTCATCTGTAACTGCCTTCTCAAGCACTTTAGTAAGGCATCATTTACAGTAAGAGGAATGTCAAGTCTTCCCACTCTCTTCTTCCTTTACTTGCTGTTGAGATATCAAGTAGAAATCTGTTTTTGTAACATACAAATATTCTCTTTTACATTCAAACTTTCTAAGGCAGTGATTCCCAAGGGGTGAATCTGTGGACCACAAGAATATTAAAGGGATGAACTTAAATCCTATCAATCATTCCTGTTTTATTGGTTTTATAAAACCATGAGAAGAAGGCAGGCTAACTAAGACCTGTTCTATCAGTCTTCTCTTTGGCCACCTCTTGCACACAACAGTCTGAAACAACAGCGTAACAATAGTCCCATCATGTAACTCGGCCAATAATGTTGTTGAGAGACTAAATTCAGCCTCCGTCTCCTGCTTAGTGTCTACAGACTTGTTGTAAATGGATTGGATGCTCTGTATATGCTGTTCAAAACGTGCACATTTTATTTAGAGAAATGGAGAATCAAGACAGCCGTATTCTGCATTCAACAAGCTATAAAGAGCCTTAATGGAATTGTGACCATAGTGTTGACTCGCTGGATGATGATTGTGGGTATGAGCCTGCCATTGGCCCAAGCAGCAACCTCCTTGAGGCTTGCTCCAAAAGTGCATCAAGCCTAATCATGTTTTCAGATTGGTACAAAAACAGTTTTGGTCTCTAGAGCTAATTTCTCCATTCATGACAACTGTACAGAGGTGATTTAAAAAAAAAAATTATATTAAGGCTGAAAGTTCTGCATAATAAAGAGATGGCCACTTTGAGTGACCAGTGGATGCCATCACAGGTGGCAGACATAGACTGTAGGCTTCATTCAGCTCGCCAGAGCTCCATCCACGCTCCACAGGCATTTTTTTATTAGCAGGGAGCAGGCGGCGTTAGGCACTGCCAAGACCAGAGGTTTGTTTTGAAGGGTGGAAAAAGACTCCCCTTACACAGTAACAGGTACCCTACTGGGAAAATGGGCTTAGCCTTTATGCATCATTGCAAATGATGATGGCAGGAGCTCAGTGTTCATAAACACCCTCTCATAGTTTGACTTAACTATCACTCACACAGAATATATTGTCTATTAGCCTGGATTTACACCACTTGCCTAATTTGGCATCACAGCTGGTGTGATCCCATTGAGTTTGAGCAATTTTTGTTTTTCCAGTTAAATTATTGATGTGAAAGTGTCTAAGAAGTGTTGACAAGATGGCATTTAGTTGCTGGTAAGTGATTGAAGACACCTGCTCATGTCTTCTGGGACATCACCTGGGGAAGGAACCTGACCTTTAGTGTCTATTGAACAGATGGTCTCAATCAGTTATCAGCCCCTGACATCCCTTTCCACATCGAGTCACACCCTTATTCATGAGTCTTCAACCTCTCTTACAAAGTACTATGTGACTTTAACAAACATAATGCCAGTAAGGTGTTAGCAAACCAAATGAGTTTGAAGCATATATGTCAGCCAATAAACAAAAAGGAAAATGCAGTACAGAGAGGCCAAAAATGATTGTGGTCATTTAGAAACACATATTAGCCATGTGGCTCTGGGGATCACAATGTTGGTCAGTTGGTTCGTAAGTCCACCACTTTGGTCCAGGTAATAAACAGTATATCTGGGAAAAGAAATTGTGAAAAAATATACTCCAGAAGAAAGGAGAGGACAATGAACAATGGGAGTCTCCTGGTAAAATCGGGAAGGTTTGCAAATATGTCCAAGATACGTCCATGCATACCAGAGGGCAACTTTGAGTCAACAACAAACATGGAATTAGTTGAGAGATAGTAATAATATATTTCTGAAGAATGAGGCAAAGCAGAGGAAGCGTTGTAGACGGCGATGGTCAACTGAATCCAAGATGGCTGCCAGCAACATTTAAAATGCCAACCACAAATACATTTAATGACCACAAGCTAATTCACCCTGACCTGATTTCTGGTACAATGTGGAATCCCCTCACACTCCTCAGGAAATGTTGTAGACGTTTGGGAGAGGTCGGCTTTTGTAAAGCAGGTTTGCACATGTACGAGCACGAGCGTGCGCACGTGTACGAGGCCTACGGCGGTTCTGACGTCATTTTATGTGCGCCTGTTGGGACATAGAAAAAAGAAGGAGGGACCATGCGCAGACATTTAAAACAATGGCTGCAGATTTGGTCGGATTAAAATATTCAAAAACAGTCGGACAAGACGCACAAAAACTCAGAGGTCTATGGAAAGATTTGTAAACAAAGCGACGCATCTCGATGACGTCAATCAATGCGTGTGACGTGTTACGCCGTGATGATGTATAGGCAGGCAAGAAGCATTCGCTCGAGGCCCAGGCACTGTGAGTACTAACGGGCCTGGCCCGCGGGGGAAGAGGGAGGGGGGGACAAGTACCCTAAAGCACGGGCCACGGTATGGACGGAGCTATGACATCTCAGGATGGTTCATCTCAAATCTCATTTGCGTTTAGTCCCATTTTAGAAGAGGACATATGTACTGCTCTAAAATCCATTGATCCAAACAAATCTCCAGGACCAGATGGTCATGAACCCTTTCTGTTAAAAGCTGCACCTGAATTCATTGCAAAACCTATAACGTACATCTTCAACTGCAGTCTGTAATCAAATTCAGTTCCTAAAATATGAAAAGCAGCCTACGCACATACTTTTTTAGAGGGCGGAGATTCTTCTAAAATAATTTTTGGTAGATCATAATATTCTAACAGATATACAGTGGGGTTTAAGAGCATGGCGCATTACTGTTACAGCAACTACATTGGTAATAAATTATACTGTCAATGATTTGGACAAAAAGTAACATTATGCTGTTTATATGTAGATCTATCAAAAGCATTTGACTCTGTAGACCATGAACTACTGGTAAATAGATTAAGTGATATTGGAGTAGGGCTCTCAGCTTTAAAATGGTTCAAAAACTATCTAACAGAGTGCACACAATGGGCCTCATTTATCAATCTTGCGTGAAAACGGGCGCAGATCTGAGCGCAGAATTGGTCGTAGGAAAGGACCCACGTGTGATTTATGAAACATTCGTATCTGACCAATCTCAGCGTACGAATGAGCGGGCTTGATAAATGCGGCGGCTGAATTCGATCGTCATTAACATATTACGCCCTTAAATATTCCTGGTTTGGAGGCCTCGCCCACTGAGGTCAAACATACAGAGGTGAAACGCTGGTACGAAAAGAAACACACAGATCGGCATCCTGACATCCGAGATGGAGCAAAATAAAGATAAAAACGCTGTATGGAAAAGAATAACGGAGGCAGTCAACCCGAAGCAGCGCTCCACTGAGACCCGTGTGCGCAGTGTTGGACAGGTGTTGTGCCGTATTCAGCACCCCTGCCGTGAAATGCACCCCCTCGCATTATAGGTGATATTCTGCATCAGAAGGCTGTTGTTTTCACCTATAGGAGTAGTTTATATACAGGTAACCTAATTAAAAGCACACACTTTTGAACCTATTAATTGCAAGAAAAGCTGGGATTATATTTAGGAAACGCTGAGTCAAATACATCAAACTTGCTCAAAAGATCCATTTCATTCATTTTGTAATTATGGCTGCAGTATATCTCCATAGAACATACAACAAGGTGTTGTTTTGTGTTCGCTATTACCCAAGTTTGTGATTTTAAACTCTTTAAAATAGTTTAAAGACTGTAAGTAACCAATGTTCTGACCGTTGTTGGTTACCTGTATATAAACTACTCCTATAGGTGGAAACAACAGCCTTCTGATCCAGAATATCACCTATAATGCGAGGGGGTGCATTTCACGGCAGGGGTGCTGAATACGGCACAACACCGGCGCTCTTGCTCTGTAGCGGGGTTTGCCAGCGGGGTTATTAGGTATTCCGTAAGGGGATACCTTTGTCATCTAGAAGAATCATACCGAGATGTTAATCATCTGATACCTTGTTTCATTTAATGCAATTTATCGAGGGTAGCCACTTACAGAGGAGATGACTTTGACTCTGCAGTGCGTCTTACTGCAGCCGCGCACCAACACATTCATTCATTAATTCAATGTCGGGGTCGCGGGGGGCTGGAGCCGAGCTGTTTTGAAATATAAAAGAATCGTGTGGTCCTCCCCTGGCCACCTGGCCACCATGTTTAAAAGCGATAGCTTGGCATCACAAATCACCTGTACATTTATCGAGTAGTAATTTTTGCAATTGATGAGTGCGTAATCATTCATAGATGGTGCCTTCAGACGCACATGAGTACAATCAATTGCTGCAACCACAATTTTTATTTTTTTTATTCGTTTTAAGAATCCGTTTTGATCTGTTCTTAATATGTGACTGCTTATGCTTAATAACAGCTGAGGTTTGCTCATTATTTTCAGCCAGATTTTGCTGCACCGCAAATATACATGCTGAAATTTGCGTACACAACCTCAGACCAGACGTGAGATTTGATCGTAGCTCCCGCTCACGTCCAAATTGATAAATGCCAACGTTTGCCAGGAAATGGTCGTGCGCATGTTTTTCTGTCGTACGTTCATTTGATAAATGAGGGCCAATGTGTTTTTATAGATGATCTCAAATCAGACTTCTTAGAAATATCCAAGGGTATCCACCATGATTCAATTTTGGCTTCAATTTTATTCTCTTTATTTAGAAATAACATAACATAGGGGATAATATTCAAACTGCTTTAGTCCACCTTTATGTTGATGACACTGTGGTATACTCAACTACCCCCCTTCCGGAGTCAAGCCATCAAGGAGTTTCAGGATGCACTTAAACAACTTCAGATCACACTCAAGTGGCCTCTGCAAAGCTCTAAATGCAAGGATAACCAAATGCATGATGTACATTTCTACACTCAAATTGGAGATGTAATTGAAAAAATGTCATCATTTAAGTATCTGGGACTTTGGCTGGATAATAATCTGTCTTATAAAACACACATAGATAACCTTGTAGAAAAAGATTTCAGCTTGTAAAAAAAGTTGAAACCAAGAAACTTGTACAGGCTACCTTCCGTGTACTGGATTATGGGGATGTTCTCTATATGCATGCTACATCTTGTACTCTCCATCTATTAGAGAGTAAAATGCTGGTCTCACCACTGTGTGCTGTACAGCTTACTCACCTGGTCCATTGGCAAGGCCATGCTGGGTGTCCTCCCGTCTTACTTATGTAACCTCCTGACACAGATCACCAGCACTACTCAGCTTTGTCCCTCTAAACGGATCACCTACCTCATTCCAAGAGACTTCACTGGATGGGTGAAAAAGCCTTCTCCTACTTTACCCCATAGTCTTGGAATAATCTGCAAACTATGTAACATCTTAAAAACCTAGTATCTCTGGGAAAATTTAAAGCAATTCAAATGGTCCAAGTAACTGAAAATTGCACTTGCTTTACCTGAGTTGGATTCAGTATCTTCTTGTATGTATAATTTGTGTATAGCCTATTTTTCCTTCCTGCTGTTTTTATTATATGTTACCATGCGTCTGCCATCAACTGACAACCAATCTTGGAAAGGTCTCCCTTGAAAGTCTCAAGGGACTTTCTGGTAAAATAAAGTTAAAATAAATAAATAAAATGAGGTCATTAGATACATCATGGAAAAAGAAATGTTGTTCAGGGGAGATAGGTCCCCAGGTCAACTGTAGAGGCCACATAGAAGTGATAAACATCATGTGAAAGCTGGAACCTGAAGATTAATTTGTCTACGTGTCAAGTTCTTCTAGTCAGAAATCTTCATGTGTTTTGGTTAGGTGCCTATTTAAGTTTAGAGTGTATAAAGGTTTAGAACACATATGAGCTTCTGATGCCTATTCTTATGCTCTATTGTGTCTCATAAGTTGCTGCAGCAATTTTGGGGTTGATACCATTTCTAACACAGATTTGGTGGAACATTTAACCATTTTTTACCACTTAATAATTGACAAAAAACCCAGACCTTGACCAAAGAAAAATCTATGCTGTGATTTCGTATCAAAAACCTTCTGTATTTCTATAAGAACTTCGTTCTTTGGCAATGTTGAATGGTGTTAACTTCTGTTCTGGAAACTGCTCAGAAAGCAAAAATAACACATTTGTACTACATGACACACCAAACTGTCTGGGATTATTATGAGGTGGGCATGTCTGTGAAGAGGAGACTCGTGGGTACCCATAGAATCCATTTTTTAGAGGACCCCTATGAAAATTTCAATGCCAGTTTTTTTCCTTCGCCACAATTAGGCCTAACTTTGGAGTGTTATTAATACCCCATCCCGACAGGCTAGCATGTGATTCCTTAGAATGTCTAGTTTCAAATGATACCAACCTATTCACTAATAGCTTAACTGAATCCACTACAGCCCCTGAAAGACATAATTCATCTGGTCACGCTGATGAGCCGTCCAAATGCTTTGTGGATTTATACAAATATCTAGTGAAAAGGTTTAGAGCAGGCACACGTACAAATGACATAAACCCTAGTAAGCTTTTGCTTTTGCCAAGGTTTACTCATGCCTGCAGAATCATTTTGCCCATCCTTATGAGGAGAAGATCTGGCCTATGCCTGGTGACACTTTGCAAATGAACACCCAGAGTCATCAAAACAAAGCGTCACTTCCAGTTCAGAGTTACTAAGCTGACTATGTGCAGGCTTCTGGAACGATAACTGACAGATGGTGACGTTATGCTGCAGTATTCAGCCAATCCAAGTTTTGCAGTGCTCTAATGTTGATGCATTTTACTGTGTGAACCTCCTCTATGTAGAGCGTGAAATGAATAAGCAGGCAGGCTGACAATGGGCCTGTAACCTGGTGAGAGACCATATAAGGCAGCAGTCTGAAGGAATGCACTGCAGTGAAATCCTGATGGTTAGAAAAGGAGAGCCCCTACAAGTCACCCAAACACTCCCACATGCCATACACATTTTTACTATAAAGTTGATGCCACTACTCAGATGAATAGTATGAGCAGAACTTTACATCAACTGAAAGTGTCCTTGTGAGCCAAATGCCTCCTTAATAAATCAAGTTTACGTAAATATCTGGGAGTGCTATTAGACGGCCTCATAAAGCATGTCTTACTCTACAAAGCAAGAATACCACTGTGATGTTCCAAAGATATCTGACTGATTTAAGACGCCTAAATTGCTGAAGTACAGTGTATCAACTGGAGCTAAAATCACCACAGCCATGCTGTTACTGTACGTTAAGAATTATTAATATCTGATTTCTTGGCAAAATTTGGTATTACGCTAGATAATATTACAATAATATTTATATAAACACGTTTAACACATTATTTGAAACTTTGGGCATGCATAGCATGAACATCCAACATTATAACAATATATAAGAAATAAGGAGAAACATAATATGTCCCCTTTAAAACAATAAATCTGTGTCACTTAAGTTCAAGCAGAAATACAGGTATGCTGCAGCAGCCACTGAATCACCCAGCAGGCCGTTTACTTTGACGGCTCAAGCTTCTGTATATGAGACCTTGCATAGACATTATATGAGTTTAGGGCAGGAAGCTTTCTTCTCAGGACTTAAATAGGAAGTCAAGGGCGCAACCATGCTGTGCAGTGACCAAGGCGTGCATTAAAGGTTGATTTTGTTATGTAACTGACTGACTGGAGGGCTTGCTGAAAAATGTGCCCTTGGCCTAAGAATAGACAGGTGGCCAGATATGTCTGGAAACAGCATCTGAAATAGATCTCAGATTTGAGTCAAAACATATGAATATGTTTGACTACTTAATATCACTCAAGCTTTTACATTGACTGTTGCAAATATAAGCCATTTTGTCCTTCCTTGCATAAGTATTGTTTTGTCATACTATATGCTTTTGCTTGGAATGAACAGAGGAGAAACTGGGCAGTTTGCATTTAGAGAAACTTAAGTGACAACCCCTTTATATCGAATAAAAACGGCACGTGTGCACCCCAAAATAAATACATTTTTAATATTTGTTGCATTAGTGATAATTAAATGTTGCTGTTACAGTCTGAACTGAAACCAGACATCTGCATGTGACAACGCTGAACATGTGTTGGCATGTTCGCTCACGTGTGCACAGGCATCTTTTTTAGAGACAATGGCGGAGCAAATTAAGTTGTTTGAATGTGGGGTGAAAAGTTCGATTGACCCGTCAACATCATAAATGAATGTTCACATTATTTCTGCTGACAAAGCACCAAAAGAACCTGAACCAAAAATCAAAAGGACATTTGTGAAGTCCTGGGATGTGAAGTGTCTTGTTTTGTGTACCAGAGATTTAGGGTGGACACATTAAATGATAACAAATTATGTTAAGTATCAGATAAAAATATTTTTTTTCAGTTATTGTAATAAAGCTTTTATTCTGTTATGTTACACTGTCATTATTAAACTAATGTATAACTCCACTCTATCTTAATTACTCAAACTATAAGGGGACTAAAAATGTCCATAATAATTTCAGATTTGGCAATCAAAACCTGAAGCCTTCATGTCAACTTACCTGTGGTTTACAAAAACATACAATGCCAAAAACTATTCTGCCAACTGGACTAAAAAAAACACACAGTACAGTAACAGCACAGTCACAGTGATGACCTAATTGCAGAGACGTTGTTAAAAAAAAGAGAGAAATTATTTAAAATGGCAAAGGGAAATGTCTGGAACATCATGATCAGACACATTGTACAGACGGAGAGCAATAAGAGGTGTTCTGCAGGATGACCTTAGTTTTAATGAGGCACATGATCCTCAGACACTATATTGTTTGACGTTTCTGTCAGTGTCATTCTGACGTTTGAGGTGCAGAAAGCAATTAACTTTGATGTAAGGTCCTGTCTAATGAAAATGATATAACACAAGCTTTGGTTTGGCTGGCGTGATGTTAATGTGGGCTAGGGGACAATTTGAACAATCAGAAAGCTCTCCTATGAGTGATCACATAGGCCTCCAGTGCTTTGGTGCTTTTAACACCATACTATATTACCTAGCAGTCCACAGTTTATATTGTAAAGCATCTTTCACACATGCTCTGCAAACCTGAAATTATCTAGACATAAATCGGCGGGACTGTATGTGTCAACGCAAATATCCGATTCAGTCGGACCGGACATAGAACAGAGTTTACCCTGCCAGCTTCCTAGTACAAAGACAGGCTCATCTCAGAGTGCGCCTATGTGTGAATACAGCTGCTTATGCTCTGGTGTATTCAGAGAGTTAAATGGGGCATCTTGATGATGTTTCTATCATGCGTCGGCCAACAGCGGAGCACAAAGACATCAACAAAAATGACTAACTGGAGAGATGACGGGATCCGTCAGTAAGGGCCGACACCAAAACCAATTTTCAAAGAACGGTTAGCGACTCAGTTGTTTGTGACCAAATTAAGAACACTGTCAGTGAGCTGTAATCAGTGTTTAGACTTGTAAAGAGATCACAGGTTTCTTGTGCTTGAGGAAAGGTTTATGGATATAAAAAGTCCATGGGTTGATATACATAATAAAAAGGGTCATAATTAACCTTGTTTGCAGTTGGAGGTGTCCTATCAACAGTTAAACGCACATCTCTTTTACAATGGTGGCCTATTAGGAAAATATATTTTTTTGGGCCGCAGAGGAATTTATTTTGTTGCAGTACCGTGAGTAGCCACTGGACAAATATGGCTGCAAGGCTGAGCGGCAGCACCTTATCCAGGTCTTATTATACATCCATGGCCAGGAAGTCCCCCGGGCATCTGTCCCCTACCATCTCCTGTTTACTATGAACATTAGCAAGACATAGGATCTCATGGTGGACTTCTACAAGACTAAACCTCCTCTGACCCCTGTATCCATCTAATGGGAGGAAGTTGAGATGGATACAGGTCTGCTAACTTGTTGGCTAAATAACACTTAGGAAAAAATGTTCATGTGGGAAACATTTCAATGTCTATTTTCAAAGGGGTCCCTTGACCTCTGACCTCAAGATACCTGATGGAAATTGGTTCTATGGGTACCCATGAGTCTCCCCTTTACAGACGTGCACACTTTCTGATAATCCCATGAAGTATGAGGGGAAAAAAACATGCAGTCTTTCTCATGCAGTAAGAATGCTATTTTGGCCTATTCTAAAATGGTTAAAAAATGGTGTTGAAATAAAATTGAAATGCTGTTTATAATGAATAATTAATGATTTTAAACCTTAATTGGAAAAAGGAAAAAAACAAAAGAACACACTGTTGGAATACGGTCCAATTATCTTCAGCTGGATATGTCTGTAAACAGTTCTGCTAAAATCTGTTAGATAAAATTAGAGCACGAACAAACCAAACTCACAAACACACATTTATTTCTATTTATACCATGTAGAAAAATCTACTCCTTTCTGTACTTCCCCAAACTGAGTTGTGGCCTCTGCCTGGCCACCCCATTGAAAATGACTGTCTCTGCCACTGCAAATGTCTTCCATCCCCCTAGGACATGCTGGGTGAGAAGAGAAGCGTTCAACCACTACGTGTTCTACCGACACAGGCTCAATCCTACCTTGGCCATACTTTTTGAACTTCTAAGTTATAATTACCTTACTGTAATTTGGAAATTCACTTTAAAGGGCATACTTTTATAACTTTGTTAGTTATTTTGTTTGACATTTGTGTTTGCATTATTTTTTGCATCTGTGTACTGCTGCTGTGACATACCAATATCCCCCGGGGGATGGATAATCCAGTGGTGTCACGGATTGGATCTTGAGAACACGAAATGTGTGATTATCAGTCCTTAAGAGCCATAAACGCAAGGTGGAGCAGCAGGGCAAGATATGAGCTAATGGTTAATTGCTCCAGGCCCTGAACAGCCCTCTCACATGTTTACCCCTTCTTCCTTCCTTAATCCATGCACTGCGGGAAATCACATGATTCAAAGGAATTTACACTGGAATGAAGGCTGGATTTTCCATGTCTGGCTAAAATGAGGCTTTTCCAACGCTTGAAACAGCAAATTCAATTCTGAGATGTAGTGGAAAGACTGCAAATAACGCTCTGAGAAGCTCATTAGAAATGGATGAAAATTGACAAAACTGACTTTCTTATTGCTTCTTTTAACAGGTATTTGTTACAGTAAAGCTCCTGGTAGACAGCCATGAGCTGAGCTGTGGAAAAGGGACAAATCAGCATGGTCAATATTTTCAGACACCTGTCATCACGTCCCTGAATCTTGGAAAATAACCGAACAAATGTATTCACTTTTTGCACAACTGCAAGATGTCAGTCACTGAATGGCCAGTAGGTCCTGGGGTCACTTCTTGAAATGCAGAGTTTGAATGTCTAACTATTATATTCTGTGGATACAAAAGCCTAATGAATCTGGCAAGGATGTGATTTGTGGAATATTCCATTGAATCCAACCCCTCCATTGATTGGGAATGTATGACATGTGTATTAGTCATGCAGTGTGTTTTATTTTTCCTGGCAGCAAGGCTTACCACAGCATTATCACTCTCCTCACAAACTGCTGTATCCAGTTTGTGTAAAACCTCCCTCCGGCCGTGCACATCCAACAGATAAGCCCAAAATGTAAACAAGTCATAAATGCATCTGCAAACACATTTTTGGCTCTGCAGTAAAAGTTTACAAGGAACAAAGTAAGAGCCTAGCGTTACGCAATGGGGTTGTAATGGGGGCAATGCATGCAGGGTGAAAGGGGAGGGGACATGAAGGATGGGTTCACCCAGTGATTGATATTCATCCACCTGTCTTTTCCCAGCAGATAACGCAGATACAGCTTTGCAGTTAATGATCCCTAGGGTCTACTCACACTTTACCATTCGTTCCGTGCCCAAGCAAGAATCACAACAATCACGGCTAAAGTCTAGTTTGTTTGACCAGTGTGAGTACAACTGTTCTGTGCTAAGTAAAGCACGGATGGAAATGTACAAGCACAAGCATGAGCATTGACGGTGGTCCTGAGACTATTTATATACAATACTGTTCCCCACAACGGACATAGATACCGCTGAAGGGCTTGCGATGGTCTGATGAGGTGGTGGAGTGTTTACTACAGATTTGGTCAGATGAAAATATTCAAAAGCAGTTGGACATTAAAAAAAACTCTGAGGGGTGATGACGTATAATCAAGAGGCAATCGAGCCGAGGCTCAGATCATCTGGGCCAAGTGTGAGTAGACCCTATCCTGCAGCTGTTGAAAACACTCTGTAGAGTTCTTCTATCAACAATACAGGCACGGAAAAGACAACAAGGGCTCTAGGAAAATTCTATTTTTCTCAATTTTAAGCAATTGGCTTAATTTTTGAAAACACAATTTAGGATTGAGACTTTTCTCTGATTGGTCTACAGTCCACCAAAGGCCCAAATCAACAAAACTCTGGCTCTGTGAAATGGAATAGATCAGCTTCATTTTACCCACCAACCCAATAGCACAGTGTCATCCATCAGTTTCTGCCTACTTCACTTAAGATTTCCAGTATTATAAAAAAGTTGATTATGAAATACAGATGTATACCAGATCCTGACATGTTAATAATCTTTCAACTATATTGCTTCATAGTTCTTTGTGAGATAAGTGTCAGTAGACAGCTTTTCTGTTTTAACTTGTTATTATCAAGTAAATGTTGATTGCACAATTTAATAGCTATGGAATTATGACACGATTGAAAAACATCACCACGCCTTGTTGTGAGCTATAGCTAAAATCTTCTAAACATATTCTAAATGGTATGCATAGGTCATTGTGAGGAAAATCCTCAGCCACACAAGGAGCAACTATGTTTATAAAGACAATAACTGTGGGTTTTGATTTGGTTTTTTTTTGTCTAAATGAAAAATAAAGTAGCTCTGGCAGTAGTGGACTTCAAATCAGACAAAGAAGGAACTCAGATTTCATCAACAAAAATGCAGATGAAGAAGAAACAGATGAATAGCTCAGAGGCTGTTTACTGTGACAGCTCATGATTAGTGGTAAAAATGTTTGGTACTGTTGATGCCTTTGTTTTCCTAGAAAGACAGGGGTGCCTTCCAACATAATGCAATGGACTGCTGAGATTGTTATGCCTTAGATTTGCCTTAAATGCCTAAAATTTCAACACGGCTATTGCCATGGTATAACAATCAATAGGAGCCATGGCTCTGCACACTGAGGAGTCGTCTGTCCTTAAAAGTGTCCACATGTGAAGCGCATGAATGTAGAAATATACTAACTCCTGACTCCTTAAAGACATAGACGTAGCCTTGAGCAGTGCTAATGTGAAGATAAAAACTGAGCTGGCAGCAAAACAAGGCCAATGGAAACAACAATTTCAGTGTGGAAGTTCATTTTTGACTATTTGTAACAGTAGGCCATGTAACAAAGTAATCTAAGCTCAAAGGTCCTGCAGCTTTCAGCCTGAGCTTTAATGTTAATGAACGTTGCTTGTGTCTATGTGGATTGAACAAGCAATTCGCAAAATGTCAAGGTCGCTTTTTTGGGGATAGAAAACAGAAGATCCTACAGATGCAAATGCAACTTGAAATGTTTGGATCACAATTTTGACAAGTTTCCATGTATTTATTTCTTATTTAAGAAACATTTTTTTATAGACATGTCTAATGATAGTTTTGTGACCTTAAAGTTGTACTCCATAAGATTCCCATTTATTTAACTGCCTTTAAGGCAATATCTATCAGAGGGGGAAATAAAACAATGGTGTTTGATCATATGAGCCACTAATGCCTTATTTTCCCAGTATTCCAATATCCGTGTCTGGGGCGACATTTGCAGGCTAGATGTAAATGTTGGTGAATGTTAGTGAAGCTGCTGACAGCCTTCATAGAGGAGCGGAAGAGGAAGAGAATAAGAGGGAGGGGTGCAGAATACAAGAGCCCTACAGGAGTGAATTAGGCAACTATTCATGGAAAATGCAGGATGTAACTAACCTGACTCTCGCCGGATGAATTTTGTTGTGCCTTGCTTCACTCATCCATCTGAGATCGCTCCATAGCAAAGCAATTTCAGGAGGCTGGGCCTTATTAAAAATCCTTTCATATGATTGGATAAACCACTTGTCCTTCATCTTTATTCACATGCTACTTCAACCACTCACATCGAAACCAACCCGTGACGCTGATGAGAGCGATGCAGGGAAAAGTCAAACAGAACTGCCAACATCATTTCCACCAACAGAAGACTTCAGAGCCGTTCTCTGGTGTTCTTTTAAAGAAGAAAGATTCTCTAGATTGGACAACACGGATGAAATAGCAGCATCATTGTTGACTCCTGCTTCCTGGATGCGAGCCGCCATTGTTGTCTGAATCTCAACAGTCGCTTCTCTGCTACGTCACATTTATAAAGCCCGGCCCGGCGGTCCTGATTGGTTCGACCATTTTTTGTGGACCCTGAAATCACTTTCCTATGGAGCGATCCCAGATGGTTGAGTGGAGCTAGGCAGAGTCAAGTCGGAACAAAATTCATCTGGCGAGAGTCAGGTTAGGAAGTAACATGGTTGAAGTGTACATTCTGCAACCACCTGGGTAACAGATGTTACAGTTTTCTCCCTGTTGAGGTTGGGAAGAAGGTACTGGATAACACAGACAACACTGTGAGACTCAAGAAGAGATTACTCTCGGGCCACTAGGATCCCAAATGGGGACACTGTCTAAGACTAACCCAACATAATGTTTCATCTACAGTAAAAAGTACTCATCCTCTTCAGCATGAGTTTAACTGTTGATACAAACAACTGGTGTGAGACAGTGTATCAGTGTTGACCTGAGCTTTTGGCACACAACTCTGCATTCAACTGAGCTTGAGTGAAATTCAGACTGTTCATGTGTTGTGGGCGTAAAAGGATGACAACAAGTTTTCAAATCAAATCAAATCAAACTTTTTTTATATGGCACCTTTCATACTTTTTACAGTAGCACAAACTGCCTTACAGGACATTAAAGCAAAACATGAACAACAAGAAACACCATGACAACCCAAACCCCCCATCCCAAAAATTTACACACACACACACACACACACACATGCACTGGGCACTATGGCTGGGCACCGAGATCTGTTCCTGGGGTGAGGAAGAATCTACCTTTGGGGGCCACGCACACCGAGAGGAATCATGGTCCATGACTGCAGGGGGCACCGCCACAGGGACCACCCCAGCCCAGCAGACAGGAGGCTCCACACCACGGTGTAGAGCTCTCAAGACACCCGGGCCAGGGCCGTCCACGGGACAGCACCCACATCGATGGACCAGAGACAACCCCCGGTGTAGTCGGCCCCCCAGTAAAATAAGATAAAAGGTATAGAAGCTAAAAACTGAGGGAGTAAAAACAGTCAAAACAGTAAAATAACATACAAAGAATAAAAACTATGAGGGAATAAAACTGTAAAATAAGATAAAAAGTACAGAAGCTAAAAACTGAGGGAATAAAAACAGTCAAAACAGTAAAATAACATACAAAGAATAAAAACTATGAGGGAATAAAAACAGTCAAAACAGGAAAATAAGATAAAAAGGTATAGAAGCTAAAAACTGAGGGAGTCAAAACAGTCAAAACAGTAAAATAAGATAAAAGGAATAGAAGCTAAAAATGACTTGATGTCTACAATGCAGTTAAAAAGGGCATCAACGCTGTGTCATCAGGAGACACAGTACAGTAGAGTTGCGTATCGTAAACATAACCGTTAAAGCTGATGCCGTGCCTCCTAATGACGTCCCATAGGGGAAGCATGTAAAGAATAAAAAGAGTTGGACCTAAAATTGACCCCTTTGGGAACCCCACACTTTATCTTATGGGTTCCTGAGGAACAAGAATCCATACTTAGAAAGAAACTTCGATCAGTAAGGTAGGATGTGAACCAGTTCAAAACAGTACCAGAGAGGTCGACCAGGTTCCTCAGTCTATTTAATAAAATGTGATGGTCTACTGTATCGAAGGCGGCAGTTAGATCCAGCAGTCCCAAGAATGTGAGTTTTTGATTATCTAAATTACCCCTGATGTCATTTAAAATTTTGTTGTGCGGTCTCTGTACTGTGGCTCATCCTAAAACCAGACTGATGGGTTTTGAGCCAAAACACTGTGATGTCAAATTGTTAATCCTTTTTACACTCTGTTCTCTGAGTGACTGTGTTGGGCCGGTGCCTGTGTGGAGTGCAGAACTTTAAAACCCTGATTGCTTAAACATAATGTTTTGACCACTTTAACTCCTTAGTAGTAGCCAGTACGAATCCCCAGAACATCTGCGAGAGTGCTGGTTGATACAAACTCCAGTAAACAAATTGTCAAATTGAAGGATTCTAGGGTGTCCTGGTGGCTTGGGGTTCTAAAGCCCCTTTCACACATGCCCTGCAAACCAAAAATTATCTACACATGACCTGACGGGGCTGTATGTGAGAACACAAATGTCCGAATCAGATGGACCCAGCATCAAACGGGCAAAGGAATGTGTACTCAAATTAACTTCCAAGTAAACTCAGATATATTGGGGGAAAAAACGACTTTAGACAAGTTTTATACTCATTCTGACATAGGTTTTTTTATTTACATTTTATACTTTTACAAAAACAACTCTTTTTAATAACAGGACTGCAAAGCCAGAACACTAGCAAAGATTCAGAACAACCATAAACTCTAAAATACAGAGTGGTCTTGTCAGTTTTTAACAGCCAACTTTGAAATATGATCCAGTTAAAACACTCAACACCACAAACGTCAGTTCTCCCTATACAATGTGTAGGTTGCATTACTATCTGGGATGTTTTTGTATAGTTTTCCAAACTACAGTTTAAATACAGTATCAAAGACACAAAATACAACATCTGTCTCAAAGCAGGTTGTAATCAAATAGCCTACAGTATAAAGAATATGCAACATAGTATGAGTGTATATACTGTATATTTATATATATATATATACACACACTGCAGACAGTCACAAAGTAAAGACTACCAAGGCCCCCATACTCCCAAACTGAGCTGTCCTATTCACATTTAACAAGAATATCCAAAGATGCCATGAAACAGCAACCATAATACAAAAGTCACCAAAAATATATATGCCATTATGAAGAGCTAGCATGTTTTTTTCTTATATTTTCCTACTTTTAAATAAAACATAAGGACTGAAAACGTATACAACATCAAGTGTACATTGAGAAGGCGTGTCCTGTATATAATCAAGATATTTTAAAACATTGCACTTAAAAAGGGATAACGTACAGAAAAGAAGAGGGCATGCTGAACAACAGATCAAAGCTATGCTGGATGAAGAGTCATCGACAAATAAGGCCTTGACCGAACGCATCGCCAACTGAAGACATGCTCTCCACTTCACAGAACGATATGAACATGCAACTTTAGAAACAAACTGAATAGAACCAGTCGTTTTGATATCAAAGCTTTGTTCCTTGTTTCACAGATCAAATGGGGTCTTTGCCTATTTGATTCACCTTCAGTAACATTTGAATAAAACAAAATACTACATTCTTTATATATATATATATATACATATATATATATAATTCACCATTCCAAAGACAAAATGAAATCTTTTAAAAACAACACCTGTCCATTTATTGCACACCATTGGTTCACAAAAATATTTTGGGCACTTTTGCGTTTCAACAAACAGCAGCATTTCATTATAAAAAAGTTGTTTGAATACAGACACGGGACACAACAGATGAAAAGCGTGACGTACAAATGGAGAATAGAAAACTTTTTTTTAAATTTTGATATTGTGCAACTAGAGTTAATAGGTCCATTTACTAAGGCTAGCCTCTTAAATGCACAACATCATACAGTGTTTTAAGGGGCAAAACAGCAGGACCCCTTTGCTAAATAGCATGGACCCCTTAGAATGATTATCTCTCTTTTATTATGTGCAATTACTGATTGCCATGGCAAATCCCCAATGATAGAGAACATTTGGTCCTGTAGGAAAAAGCATGATTTGTACCCGGATAAAACGGGCAGATGGCACAACTTTGAAAAAGTGACTGATGGTGCAAGGTGACACAAGCTCTTCTTAAGACAGCTCTCAGTGAATTTTGATGATCAGGACAGGGAAATATTGATGCCCTCATCACAGCAATATTCACCTTTACGTTTACAATCAACCCTGTATATGGGGTTTTACATCCTGCTGTGATAATCCTTAATGTGGGCTGTTTGTACTTCTTTCAGTGGGGGGGGCAGAAAATGAACAATTAACAACATACCCAGTCACAGTCAGTAGCATTCAACTCATGGATTATTACCATGGGCATCATTATCTTCTCAAAGTACAGGCACAACAATGTCCACACTGACAATTACAGCCATGTTGGCACAACACGGGTAACAGGAGTTGGAAGTTTGACCCAAAATCAGCATTAAAAAAAGTTAATGAAATTAGTAATGTCAACTGCCAAACTGTGCTATCAGTTTAGGGTGAAGGATAATCTCTTGCCTCACACAATATATTTATCATTTATAATTATTCAACTCACAGTATTTGCATTCACTCATTAGCATGCTCCTATGCTTTTAAAGCAATATTATCACATACCAACCGACAACCCAATTATGTGTTCTGACTGTAAACCAAACATCACAGATAACAAACATAATCTGCTTGCCTCACTTCCTGCTCCCCTGGCTGCAGATGTCACTATTCTTTAGATTTTAGTCAGGGAATTTTTCACAATGTAGAATTTTCCCTTTGTGAAAACTTAGGCAAAGAAAAGAAACAGAATGCTGGTGGTTAATCCACACTTAAAACATATTATTCTTGGTGTATCACTCACAAAGTCACACAAGGTTAAAACTTTAAAAAAGACAATCATGTACATAAGTGAAATATCACTTATATCAGCAGTGTACCTGTTAGTAAATCAGGATTACAAAAAACAGAACTGAAAAAAGGGCCTAAATTCAACTGGGATGGAATGCTACATTACCATGTCTTAGGGAGCCCATTGGGGAACATAACACTGCAGTTGTGAGAAAACCTTGTAACTCCAAATTTCAAACGTTTGTTTGACATACATTTTAGTCTTACTTTATCATTAATTTGGTTGGATTTTGAATCAAAAACATACAGTACATCAGTGCTGATCCAAACTACTAGAATTTGGTCTTTTGGAGAGGCAAGGTTTGATTTAACAACAGTGTTCATTTAAAATAAAAAATAACTTGTTGTAATCGGTCAGAAAAATTATATACTGCACAGACACCTTAAGGGAATACTCTGTCAATACAATTTCAAGTTTTAAACATTTAAAAATGAAATGTACTGTGTTCATGTAGATAAAAAGAAATGCACATACACACACCTGACATATCATAGTTCACAACACCCAACATACACAGCATTCAAATAGTAAAACTACAGTACAAGCTATTGCAATATAGATAATATTGACATTTAACAGTTTGCCTATAGCGACGGCACTGAAGGAATAAGACAGTCTCTGCCGATACAAACTAGCATTATCACTACAAATAAAATACAATGTTTTTTTTCTTTAGCTCAGTTTGCAAAGACTTGATTTGTCACTGTTGTCAGTCAAGACCTCTTCTTCTTCTACACGTTGCTTTGTTAAAAGGGGAACTCTCAGGCACTTTCCAAAAGTAGGGCAAGGCTTGGATTCAACGGACCTCAAATTGGCTAAGACAGAAATTACTTTAGCTAGTGCTGCATTCACGTCATATGGGAAAAACCACATTCCTTAAAAAGACTCTAAAAATACTATTTACTCGCTTTACTTGGAAAACATGAGTTTAAAACTCAGGTTTGGTGGTGGAATGAACTCAGATTTGCCTACTTAAATCTCCAGTCACCAACAAAGAAATTGCTTCAGTCAAGTTTGGGGACGTCTTTTCAAAAACAAAGAAAATAATCATTTACTTTGCTGGATTTGGTTTGGTTTGAAACATGGACTCAAATAAGTGCATCTGTGTCACGTGTGGAAAAACATCATCAAGGCAACTGAAGTCTTCAGAAAACTTCAATCATGGCATCTTGATGGCTTCACATGATGTGATTTCAACATGTGCACATGTCCAAGTTACTCCTTTGAGCCACCAAGGCATTTCAACAGATATTCCCATATGACATGACTGCACAATAAGACATGATGGGCAAGTAGAAGGCTTGTATCACTCTATGGTAATGGAAGCCAGCTCCTTGGCCTGGGCATGCTGCTGCTGCTCTTCTTCAAACACCTCTTGGGAACTGCCTCCTACACTGTTGTCCATCTTGGTCTCCTCTGTCATGGCAGCCGCCTCATCAGCGTTCATCTTGAGGGAGGCTTCCAGGGGGTCCAGGGGCTCAGGTGAAAGGAAGCCGGAAGAACTCTCGCAATTCTGGGTAGAGGAGGAGACCTGGGAGATGACGGGCATCTGGACTGAGGAGGACGATGAGGCTGCAGTGGTGGTGGAGGTGCTGCCCGGGTAGACGGGGTGATGTTCTGATTCCTCTAGCTCATACTGAACTCCCAGCGCCTCCTCCTCCTCCTGTACCTGGCTCAGGTAGTCGGGCACGAGGAAATCACTATGGAGACAAAGAGAATGAGAGGAGTTCAATGTTCTTTCATTTGCTACCATAATCATATTAAACTGTGCTGACAATGTCAAAGATGTTACGTTAGCCAATTTTCACAATGATGCATGCACGTTCAATGTTTCTAATAAAATTCAAAGCATCAGAAAAAACATCAATACTTCCTTGCTCTCACTTAAAAATGATTTTAATGACAATGACACATACACTGTGTACAAAAATGGACGGTTTGGACAGCTCCCTAAAACTGAGATTAAAGCATCTCAATCACTCCCTGGTGGCTGAATGTAGTAAGTCATAAATCCCGTCCAAGTAAGCAGATGGGACATGGGCCAAACTAAAAATTCAAGGTACATCTCAAATCAATTTTTCCCAAAGATTCTGTCATTTAAAGTGAAAATTACACCGGAATTTTTTTAAAGTGAAATTCCGGTGTAAAATCATCCCATGGTCTTTTTAGGAAAATTGGGTCATCAAATAAGACATCGAGACAAATTTTTCGTGTATGAACTATTAACATATATTTTCCGGAGAGTCGCTAACAGCCTGTTGCGGCTAACACGGATAAGCTCGGGGCGGCAAGTTGCACGCATTAAAACGTCTTTTTTAAACACTAATACTCCTCCAAATAACACCAAACCTTTGCAGTAGCATGATAAGAGTCCTTACACATTAACCGAAGCACCAACAACGTAGTTAGTGAACACAGAGTTTAATAAAGAGTGTTTGATAGACTTACCTACTGGCCCCAGTACAAGCTGATCCTTTCAAGTCGATTACCAAATGCAATTCAAAAAGAAGGAGCCCATTGATGATTTATTCCAGCAAAATACGTAAACATTGCAGTTTGTGGCAGACACGGTAATCCCTCTGCCTAAACATCTGGATCGGCGTCTCAATTTAAAACTATAAGCCCCTGGTTTATCAGAGCACAGTCGTCGTACCGCAATGGCAGCCTATGAAAAGTTTCTGGGTTGTAAGCTTTCATTTTTGTTTCGCAGCTGGGAAAGATACAAACACGAACCATTCTGTCTCTCTTCACTTTAAGCTGCAGGCTAGTCAGCTTTACCCATGCCTGCACTCACTGTGCATCTTCCGGTAACACGTGCCCCCTGACCCCTGTGATCCGCATAATGTTTCGGTGCTGCAGGGAAAGCTGTGGGGGACATTTCACCAAACTGCCACAAACCCCAACGTTTACCGTATTTTCCGCACTATAAGGCGCCTTATATATGGACCAATATTGAGCCACAACAGGTCTCGCAACTACGTAAGCAGCATTTTCCCCCGTAGAAGAAGGTGCATGTTGAGATATATGACTGCGCGAAGCGTGCTGTTTCATTTCCATTTGTGTGTTTGTGTAAAGACTCCAAAATGGCTCAAATTAAGAGACACGCTTACGACGCAGAGTTTAAACTCAAGGCGATTAGTCACGCAGTAGGACACGGGAATAGAGCAGCAGCGAGAGAGTTTAACATTAACGAATCAATGGTGCGGAAGTGGAGAAAGCAACAAGATGACCTGCGCCAAGTAAAGAAGACTAAACAGAGTTTCCGAGGGAACAGAGCGAGATGGCTACAGTTGGAGGACAAACTCGAACAGTGGGTTGTTGAACAGACGGCAGCAAGTAGAAGTGTTGGTACAATCACTATTCGACTGAAGGCAACAGCGCTAGCACGCTAACTTAACATCAATGAATTTAGAGGCGGTCCTTAACGTAACCCCAGCCTTGACTGTAGTGTCTATTCTATGCGCTTTATTATGCGGTGCGCCTTATATATGGAAAATATGGTACGTGTTTTGCTGGAATAAATCTTCAATGGGCTCCTTCCTTTGGGGTTGTATTTGGTAATTGACTTGAATGGAGGCCAGTATGTAAGTTTCAAAACACTACGTTGTTGGTGCTTCGGTTAATGTGTAGGGACTCTTATCATGCTACTGCAGAGGTTTGGTGTTTTTGGAGCAGTATTAGTGGTTAAAAAGAAAGACGTTTTAATGAGTCCAACTCGCCGCCCCAAGCTTATCCATGTTAGCCGTGGCAGGCTGTTAGCTACTCGCTAAATCTACGTTAATAGTTCATACACGAAAAAAATTGTCTCGATGGCTTATTTGATGACCCAATTTGCCTTTAAAGACCCTGGGATTATATTACACCGGAATTTCGCTTAACGGTAGTTCTTGTAACTCTGTATGTTCATGTTTTGGGATATTTTGCCTTTAATTTTATATATAGTCTGCAATCAGCTAGCTCAATTGATGCTCATTTTAAAAATGGTTTTAACTGCTTGGCGGCAGATTTGCTGAAAAACTGTTAATGGTTCTTTCCGATCTGGTATCTTCCCTAATAAGGCACAAAAAAACGGCAGGGATTAGGCCTAGAGACCTATTTCAAATCTGCCATTTCAAGCAACATAACGGAAAAAGTAGTTGACCAGCAACTCAGCAGTTTTTTAACCTCAAATATTTGTCTATATGACTACCAGTGTGGATTTGGGCCCCGTCACAGTACTAAGATGGCCCTGGTTAAGGTTATTAATGACATCCAATTAAACTGACTAGTAAAGTGCTTTTGCATCTCAGTGCTGCGATTGACACAGTTGATCATGCAATACTGCTGACAAACTAAAAATATGGGCTGGTCTGTCCTGGACAGTGCTAGCTTTGTTTAATCTGCAAAACAGGGAATACTTTGCTTTCACTGGCATCTACCTATCTGAGCAATTAGAATGACATGTGGAGTTCCTCAAGGCTCCATCTTTGGTCCTTTGCTTTTTAACCTCTACACGCTCTCTTCAGGCAGAATCATACAAGACATAATACCGCGTTGTATAATTATGCGGATGATACTCAGCTTTATATAGCATTTTCACCATCTGACTATGCTCCAATAGATTTTCTGCATCAGTGCAGTGGCTAATAAATGGCTGGATGAACCACACTTTTCTCATATAAAATAAAGACAAAACTGAGATCATTGTCTTTGATGCTTAGGAAAAAGACTATAGGTGGAGACTCATCTTGACCCTTTTTAAAAAAAAAACAACTCAGAAATCTTGCCGTTATTGTTGATTCATATTTCAATAGCCATATCAAGTCAATAGAAAAGTCAGCCTATTATTAAATTACAAATATAGGTAGACTTCAGGGATACATGTCTAAACCAAGCTGCACTCTCCAGAGAGAAGCAGAGCAGAAATTAATCGCAGAAATTGAAGGCTCCAAAAGCAAGTCAATCCCCATAGGCCCCCATTTTAAAATACCAAACTTTACAGCAGGAATTAACATAATTACAGCCTGGTACTTATATGGCTTACTTATATTTAATACTTATTATATTAAGGCTTAAATTCCTTGCAAGTCGATCATACTACTGTAACGGCCTATTCTAAGATCTCTCCAAGAAAGCATTAAGCTTCAGCATATTCAGACTGCCGCTACTTGAGTTCTTACAAAAACTAAGAAAACTGAACACATTACAGCATTTCTCAGGTCTCTGCACTGGCTACAAGTCAGTTATAGAATCTACTTTAAGTTACAGTAGGTTGTGTATGAATTATTTAATGGCTTAGGACCTCAATGCATTTTTACATTTGTTCCCTATGAACTCTCCAGGCCTCTTAGGTCATCTGGAACATGTCAGCTAACAGTTCCCAGAGTCAGAACTAAACATAGTGAAGCTGCTTTTAGTTATTATGCCCTTCACTGTTGGAACTAACTGCCAGAAAAACTCAGATTTGCACCTGTAACTACTTTTAAAAACAGACTAAAAATTGTTATGTTCATGACTGCCTTTTAATGAAATTGCAATGTTTGATTTGTACTGAAATTGTACTAGTATGTTGTTGTCTCTTTTTAAAACACCTTTACGTAAAAATAAATCTCATACACTTTTATTTTTCTTACCTTTAAAAAAAATACACTTGCCCTGCCTATAGAGATTACTCCTGTCGACTATATTAGAATCAATACAATGTATTTGATGGATTTTTCCCTTTATCACTCAATTTTAGGGCAAACAAATGCAGGCCTAAAGGGATTTGTTCATCTAAAATATCTTGCTCCACTATTGCTAGGTTTTATATAGCAGATTATTTCCGCTATGGAATTCATCTTGAAGTCATGGAACTTGTGTGGAAGGTCACAGAGGACAAGGCAAAACATTTTCTATTTCTTTTCCACTGTTATTAGTTCGGCATTTCCGCACGGTAATGATTTCTGTATACAGTATATTTCTTTTGTGAACAGACAAATACATATTTCATAATCTTAAGTCAGGCCATTCCCTTGTGAGGACATCCTTATAAATAATTACGTGCATGTTCTTTCAAACCTTCTGTACATATTATGTACATTCTACGTATACCTGTGGGTGAAGATTAATTAGTCAAACAGAATTAACTAAGGAATGTATAAAAGATACACTAGCAACAGATTTTTCGTGATAATAAACCAGAGGATGTTTCAAATAATGTCCAATTAGAAAAATCTACGTGGATATAGAATATATTTAAATTTTAAAAGGTAACACCAAGCTGAGTGTTGCCTCAACGCTTTGATAAATTTTGATCTATACATATCTATACAGAGTCTAGCTTGGTTCCATGGTCTTCATGTGATAATATCTTAAACAATTACATTTCAATTCCTATGATAGAGGCCCTTTAAAAATGAGTGAGTGCATAGTGTGACCATGGTTGTAAACTAGATTTATTAGAGTCCCCAGTCCTGCAAATTAGCGTGTACTAGCACAGTGGGAATTAGAGCTCAGCATCCAGAACAAATAGTTAAGGTCGAGAGTATCTGTCCTCTGTAGAAGAGACGACAGCTGAATCTGACAAACTGCTCTGCAAATCAGCAACAAAAACTATAGTGTAGTTAACATATCTTTTTATGTGAAGACTGAGGATGGGGGTTAGGAGTCTGACTGGATTGCCAGAGAATTTTCCACACTGTTATGATCTCAGGCATAGACCTTCTACTATAAAACTTTTGAGGAGTCAATGGCCCGTTTGAGTCCTGCCGACCTGTGAGGGCTTGAGTTGATTAAGAAGTGGAAAAGTCTGGGATATAAAAACACTCTTCCACTTTATAAAGACACTGTGTTCTGTCTTTCACAAGGCTTTGAGGGCTGAGCTGCTGATAAAAACAAACAACCCACTCCATTTGGTTAAGGAAAATCTATTCTAGTTGTTTGCAGCTATTGTAAGGTCCAACATCATTTCTCTTATGACTAAAGAGCAGGACTATAAAATGTGTGATTTGAACAACACTGCAGTTATCTAAAGTGTTTAACACTGTACAGTTAGGTTCTAATATTGGCGGTTGATTAGTGTATTCAGAAAAAGTAACTCTATTAATATTGTCTACTTAACCCACTTCATCCTCACAACTCATGGAATTTTGACAGCGAACAGAGCCAAGACTTGTGGTATGTCTATCTCTTTGTTTTTTTAAAGGAATAGTCACACCTTTGTCCGATATGAAGATTGATATAACTCATGTCTGTACACTAAAGATGAGGCTATAGTCAGCAGTCAGTTAGCTAAACTTAGCATAAAGACTAGAGATGGGGAAACAGCTAGCTTGACTCTGTCCAAAGGAAAAAAAAATCCACATATCAACACCCTCAAAGGTGAAGTTTAACTTTTTTCAAGTGTGGTTATATGAGGTACTTATCGATAGTCAGTGAGTCATCTACAGTAGATGGGAGTAATGTACTGCTGAGGAAGGGGCAGCAGCTAAACAGATTCTAACCAACTAAAAAAAGGGATAAAATACATTTAGCTGCTGCCCCATCAATAGCAGCTTCTGTGTAGGGACCGCCTGCTTCGCAAAAACTGGCATAGAGCTTACCTTCATTTGCCGTAGGTAACACAATGACTATCGATAAGTACCTCATACAACCCCACTTCAAAATATCTGAACTATACTAATTATCACATTTTATCTTATTTGTTTAATCTGTAAAAAAACTGAACTGTAAAAATGTCAAGTTGCAGTTTTACAGGGTTTGTACCAGACTAGTTCTTGGCCACAATCATTTTTTGGAATCTCCACTGGCAATTGGTCCGAGACAAAAATTGTCTGGCCCATATCCCCCTGTAAAAAAGTTAATTGATGTTTTTCCACTGACATTTCTGTGTGGCGGAAAATACAACGTATTAATCAGTGAGCTTTAGGAGGTACTGTTAGACATATTTTGTTACTTTTGGACAGAACCAGGCTAGCGTTTCCCCCATTTCCAATTTTTATGCTATGCTAACTTAAGTTCAGCGGCTTCTGGCTCCAGCTACATATACATAACAGTTATGAAAGTGGGATCAATCTTCTCATCTAACTCTTGGGATTAAATTGAATAATCATATTTCCCATAATGTCAAACTACACCTTTAAATAAGTGAAATTAAAACTCCCAATGAATACAGTGAAATGCGTCAGGTACACTTGATCTGAGCTTTCAAATCATAAACAATTCTGCACAAAAGTCAACACCAAAGTCATAAAAGGAAAAACGATCAAATGAACTTCAGGTATTAGAATCTAAACTAAAATTATTTTCTGATCCAGCTGAGATCTGAGTAAATGATGGGGTCAGCGCCCCCAGACTCCTCACCTGCTCTGGAAGTAGTTTGCTAGTTCGGATGCCTCATGGTTCAGACTCCTCAGGTGTACAATTAAATTGCCAGAGTTGGTGAACATGGCCCCGCACGTTTTGCACTCGTAAATCCGCGGCTTGCGGATTATGTGTCGGGAGACCCTCATGTGGTGCTTATATTCACCGAAGGACGTGAATGTGGCGCTACAAATCTGGCACCGGAAACAGCGTTTACCTTCGTGCTTCAGCCGATGCATCTTTAGGGAGTAGGCCCGTGTGAACTTTTTCCCACAGCGATCACACTGGAAAGGCTTAATGCCTGGGGGGAGAAGAAAAAGACTAAGTTCAGCTGATCTGGACATCAGCATCACACGTGCTCGTATCTGAGTGGGTGAGGTGAGGTAAAGAGGGGGGTTAATGACTACATCTCACCACTAGGTCGGTCTTTACTGTTTTCCAAATCACCGTTTCCCAGAATGCCCAGAACAAAAAGGCTCATTCATTCATCACTAAGCTGTATACAAGTTGTAGGAAAGTACAAAAACCTGCTGTCATTTAACCTTATTTAGAGTTCCATTGGCAGCTGTACTAGTGATAGTTCCAATTCACTTTTAAATCCAGTACCAAAATGCTCTAGTCTTGATCAAATGAATCTAATCTAGTCTATGTCTAATGAATCTCTATCAAATCAGTTATTTCAAAATTAATTTTCCACTTACTAAGACAAGTAATAAACATGTAGCTGGTCATTTCGCTAAATAACAAACTACATTCAATAAAGGATTCAAAATTATTCATTTCAAGCCTTTTTACACTACATGTTGAATGACCGAATACACATTTACAAAAGTTCTAGGCTTTCCATAATGTTGCATGCTTATACTTTTTTTATCACGAATATTTACAACGTCAATAGTACTCCAGTAGTTATTGCACTGACATTTAAAAGAAAAATTCCATATTAAAACATAAATTCACACATAACCTTCCGCACATTTCGTTGTGCTTAGTTAATTGTGAGTTTATTAATTCATCTACCAGTTCATCTTTCTCCCTCTGACATATACACTGAGTTTTTTTCTTGTTTCTTGAAATCAGACCTGCAGGTGACTAATTTTCTCTGTAAATTCTTCCTCATCACAGCTTGATGATTGAAAGCCAATGCGTCTAATGGTCAACTGATACTACTTGGAAGAGGTACCCTTTCTATCCCAGTGATTAATCTAACTAACTGAACACAAAAACTCCTATAATGCATATTAAAGGAAAATCCCTTTTTACACATCAGTATGTGTGTTTACAGGACTTGGGGAGTACTGCTGCATATGTGAAGAAAGATGTATATTGCATTTTGTATCTCCAGAAAATACGTGCTTATCGAAAAAACTGTAATCATGGGAACGGTGAAACAATGTTGTCATACCATAAAATGTGAAAAGTCCCTGGGTTGGGTAAGTGCTGGTGAATGAATACTTGTTTGGACACTGTTTGTGACCTATGATGTTTCTAACTTAAACTAAAAAAAACATTACGTTACATTCCAAAGTTGCCAAAGATTTAATTCAATTTGAAGTTTTCCTTTTCCCCATTACACGTACCGGAGTGTATGAGCATATGCTGCTTTAGGTTCTGAATGCGTGTGAATCTGACTCCACAGGTTGGACACTGGAAAGGCCTGTCAGGGCCATTGGTGCCGGGCCTGGCTGATGGGCTGATATAGAGGTGGTACGGGTACTGAATACCTTCTAACCTGAAATACAAACAAACAATAAAGTTTTCAATTCTTGAATACTTAAAAACATCTACTTTGACATGTCATTACTCTAACTACTCAAGAGTAATCGACAGCTAGAAACCAGATTCCATTATAAATTACTTCCAGGAGCTGGTTCAGCGAAATACATGTTGTACCATCTTTTAGAAAATGTACAACATGGAGTTGTTAGTGATGATAGAGATATGTGTTCCTTTGTTTGACGTTTATAGATTTCTAGTTAGATGCCACGTTAGCTTTCATATAAAATGTATTACTCACGATTGTGGCTCGAGGCTACAATATGGAACCAGTATTCTTTATATTATAGTGCATCCCGTCTTTGACATTTCAACATGACATCTAAATTTATTATCTAAACAGGTGTGGCTCAGACATTCATTTATGAGATTTATGTCTATATATTCTTTACTGCTTATGACTTGCCCTGCTGCAAGTTGTAACAAATCGTGATACCTTTCATCATCTTCTGTGTGTCCTCCAGTGTTCGAGGTGCCCTGCATTGACGGCAAGCCCTCAGACACTCCCTCATCCATCGACCCTGGAAAGAGGAAGACAAGATGTTACTAATCAAGTGTGGTAGCTGTCTACTGAGAATCTGACTAAAGTTTACAGTCTAGAGCATGTTAGATTAGACTGTAGGTTATTAAGGGCCTATCTCATATTTAAGAAAAAATGCTGCCAGATTCCAATTCTAGTCAACAGTTTAGGGAAAACATGTGAGTGTTTCCATTTGCTTTTTATTTATGGCAGGACAGAAACGTTTTTAAAACAGCATTTGGGCCACCGGACAATAAAACTTTCCACTGAGACCTTTACAAATAAAACTCTTGTAGGTGGATAGGCAGCTCCGAGGGCTTGGTGAGGCAAGTTTAACTGCATTTTTTACAGAGCGACAATGTGAATTGGGTGAGCAATGATAGTACACAGTAACACTAACACACTGATATGTGATTTAACTTTATCTTTGAGCCAATATAGCTGTCGAAGTAAATGCGATAACGCGTTAAAAAAAAGCCCTTTTAGTCGTAAATGAAACAACAAGTTCTTGATTTCACAAAGACAAAGTCGACCAGTGATCGTGAATTTGTCGGCTTTAATGACGACTAACATGATCACACTTTATCAGCTGTAGCTAGCTAATGTTAAAACTCAACAAACTGGGAGTCTCCATCTGATTTTTTTTTTTCGTGATTTCAGTTTTGTTTTGTTTTAAAGGTCTTAAATATGCACCTGATGGCTAGATAGATGGTGTGGTGCTAAACGATTGAGGCAAAAGTGTCATCTCCCAGGCAAACAGCATCCTCACTAGTTGAAAGTAACTGTGGAACGGTGGAACTAGTTAGATATATGATATATATTTTACAGCCCTCTACCTCCTGACTAGTGTGGAACATTTTTGGTAGAAAAACAGCCTATATAAAAAGGAACAATATAGCGCCATCAGTGTCTGATTTCAATAACCTTTTAACAAAAAAAAATACAAATAAAATCCATCACTAAATTCATGGCAAAACATCTTTGTCATTATGCAATAATTAAAATGGCATTGCAGTTACATTAAACTGTGTGTCAAAACTGGCTTTCACTTACAGTTAATAAACACAATCTAGGAATATATAGAAGATACTGAATATAAAATGTGGTTTAATTATTATTTTTTTTAATTGAACTTATTAGGTGCGTTTCCACTATGGTCGAATGCCCGGAATGAGGCGGGTCTATCTCGCCGAAACGCCCCGAATTTGCATGTGACTCGCACGTTTTTTGGACCAGCAGAGAGAAGCCGGTTGCTCTGATTGGATGTAGCTCTCAGCAGGATGTGACGTGTTGTAACGGAAACGTGGCGAGTGTGCGGCCATTTGAGAGGCCGTGGCCTGAAACCTTTGAGTGGCCACATTTTACCCTAATGGAAACGCACCTATTATATAATTATGGATGACCTTCACATACCCATGTAGTACTCCAATGTACCTCTAGGTTATGCCTACTCCAATTTGAGAAATGCTGCTGTAGAAAAGCATACCTGGACAAGCAACAGTGTTTACACTAAGTATTGTGTGTTCATATTTTTTAATAATATGCTTCACTTCAACAAGAAAAATCTATTTGAGGATGAGGAAAAACAACATGTTTGGAAAACATTGCTTTTCAACGCAAGCAAGGTGGAGTTGATGGAGTTTAAACTCTGATATAGAGGATGCCAGTTGTGAACAGGAATTGTTCCTGCAACCCCACAAATGGAGGTAGTTAGCTCATAACATGTCATTTGCCTTTGGGGGCTTCGATATTCAAACACAGTGTTTAAGATGTTCCTTACACTATTGCTATTGTAGTTTTAAAAAGGCTAAAAAAAGACACGTCTCTAGAAACTCTTGATATAAGGAGCACTGCTCTTAGTACAGGGGCATGCACATTGCTTCAATATGTGGACAAACTCTAAAGACTGACAGACCTGTTGTGCCATGTGAATGCTAATAAGCTATCTGGGACAATCACTGTTCAGATGCTAGGATTAGTGGTCAATTCTAAATGCTGTAGTGTTGTCATGATACCAAAACTATGACTTAGGTACGATACCTGCCTAAAATATCACGATACCAGCGGAAAACTAAAACATCATCAAAAGTAACGATATAAAATATTTGTAGCATTTGTTTTACTACAATAATTTTACTATTTACTATTATTGATTTATTTTAAATAAGATAATCCTTTATTTGTCCCATAGAGGGGAAATTTGCATTTCCGGTTGATACATTTCAAATCCTGCAAACACTAGTGTACTAAAATCCAAAAAAATTACACAGACCTTGTGGAGGTCTGTGCTCCAATCAGACCATTTTCTACTGATATAAATTAGGCCATAATATATATTATGAATAAGGCTATACTATATAGTTAGGCTACAATATTTTCTGTAAATTATTGACAAAAATGTACATGCTGTGATTATATTACACCAGCGCATGTTAAAGTGAAGTTAATGTCTCCAGTGTGAACGTTGTGTTTGCATACAGAAATGTGTGAACCACATCGGACAGTTAAATATTTAACTTTACCCCTGACTGCCTCCTCCAACCCTGATGGTGAAAAAAGTTCACTTGTCACACAATAAACACTTGCTTAGCTTAACGTTACACTTGATTTAAAGCATCATTTACAGGTGGCCATTGTGGTGTCCGTGGGCTCGATACTGCCGGCTTTGTGCTCTGTGCGTGTGCTTATAAACAAGCCTAGGACGGTCGGCAGGAGCACTCATGCCAGTTTCAGCCATGTCTGTCTCACTCTGTGTCCGTCACTTTGAAAACACGCCCACTCTGGCTGCAGGCAGTGATGAAGCTGAGAGAAGCTGCACACAGACACGCTGCCCCGCTGTCGCCCAAAGTCCATAAAGTACAATACTAATAGCATTTGAAATAGTATTGTTTTTAACGGCAGCGTACCGCGATACCTTTTAAGTATCAGTTTACCTTGCAACACTAAAATGCTGTGGATCATTTAGGTAAAGAGAACCCCCACCTATAGAGGAGGACTGTGGACTGATGAGAAGCTCCTCCTGGACCTGTTCACTCCCTGGCACCGTCTGCTGGTCACTCAGTGAGCTCTGGGAGGCACTGACCGGCTGCGAGGATGCCTCTTGGACCTCTTCGTCACTGAGACGCTCCACCTTCACCCTCACATCTTCCTCCTCTGCAGGTACTGGTGATGATACTGCCTTGGAGCTCTCACAGGTTAGGAAGTCACTGAGCCGCCGGCTGACTACCACGTCTGAGGTCCCTGGGGTGCCCTGCTCTAAACAACGAGGGCTCTCCGGGAGCTTTGATTTGTCTGAGTGGAACCTCCGGTCGATACCGAACGGGAACGTCCACGGGAAGGCCAGGGAGGACTCCACGGGCTGAGCTGTGCCATCTGAAAACGAAGGGGATGGGTTAGGGATCTGAGGGGACGTGGTGACCATCTGTGTAGTGCATTTGAGCGGACTCTCTGGCGATGCCATTGTTACAAAGCTTTTGCGTTTCCGTCGCGATTCGCGGCATATAGGAACGTTTCTTTCCATCACACTGCAGTCAGATGAAACAGGTGACACGCTGCCATCCAGTGGCGTCAGGGCACAGTTTGATGAGGCGCTCCCTGGTGCGGATTCATGCGGTTTATCTGCAGCAATGCTATTATTGTTGTTGTTGTTACTCGGGCTCCACAGAATACTAGACTTCATGAACTCTGAACATGTGCTAGCAACAGCAAACATCTGCATGTAACTTGCAGCTGCTAGAACGTCGATGATATTCTCTGTGCTAATAGAGAGGGTAGACGTGTAGGCATATTCCAACAGAGGAGCGAAGCCACTAACAGTCACGTGATGGAGGTCCAACACAAACTTGTCATCCTCCTCTGGTCGGCCCACCAGTTTGGAGCGGAAGAATTCACTGCAGCAGGCCAGGACCACTTTGTGGGCCAGAAAGAGCTTGTCTTGGACCCGAATGGTAACATCACATAAGTGACCCTCGTTGCGTAAAGCGTTTAGCTTCTCCAGCATCTCCTGGCTATGGGAGGTCGAGCTGTGGGTGAAGGTTTTGACCCCCATGTTGGAGCCAATTTATGACTGTGTACAGGAAATACGTCCTGCAGAGTGAGGGGAGAGAGAAAAACACACTTCAGTTTGCAAAAGCTAAAAAATATGAACTGAAACTCAGAAGCCAAAGATCAATTTTATGGAATTATTTTTGTTAAACTTTGTTATTCTTTCATATCTTGTACTTCACGTCATTATTTGTACATAGCAATTTTTCTAATGATAACCTAACTAAATAATTCAGCCTTGGCAGTTAAAGAATCAGGTGTGAGGTAGCAGATTTCACAGTCGACTCTCTATAAACCAGTCCTTTAGAAATCGATAAGTACAAACTACAAAATGAGATGTCAAATACCACTCTGCAAAACATTACTACCATGGTAAAGACAGGATCAAAAAAGGCAAGCGCATTGTGGAAGACATTGGGCATAGGTAGAAAGAAATACTACGGTCCTCTCTGAAGGGAAGGCAAAGTAATGGGGGGGTGAAAACAGGGTAGAGAGCACAGAGGACAAAATGCCAAGTTATGTAACAACAATCAAAGCAGATGCGCAGCGATGCGAGCCAGACCCATGTGGAGGCCAGTGCACTACAGGATGCTCAGCAGCTGTCTGTGAGACATGTGGATTCTCTGAGGCATGAGATTTTCCATCAAACAAAAGCTCAAGTGAAGGGGCTCTCGCAGGGAGAGCGCGCTCCCCTTACACACACAGACCACAGGAAAATACTCTTGGGCTATGTTGGCCCAGTAACGGCAAAGTGAATTATAGACCTGGGCTGCGGAGGTGCAACAGGAGAGTGTCTAGCCTGTACCAGCAAATAGGGTGAAAAGAAAAGAGCTTAAATTCCATCATGGGGTTTTCTAAAGGCTAAAATGTCTCCTCTAAGAGAATTATTATTACATTATCGCTACATGATCTCTATTAAGCTCTTCCTGATAAAAATGAATTTAGAGTGCATGGAACTGAGAGAGCAATGATGCATACAAATCAAATACAACCTGATTAAAAATAAAAATACTTAAACCGCCTGGCAGAAATGATGTCTTTAAGGAGATGTATGTAAATGATCCTACACACAAACCTTAGCAATTAAAAAAGAAGAACAAATACATTTTGCTTTATGTTTTCCTCCAAATTAGTTTCTAAACCTTGGTCTAATTCCTTGGTAAAGAGAATACTCTTAGAGGCCGTGTGGTGGGTGACTTTTGATTCCTTGAGAAAAATAAGAAGCTTTTTTAGTTTCTCAAATGGAGGATCTGTTGGCTGCTTTTGCTTCACTTCATACTGAACATCTTCAAATGTGTTTTGTTTAGTTCTTTGGGTCAGACAAATAAGCAATTTCAATACATCACACTGATCAAGAGTCAGCAACAATAGTTCAAACTACTCCAATCCACCCCAAAAATGTTCATGATGTCGATAGGACAGGGGAGGCGTACCTTTCAATAGGGTACTTGTATTCTGTTTACATCACGTAAGCAAGTGACTACGGGGGCTGGGCTGAATCAGACTGCCGAGGACTGATAGTCAAAGTGCCCGCAGAAAGGCTGCATGTAAGGCATGGCGCAAGTGTCTCGTGGAGAGGATGCTGAACAATCTTGTTTGCAACAACAATCACAGTTTAGCATAGACTGGCTAACGGTATCAGGCGTATTCGTCAAGTCAGCCAGGCGTTGACAAGTACATCCGATTTTAACTGTCACCATAAAAGACAAGTGCCCATGCTCCAATGTTTTTTAGGTTGGCATTTGTTTTAAAACGCATAGTCAAGCCCAAACGGAGTAGTGCAAATCGCCAGCCATTTGTGTGGTTAAAAACGAAATATTTATCCGTAGTTTGTTGACACCACCTAACGTTAGAGACTGACAAATATTTGTTAAATAATTTGTTCGGTTCGTGTTCACTATTTAAACTATATGTTTTCTTTTTCCATGTGCATGATACAGAGGTACAACTGTTGATAAAACACATGGCAGAAACTTTCAAGGCAAGTAGACAAAAAGTAATGTAATTTATCCTTTTATTCTGAAAGCGAAATAACCAAATTTCCGGTCAGAGCGTAGATACGTCGACGCAGCTGCAGCTCATTAGCTAACCTCCGTTAGCTACGAAGCTAGCGCTAGCCGACACGGCAAGGCTAATACTTGGTCCCTCTACCGTTATCAATACTTAGACAACAAATAGCCACATTAAAGTATACACAGTGGGGTTACAGTTATCCGACAGACTGTACGAAGGGGATTTACCTTCTGAGATGAGGCCCGTGATATCTGCTGGGCCTGGGGATGCGAACAGCCCAGCTGACAAACAGCAGTGATGGTCGGAGACAGCGGTGCGCCCTGCCGCTTCACTCCGATCATTCACATTCCCTTCGCTTCTCAGGCAGTTGTCAGCCTGCCAGCCGCCGAGACTCACACTTGGATTAACGCTCACATGAATTTACACCACAACATGCTTAAGTTAAAAGTTTGAGAGGGGCTATTTTCATTCCTTTGTGCTCCCCGCTGTCGTTTCTGCTCTGTATTTGTATCCCCACAATGCAACGCGCATCTCTCACGGTACTGTACAGTAACAGGAAGTCTCAGCAACATGTACAGTACAACTCAGACAGTGCTCAGGGATCCCCACTGTTTGGATTAATAACCATGCGGTACACATGGCCTTCTGTAGACCTGTTCATCTAATCATAACATGTACAAATATGTTATGTTCCAAACCCCCTTTTCTTCTCATTTACTGTAGCCTATATTCTGTCGTCCTGTATCTTCTTTGCTGTTGCTGTAGAAATAGTAATTTCTTATATTTATTTTCTATTCTTTCTTATTTTTTAAATAAATTTGAATCCAGTCTGTGCATCAAAGACCATACTATGAAAGCTGGATAGTAGCGTTAATAAAATGCAAATTACTTATGTTTTATTTTTTTTATTGAGTAATATTCAATATTCTTGAACTATGTTGTTCATGATGAGGTATGTCTTCACTGAGCTGATTTTTATTTATTTTAATCATGTCTACAACACTGTTATACCTGGTTGTGCTTCCTGGAAAAAAAATTGTTCATATGATTTTGATTCCTATTATATATTTTATAATATTTTTTAATGTCAGACAGCGAATGTCTTTCTCCATCTTGATAAAACTTGATAGAGTGAAAACACCAGGGACAGTGATGGAAAACGATTTCAATCTGTGATCAAATCTGATATGCTGTATTTTATAAATATAACCCAAACTGAATTCCGCATATGATATTATGGGTCTATTGGTATTTGTAACATTCCATCAAGAATAGGATATTGTTAAGTCACAGTGGTTTCCTGTCATATGGAGGTTGCTCCCTAATCGCTGCAGCTGGGTTTGTTTTTATATGGCTGTCTTTATCGCAGATGTCTGGGCAGATAAGTTATTCCAATATGGGAGGATTTACTGAACATCTTAAGGGGTTTCAGTTTGTAAAACCAGCAATGAAATCTGCCTCTCCCTGCTTTTAAAACCTATCTACCCAACTAAAAGAATTCCATTAGTCTGGCCTTTATTGGTGGGTTTTAGTGGACCACAATGGTATAAACGAGTGCTCTGGAAAACATGGAAAACTGAACATTTCTCTGGAATTTATGGGTCATTCTGAAATACGGCTCCTCTTTATATTAGCACAACACAAGGATCAAGTAAAAAAGGAAAATACTTTCAAAGAAGTTCCCTTCGGCTGCCATAACTTGCAATAAAAAAGAAACATGTTTTGACATAAATGTGTTTATTTGACCATTTTTATAGACAAAAATCTCAAAGACAGCAGCCTCTGCCATGTTAATTACACATCCAAGGTAAAAATGTTACAAAAATAAATAGCTTAAAAAGGAAGCTGTAATAATAAAATAATATGGTCCTTCACTGAAGGAATATAGGCCTAATGCTCCATCTCTTTTGTTTCATAACATAATCTGAATTAACAACAGGAATGAAGAAATCAAATATACATACAAGAGTCTGAAAACAACTGAGCCTTTGCATATGATGCATTAACAAAAGTCTGGAAATGAATAAAATGTATGTTATTTTTCGTATACACGATATATACTATGCTTATCACTTAATTTGTACCACTGTTTCCCTCAACTGCATTATAATGCATTAAAAGGCTAAAATGAAACTACAGGGCAGAGGGAAATTCTCTGTCATGGGTTTCTGTGGCCATGAATGACCAGTCATTATCTAGGCTAATTCATTTTACACACCGTGTAAACTCAAACTATCAGTTTCTATAAACCCTAGTGTAGTTCGGCATTGAAACAATCTGTTCCCGCGTAGGCTATAACTAGCACATTTTAAAATATTGTCAAATTTAGTGTCACAGAAAGCTTTCAGGATAGAAACATCACAATCATTTAACGCAACACATGTTGATGAGACACAATCAAACAGGGACTTCACAATCCAATGCATAGGTCTTATGTACCTTCCTCAATAATAGCTCAATCAAAGCTTTATAGGGTTTGAGTTCTGGAGCGTACAACTGGGATATATTTACACTATGCTGGTGTTAGACAGCAGGTTTCATGCCATTGTTCGAACCCCACTTTAAATGTTAACTAACTTAGAAAGACACACTGCAGATTATACCAGACTTCTGTTTAAAGTGGGACGGAGAACTTCTCTTTCAGGAGAAAACACACACACACAGCACCTTCATCTAGCATCTACACATAGCATCACATGTACATCCTGAGGTAGATTTCCATGGTTTCAAATCTCAATAGTGGTTGTCAATATGTCAACAAAAGATGACAAAACAATATTCAGGCAAATGCTCCTGATGTGACTTGATGCGACCAGTTGGTAAGTGCAGTCAGACAAAAAGGGAAAGTTCACTATATTCATGTTCTTCATAAGCACTCTTGGTTGAGACATTCTCCGGAGATTGGCTCTGGCATTTTTCTCGGATCGCACTTCTCTGGCTCAACAGTCTTCCCAGTGTAGTCTATGCAGAAGACGCTGCGGCGGCGCTCCCCCTGGCCACAAGTTCGTGAGCAGACAGACCAAGGTCCCATTTGCCATATGGGGCATGGCGCATCCCCGCAGGGCCTGATGTCTACGGGCTTCAGGTCTTTGTCGCAATGGCTGGAGAGGAAGCCTGCATTGTCTCTGCATTCAACGTTCCTCCTGGACCATCCGGAACCACAGCTCTTGGAGCACTCAGACCACTCCCCCAGCACCCACTCAGGCACGCCGAATGGGTGGATCACATGCAAAGACGGCGACGAGCCCTTCCTTTCCTTGGATTTGTTGAATGTCACATCTCTAGGGATGAAAAAGGTATATTTGACCTTGGGGGGGTTGGCGTCCCCCGCAGTAGCAAGAAGTTGGATGGTGATGGCCTCCTTCAGCTGCCTGAAACTCTGGATCCTCTCCAGTGTGGTGGAGGAGCCGCTGTACTTTAGCACGGCACCCAGCACAGGAATGTCCTGCTCCACTGTGGATACAGAGAAGTTACCGTTGAGGATGTAACCGCCGCTCTCTCTCTTTATAGCTAGGTAGTTCCCATCATGTTTGATTCCTCTGTGGCTGCGCTGCTTGATGTCAATGTTAGTAGCGCCAACAGGAATTGTGACAATGTCGCTGTATCCATAGCTGTTAGAGAAAACAGAGAACTGGATTTAGATAATGTACACACTCTTGGGGAAATCTCTCTCAAATGTTAAAAAATATGTCAAAGCAACCCCTGTTAAGCTCACTTTGCAGTAGTTAATTCAGAGCCAGATTAGTTTTTACCTGTTTTCCGCCTTAGTGCTATGAAAGCTAATTCGGTGCTAGCTGTACACTTTTATGACCTGATGAAGGCCACAAGCCGAAACACGTTGGTCTTTGGATGCACAATTAATCGAATATTAACCTTGATCCTAATTTTGGCTTTCCTAAATTAAACTAACATGATCGAGTGCGATAAAGACATATAAAAAGCTCTGCTTAAAAACTACGCTGCATATCAAATCTCTTCTTCACTTCTCCATGCACTTTGCATGTAAGTGAAAATGATTCCTACTTGGCTTATATTGAATGGGCAGCTCCAGCTACGCACTTAACACACAGACATGACATTGGCATTGATCCTCTAATCCATCTCTCAAATACTGTGTCTTTTTTTAAAAACACTGACTCTTTTTTTAGCTCTGTTGTTTTTTAACTTTAACTTAGATGAAATAATTCACAAATTACCCAACATATGAAGCAGCGAAAGTAAATTAAAATATCACATGTTCAGGTTCAACCACAACTTTGTGCAAAGAAGAGTAAACTGTTAAAATGACAAGAGCACCACAAACTTCACAATGAATTGAAATTACACTGATTGAATAGACTGGGTATCCCGCGTCCCCTTCTGTCGGCGATTTCAATTCGCTCTGCACAAAGGTCAGGAAAAGAGCAGGTCTATTCTTTCTGTTTCCTATCCCTTTTTTTCTGGATCCAATCACCGAGCTGTTTTTTTCCACCTGACTCGCTATGGGCTGGTTAAACCCTATGACGACAGAGAAGCGTCGCAAGCAGTTTCGTGTTTTTTTCTATGAAAACTGAGCAGAAACTTTCCCTGGAGCAATTCCTTAAAAGAAAATATGTATTTGCTTTACTACCAAATGGTTTTAGTAAAAGTTGAATCTACCAGTTAGCTCCGCTGGTGGCCAAACAAATGGAGTACGTCACCCGGATGGTCTGATTGGTTGTCCAATTGCATGCAGCCATTTGAACTATGCCTGCCTCTTATGCAAGAGAAAAAGCAGCCTTCCCAGACTGACGTGCAATCGTAGATTGAACTTGTTCTTGCAATAACCAGGCTACTGATTGAATGGAATCTCTTTGGTCATGCATTTCTCAATCATATCATATTTAAATAGAAGTATTCTGCCTGATTTTCCATGTTTTTTTCCAGTCACAATAACTGCTCTCGTTACTGCAAAACCTTTCCACCAAGCATAAGGAAGCAAGGGTTCTCCATTAGTTGGGACAGGTCAGATCGAATATCAGTATCGGGGGTAGATAATGACGTAATTCACTCATCAGATATTGGACAGACATCAACGATCTGCATGCCCGTCCAGATTACATAGTCTGATGTTTTTATATAAATATGTAACAATGCAATTTTAGGAACATAGCCACAATTTTGTAGCACAAATTAATTAATAAGTAATCAAACAGTTCTATAAAACAAATCCAGAAGTCCCATATTTTTTTAATAAGTTAGATGAATGGGCGGAGCTTACTATATCAATTTGCACTCCTACAGTGTGAACAGTTCTAATGAAGTACGTTGGAATTTTATGCAAAAGAGCTCAGGCCTTAGGGTCGGTATTGGCAGGTATCTAAATTCAGGTATCGTAATCAGATCAGTACTTTAAAATAGTGGATCGGTGCATCTCTACTTTCCATGCTACAGTCTCTCATTGGATCAGAGAAAGTTCAAATTATGAAGAGGCTCAAATATGTCCCTGGAGTACATCTGAATCCACTCAGCAAAACCCTTTATAGTCTTGTTTCACTCTGCAACTACAGTGCATGAATCTGAACTCCAATTATTACTTTGTCGTTTTTCAGACGTTAGAGATTTCCTCAGAGTACTTACGTTACTCTGTTGTAGGAGCCTGTGATCTTTCTACAGGTGAGCCCACTTCCTCCACACACTCCACACTTATCCACTCTCTTGTTGGATCCAATCACCTGGTCGCAGCCTGCCTTCACACACTGGCCTTGGACACACACCGATGTGGTGTCAGGGCCACAGGTCGTCCCGTCAATCACCTGCAGGGACAAAAGAAATAGGTGCTGTTGATTCTTTTATCACAAGTGTTAAGCAACAGTCAGATTCACTTGCGTCTTGAAATGTTTTAGATTACTTTAATGACTCATAACCTATACCCTTGGTATAGGTTATGAGTTTGCGATTCTAATCCAATATTCTTCTAATCCAATATTCTTCAAATTCAGAAATATCTCCTCCTGGTCCACTAGCTATCTGTTTTGTGAACACTGAAAAAATCTGGTGTTCTTACACAGCCCTGGCTCTTTAAATGGAAAATCAACAGACTGAGTCACACAACACTGTTACGTTGGTGCTCGTGCACAGGACAGAGGAAAGGCCATGGATGTATAAAGAGAAAGGCAGTGGGAGTGAGAGGGAGGAAATCTGGCACATGCTAACATTCTGAAGGAGCACTGACGGGAGGTGGTGTATTTGCTCTATCCAGAATCACAGACTCCACCTTTAAGATGCAAAAACGATTAATTTTACAAAGAATGCTTGTTTACTTTTACCGGTGTCTCTGAGATGCAGCTGAAAGGTCCACAAAAGAGACAGCAAGAGGACAATGTGTTTGGTCAAACTACTGTTTCCGAGGAAGAACTTTCATGTTTAAGTGACAATTATGTTTAAAAGAATAACAAGTGTATTTCACTTGAGGTGTCATATACATATTTGACTTTCAAGGTATTTTCAAAACAAGAACTCAGAAAACTGCCAGATTTCTGTCATGCCATTTATTTGTCATTTCAATGTTACATGTTAGCTGGAATGTGATGGCACCGCGTTAGCATAATGGCTTTGTGTGTATGAACTGTGAGTGACTGTACCTTGGATTCAAACACCTTAAATTCACTGCTGCCCCTGGCCCTGCAGAACAGCTTACACCTGTCTCTGGGAGAAACACCAGCGTACTTTGGGATCCACTGTTTCATATTCCCGTTGAAGTCCAGGTAGTTGGGGCTGTTGTACTTTTCACACTGCTCCTCTCTGAAACTCTTTCCTAAGGGTAAAAGATTTGTAAGGCTTAGTGTACATTTCACTGAGGTAATATATACCAGGGACCACCCTTGGAATAACGTTACAGTCTATTTTTCGCACTTCTATAGTCTTAGTGATTTGAAAGAACAACACAAGAGAAATAAGATGAATTAATTACTTTAAGTGTTAAATAGGGGTGGAAATCACAAGTTTTATCACAACACAATTGTATATTGATTTTCTGGACCACACGATATTTGCTGATATCAAAGTCTATCAAGTCTGCCACCATATGTTTTCGATAGGATTCAGTTCAGGGTCCATGAGAGAATATAATATGTCCATCAGGGACATTTTTGTCAACTCATTAAAAGCAACTAAAATAAGATCTGGCACTTTTATTACTGAAATCTTCCAGAGATTTACATAAAAAACAAACTATTCTTTTTAATAGAAAGAATACATATAAAGTTGGAAATTTAAAATAAAGGTGCAGCTTGAAGATGACGCTGTGTATCGATATTTTCACTTTGCATCGAAGAAAATGGATCATTTATCATTGATTCGACTATTGATCCAGATCAATGATTGGTTTAACACAATCAGAATAGGTAGATTAAAACTTAATCTATGAATGTATATAGATCAAATATTATTAGTTGAACTATGAGAAAGAAATATTGGATTGACATTGATTTATATCATGATCATTTAAATGATTCACAACCCCGAGTTGTGCCACGGACCACTCTGAGAACCACTGGTTGAGTATAGGAAGGGCATTAATTTATTGTAAAATATATTTTATGAGATTCTACACAGGAATGATTAATAATGATAGATGGATGATTTCTTATCATTATTTCAGTACTGTATTTATCTTACTGTACCTGTCTACCTTGTAAATATAAAGTCTGGTTCATCATTGAATATTGGCATCTAGTTAAAATGGTCTCATATCAAATTATTATTATTATATTATTATTATTATTATACATTCAATCTATCATTCTATATCAAACCAAGTATTGTTTTTTGAAATTCTTACCATCATTGCTGTCGCAGAGCTGGGTGTTGCAGGACTGGTACTGAACCCTCTGTCCTTCACAGTACTTCCCTCCGTTCTGAGGCACTGGGTCAGTGCACTCCCTATAGGAGAACTCCACCCCACCTCCACATGTCCTGGAGCACTGCTGCCACGGTCCCCACAAGCTCCAGCCACCGTCCACAACCACCTGCAGTAAAACACAGCGAGAAGAGAGGGGGGAAAGGAACAGTCAGAGTGGTTGGTTAGAGCTCAGAGCCAAAGGCAATCTCAGCTGTGTAGCCCAAACCACAGTCTGGGCTTCTGGGTTTTGAGGCCGCACAGTGTGTTGGCGGGCCACAACTGCAGGCTAAATCTGTGTTGAAGTGCAGCACGCGTCTGCTGTCTGCCTCTACCCACATTCCTGCCACATGTGTCACTCACCACTAGTGGAACCTGCCATGCTGCAACTTTGTAAAGCATCAAGTGTGCGTGCGTGCATGTGTGTGTGTGTGTGTGCATTTGCTAGCACGAGTGTCCTTTCCAGAAGTTTTATGAGTTCATCTCAACTGCCAGCACGTCTGGGTTCATAAACAGATGTGTGATCATAACACACGGTTAAGATATCAGGGCGAGCAAGCTAAAAACAAACACTGAGATGTATACATGTTATTTAAGGAAACAAAAACGGGCATCATGAAGCAACTGGATTTAAACTTACTAAAGTCCAATACCGCTGTCATCCATACTTTTACAGTAGGCTGTACTTTACATTCTTGTATCTGCACACAAGTGCCATATCTCCACTACCTGAACACTGTATTTACTCTGTACAGTTCTGTATTGATCACTTCCAGGTGCAGGCTATCCTGGATTTTTTTCCTAAAAGGACATTTTGTATTGGGTTGTTGTTTCAAAAAAGGTCTGAATCAAACATCTCTAGTAGCTGTTCTAGGGCTTCTAGGAGCTGAGAGAAGAATGAACTTTGGCGCTCGAAATCTTGTCATATCAAGAAGTTTTTTCTCCAAGCAGGGGAATCAGCACGTATACAATTGATAGGTGGAAAGTTGCAGAACAAACTGAAAGTCGCTGTCATACTTTTATCATATTTTCCTCATATTATATATAATAATATGATAAAATATAATGTGAAGACAAAAAACAATGGGAATTTGCTGATGTACAACATTTAAGGACCTAAGGAATCCATAGGTACCAACCATGTTTTGTCATGCTAGCTTGTTGGGAAGGGGGCTAAATAATGCTTTAAACTTAGGTTGAATAAGGACAAGGGAAAAACTGGCACTTTAATCTTGGAAGGGGTCCCCCTATGACCTTCAGATACCTGAATGAAAATGAGTTCTGTGGGTACCCACAAGTCTCCCCTTTACAGAGATGCCCATTTTATGATGATCCCAGAGGGTTTGGGGCAAAAATCATGCTGTTTTTCTCATGCAATAATAATGTGTTATTTTATCCTATTCTAAAAAAGAGAATTTTAATATTTTTAAAGTAGTAGTATAGTTGCGTCTGACTGGGAAGCTGAGACTCTTAAGGATTTAATGAGCCCAATTGTATTCATGTGTGATGATGTTGATGGCCATTTCATTGTCGGGAGAACTTTTTTTGAAACTTTTTGACCTCACTGTATAAAATAAGCTGATGTGACCTCCAATCGAGGATAATCAGATCTAGTGGAGAAATGGCATGTACAGGTCCAGGAGGTGGGTCAAAATTACTCAATTATTTTTAACATGGCGCTATAGAAAAAAAATGAATTGTATAATATATACAGAATGTTTTATATTATTATTATAACACAAGGGTAGTTTTTATTTTTTAATTCCCAGGGGATGATCCTTAAAGAGCTCTGGGCTAAGCAACTTATGTCCTCAAATATTAGAAACACCCCTGCACTCAAGGACACTGAAGTGTCAAAGTGAAGCTTGAATATTGTTTGTGTTCTTTGATTTAAATCTTTGATATTAAAGCGGCTTAATTAGAACTACAACACGCTAAATATGATCTAATAAGGTTGATATGGCTAATGTACAGTATTAGCAGAGAGTTGCCTATGTAAACATCTAGCAGAGTCCTGTTTCTGGCCACCTGATGAATGTTAACTCTTCTTCTAGTTCCGTTTTATTTTTCACCAACTCTTGAGAAGAAGATCTTTAATGCTCTTAAATGCTCCACTATGGTTTCCAGCTCGTTAAGGCTGGTTATTTAGTGCTGTACAAGTGTACAGTGGGGCTTATCCGAGCTTTATCCACTAAAAACAGCTGCCTATTGCAGCTGGGAATGAGGTATGTAGTATGAAACTGTTAAATCAGTGAATTTTGCAGTATGCTATGCCAGGCTTAGCTGGTTTCTTTGTTTGACCAGTTGTTATGACTGTTCCAACACTTTGCATTGTGGGATGCAGTAGATAAACTGGCCCACGCATATTGGAGAATGATTTAAAACTTTACAAGATCCAGGTATTTTTTGGCACGCTGCATATTTTGCTTGATAATGCTAAAACATAGCATAACAGCACAAGAAAAGAAGAGTTACAAAGTCAGCAAACTTACTAATGTAACTGAGTACTGTCTGTTGCAAACTTCTGAAAGTATTAAACTAAGCAACCATGTGTTATTGTGATTGTATTCAACCTCTTTATTTGTAAGAATAAATCAGCAGTCTTACCAGCGGCTGCATCACCTCCTGAGTCGACATGCACACTCCGTGGAGGCAGGTCCCGTTGAGGTTACAGGGGGTGCCGTCAGCCCAGGGCAAGCTGCCGTTCTTGGTAGTGCACTGCAGCGTCCCATCCTCCTGACACCACAGTTGGCTACAAACATCAGTGTCTGAGGAGTTGGGGCATTGGACAAACTCTTCTCCAAACATCTGCTGGCACTGCTGTTCCAGGCTGTACATGGTGCCTGGCAGCTCTCTTGGTAATGGAATGGCACTCTCTGGGACATCCAGTAGGCAGTCCCCTGTGGTTACAATAAAAGCAACACTGTATGAAAGTGATCATGATGTGCTTTATGGAGATTATGGACTCTGCGGTGCTGTGACAATTTTAAATGTGTTGCTCCCTGTGTGTGGCATGGCCACAGTGGAAAAACATTCAGAACAAGTTGTGTCCTGGCTATAAAAATTAATCATTTCAATAAAACTAATGCAGTGCACTTTTATAGGCAGCCTTGTGTTCTGAATCAGGACAGTTGGTAGCTATTCCAACTCAGAATTTATTCATTGTCCTCTAATGATTCAATAAGCTTTTTGTCTGGAGTTGTCAATGACGTACGCAGTTCAGAATGAACATTCTCAGCCACAACGTTTTTTTTCAAACTGATAAAGAACATATTTTGCTGACGCCAGCTGTTGCTTTTGGCTGAGGAGATGAAGAACAGGAAGACGTTCATTGTATGAGTCAGTGGAAAAGAAGGTTCACTTATAGGTCTAGCAAGGATACAAACAATACAAGATGCACAACATAAGATTGGGAAAAAGGGACGACAGAAAGAGAAAGAAACAGAGAGAGTGAGGAGGAGAAGAGGATGTGGAAAAAGAAGATGTGGAAATCTCAGGCAAGATAAACTATCCCTATAACCCATAATTTGAGGGCGACATGTTTAAGCAGGAAAGCCACAGTTAGAGCGTGAGAGGCATAACAGTATGTTTTATTCAGCTCTGAATCAGCCCTAATAACAGAGCCACAGTGTTGTGGCAAACGTCCATGTTGGCAGAAGGTCTCTACAGGGCTGCATGCTCATTTACTCAGTGTGTAATTTTTTAACGGGCTGGGACAACAACCTAAAATATTTCCTACCATGTCCATTGTCAAAGAACTCTGTGATGTAGAGAGCGCTGCAGGGAGACCAAGGCACAGTCTTGTTGAGGCTGACAAACAGAGGGGCCATCAGGTGATGTCCTCCCAGATCTCCAAACAGCCTCTCACAGGTCTTCGAGTCGTCATGAGGCATGCTCAACACATGACCTGCAGTGGAAGTGGATGCAATGATAACGGTGTGAAACACAGGTTCACTGAAAAGTGATAATGAATTAGTAAAAAAGCTACATATAATTGCGTTGTAGATTACATTTCAAATGCTTTATTTCATAAATCCTACACCCACTCCAGCCCACCCATATGACAACAAATGTGAGCTAACCGAGCTCATGTGCAGCTGTGAAGGCAGCTTGCAGGCCGTTATCCTCGATAACTGAGCAGCTTCTCTTGGGATCGCACATCGTCCCGACATCGGCAACACCCAGCGTGTCACAGCTCTTTTGACCGCAGATGTCCTGCAACACAAACAAACACAGAAAAGGCAAGCCAAGGTCATGGTGATGATGTGAGATTTGAAAAGCTGTGTGCCACTCAGACAAGAAATGGAGCAACACAACACTGACATACTTACAACTAGAAATCTGCTTTTAACACTAGTAGCAAGTCACGCACACAGCGGCACATCCTACAGGGACATATACCAATCAGAATCAACACAGGGCTGTGTACCGTGAGCCACTTTTGATCTTGCCAACAGCTTCAGTGTCATGGAACACTGAAACTCTCCGAGTTAATGCATACTTGTACTGCATCCAATTCAACTATATCATTCAAATCAGTTCAGTTTAAGGTCTTGCCATGGACAATCAGTGTAATATTAAGCAATATTGGCTTGATGCATTGTTCTAGATAAGGCCTTTTCCCTTGGAAAGTGGTGACCATTAGCTTAGAAACAGCAGCCTTTTTCTGTCACATAGTAAATATATTACATTCATGGGCAGCCACGAGTGCCTGTGATATTAATCATGTAGGATGGCAAACCCTCTGTGTCTATTTGTGTCCAGTTGTTTTTCTGGCACTTTTTAAGAAACAAATCAAAAACATGTTGCTCAGTGTTTCCATCATAAAAGAAAGCAAATAAATAACCTCAGCATGCAGCTTTCCAGAGCTGTGATCTGGGAAAATTAACAGTGTGGTGTATCAGAAATATTTCCCTACTCAAAAAGACGCCTGGCTGTGTAGGAAGGGAGACGGACGGGTCCATGGCCTCGCCTCAGTCCAAAAAAACCACAAGGCAGAACCCTCTGTGATTCAAAACACATCTGGACATGGAGCTGCCATTGGAACGCAGCTCCGAGTGTTTGTGCACCTTGTTCCACAATAGTATCTGTCACTCATGTATGCAGACACACAAAGTTAGACGTGAGTCAAAGCACAAACCACTGTATAGCATTTGCAGATAGCGCAGATTGAGGGACAAACACACACATACAGTATACGACCGCAAAAATGCATGAGAAAAATGTTTCCACTACATGCTGCAGAGTGAAGGTTTGCAGTTTCACAACAGTCGGTAGAAACAGCACCCTTCTGAGTGCGGGAAACATGGCACACATTTTTAAACCAAACATGGCCGCACACTCAAACTGACCATTTAAAGTGTCTTAATCATGTCAGGGCTGATTTGTGGCGGCACTTAAGTTAGCTCATCCACCAGGAGCCTTCCGTCCTCTACATTTTAAAGCATATCTCGGCTGAAATGGAAAAACAAACACAAGCTGGGTTTGTGTGACCGATGGTTTCCATAATTGAAAGTCACTGCGACAAATCCAGCACAAGACTGCAAAAACCCATATGTTCTAGTCATCATTTCTCTGATCCAGGGTAAGATTTACATGCTAACGTCATAGAAGGCAGACGAATGCCAAGCTTGTCATCAAATCAAGCCACAACCAAGGCACTTAGCTATAGAAATGAAATAATAGAGAAGTTACTCGCCTAATGTATTGTCTGCTAACACTTTGTCAACATGCACATACCAGATGGAAAAAGGCAGCTGAATACAGCAGAACAAGCCAATCACAGCTCAAACCCTAAGGACTTGTGGACTTATTTCCTGTCGCAGCATCAGTAAAGCACAGTTTTGTTTGCTCTCTGTTGACATTGCCTCTGCTTGGAAAAGATTACAACTATTCCATCTGGACAATCCCTTTTCAGCATCCTTAAAGGCTTTCCTTTACCTCACCTTGTTTCTTTTTTCCCCCTCTAATCTCACCCATGTGCTCCTGGGTTGCTTAAAGAGCAATATATGACAAAAAACTGTTCCACAACAAGGGGCTCTTTTTCAGCTACAGGACCCCACTATAAACACAACTGGCCCTAAATGCACCTGTGTTACTATAAGAGACATTGGTTTCAGGTAATTGCTGTGTGGTTGAGTCCACTGCTCAGAAACCACATTATGTACCACAGCTGGCCTGGGAGTACATTCCACCAGGGCTTCATTTGTGACTCATCCTTGCTGGGTGATTGCCTCCTGAATGGAGAACAAAATATACCAGACAAGCATGAGTGAGTGGACTATCCATTCTAATTATACACTGTACAGCACTCACAACATTGTGTCAGTTATTTCACACACCAAACAGTCCGAACCATGTTCTGAAAAAAGGCTGCCCTATCGGAATTCATAATAGAGGATTTTTCTTTATAGTTTTAAAGCTGCATTAATCCCACAGGGTTGCTATATTGTGGACCTTACAAAGTTGTTATGGCTAATTTGATAGTTGTTTCCGCCCAATACTCACTCTGCTTTTTTTCTTTGTTTATCAGAGGTTTGTTGCTGAAAACTGCTATCTGCTGCAGCTGGAAATTAAGTAATTGAGAGCAGTGAGACTGAACCAAAAAAAGTAATGTTGCAGGCCACAAAACATTCCAAAAATACACTAAAGATTGTAAAATAACCTTATATTGCTGGGGAGAACTGCTTAATTGAGTCATAATTATTTGTGGGTACATCACTATGAGCGTTCATTTTAAATAATGTATTAATGCAGCCTTAAATTATTGTGTCATTCAACATTCAGCATTTCCTGTAGCTAAAACATTCCATTTAACCTCTTTTTAATATTACCTCTATTTTTTATCTTAAATTATTGTTCTGTGTTGTTCTGTTATTGTTATGTAAATGTTATTGATATGTTTAGGTTTGTCCTGTTAAATGTTTGGAAACTGTGAGCAAAGCATAAGCCGGAGTCAAATTCTCTGTATGTCCAACATACTTAGCAATAAACCTGATTCTGATTCTGATTCTGATTCTGATTCTGATACTACTGCTCCTTTAAATACGAAATTTGGTGTTCCTCAAGGATTCATTCTTGAGCCGCTGTTTCTTTACATTCTTGAAAATTTGCTGAAAAACAATCTTAACTCAAGGTCTATTTATTTGTGCTTTTCTGGATATTTCAATCGCATCTGAAGTCTTCCTCAATCACATTTGAAGTCTTCCTTGGTGGACAAAGTTTGGTCAGTTGTCATACATGTCTGGTGTTGTCTGTTTCCAATGTTGTCCAGGGTCAGTTGTTTCACCAATGCAGTCTCTATGACAACTGAGCAACCTCAATCCACAGCTTTCATCTGTGACTCACAGATGGGTTAGGGTTAGCTTTGTGAAAGGTAATATTTTTTTGTCAAACTACTGGAAAAAGTCTCTCATCAAAGGTTGAACACATTATATGTAGATGATGGTATGTTTTTTGCAGAGACCTCAACAGCCATTCCACAGCTGTGTAAAGAAGCTAAACCATCTATGTACTTGGCCCTCACCTCTCTGGTGAAGAGCATGGCAGTGTCATAGTGCTCTGGATGCCTCTGGCTTGGTGGGTTGAAGAGCTGCTGCCAGGAGCAGAAGTTCCTTAGAGCCACGCCTCCATTGCTGGAGACTTGTGGGCCGACCTCCTCATCCTCCACCACCAACATCTTCACCACCACCATGTTTACTGAGTTCTTTATGCTGGGGTGCTTATAAAGCTGTGCAGCCATCGACATCAGGGTCAGAATGTAGTGCTGTGGAGGGGGAGAGACACAACACAACATTTAAAAACTTAACCTAAACTTCTTTGCTCACAACCCACAAACAGGTAGGGCTGCACAGAGACAGTGGAGTAAGGATAAAAGATAGCACGGTGACAACAAAATTGACAAAGGTTACGTAGCACAGGTACCAATTTTTGCATGACATTATGCTTCATCAGCTAATAATATTTATATTACAAACCCACATAATATTAACAAACATAAGAGCTCAAAGTTGGTTGTCAAAGAATTGTGACCGGTGTATGTACTGAGCTGGATATGTGCTCTCTGCTGGAGAAAATATACATCTTAATTATTGCATTAATTATTAACATATCTTTTGGCTTTTTGGTACTGCAATTTCTTGTTACTTATTGGGCAATACAATATATCTATAAGCCAAAACCAGCTGGTATGCTTCATTTAGTGGTCCGGCTCTAGAACACACCACCTCTTATTACAAATACAAATTTTCATGATTGTTTTTGAAACGCACACAGAGACTTCTTCATAATTATACACCATGGCTGTCACTATACTATTAATATAGTTAACAGAGATTGATATAAACAATAATTTACTCTCGCAACACTACATGCATAATTTCCTTCAAAGTGAGAATTCAGAAAAAAAAGTGTCTTTATTCACAGTAAAGAGCTGCCTCCGCATTTTTTGTTCAATATCCATGCTTGTGTCATGGGAGGTAGGGATGGGCAGGGTTTTCCACAGGTTTTTCATAGGTTTTTTTTAGCTGAGAGGTGATAAATCACAATGAATGTGGGGGACTTTGCGGTGATATGTAACTATCACATCTCAATCAACTTACTGTATCTAAGGTAGGATGATTTTAAAAGGCATAAATTTTGTGCTGCATGAGCCACATGTTGATTTTCACCAGGGAGCTCCAAATCCCTAAAACTACCCAAGCTCCTAGAAAACAAGGGTGATGAAATTCTAATTTACCGGTTTTAATTGAAAAGTCAATATAAGCTCAGTTTATCAGTCCAACTTTAACCCTGGTGCCTGTAGCCTTACATATACTCACTTAAGCTACTGTGGAATGAGAGTCTGGCAGCTGAGAGGCTGGTTAAGTACAAACAGACTCCAGATTGTGGCGGGATCATGGATTGTCATACTTTTGTTTAAATACATCTTAAGTTAAGCGCCAGATTTAAATAGGACTGACTGAATTAGATTTGGAGAATGATTTCATGAGTTCTTAGTAACACCATCCATCAAATAGTGTTCAATTTAAAGGGTCAATTGAATGAATGTATTAAGAAAGAGCTAATAGAAAACAGAATACATATTGAAAGCCTTGTGGATCTTCCCTGGATGATGCTGAGGCTCTGCTGCCAAATCGTGACCAAGTCCTATGGAATGTGCTTCAGCATTTCTTGCATTTCTGTTGCCTGACCTCTTTCTCAGCCTGTGAAAAACAGGGAACCCATCGATTTCTTCCTAAGCAACCTAACTGCCAAAACATGGTTTACGAAGCAGCACAGCAAAACAAACCCCTGCCACTATGTCTGGGTTAGAAATCCTTGCAAGCAGTATGGGGGAATAAAGGGAAAAGATGACGTCTGAGATGTTTGTTTATGGGACAGTTTCATCTGCCAAATTAAACTAAGGTTTGTTTAGGTTCCTATCAACAGTGTGTGTGGGAAAGAATGAGTTCATTATGTCTGACCTTTATTTCATCTCCATAGAAGTGGGTCATAGTTGAGTCTGCTACCAACAGGGTCTCTATGAACCGTGGCGCGGAAACAAAGCGTCTCCGGCGAGGTTCCCTCTGTGCGTCATTATCGCCGTGCGTAAAACTTTCCGCATTGTGCTTCTCCGCCGCCGCTTGGTCAAACAGCAGAGGAACACCGTGGCTTTTGATGAATGTCCTCCTCTTGATGACATGCAGCTGCTCGACAGAGTCTGGTCCCAGTCCGCCGTGGAGTTTGGGCTCAATTAAATACTCTTTCCCCTCCGTTATGAAGGAGCCAAATATGCCCGAGCACAAACTGACAGCCACAACCGAGCTTTGATCCTGATCTACATTCCCCGAATAAAAGCAGCTCCTAAGCTCTCCTTCACTCTCCTCTGTCTGGTTCATACGTTTCTGGAGATCCGCGAAAGACTGGGCACCTGAAGCGCTGCGTAATGCGCCAACATCTCTGGCTTTGATGCGCTGTATGGTGAAGGATGGCGCGATGAAGCTGGTATCTGGAATAAGATTTAGAGTCAAGTCCTTGCCAAACGCACTGAGAATAAATATCGGCTGTTCCTCGCTTCTTTTCCAAAAGCGACCGCTGATTCTTCCATTTATCCGAACAGGTACAATATCCTCAGATTCAAATGGAGTTGAAAGTGCCGCGTTCATTACGCACAAGATTAAAAGGATCAAACACACAGTTGAACACATCTTCTGCAATGGAAATTGCACTCAAGAGTGGCAAAAATATAGGATTTATTACAATGTATGTCCTTTATCTCTGGTAAGTGGCGCGTCTTCTCTAATAAGATAAGTATCTCCTCAAATTAGAGATCTATTCAAATGAAAGTGATTTTCCAGCGCTGTAAAGCCAGTCTTGGCCAAAGTATGTCTGGTATTTAATTTCAGTCTGTCTGAGTTGTCGTTTCTAATTTTCTAACCAAGCTAAGTCTTGTTGCACCACTCACCAGCACCGCTGCAGTCTGGACATATCGGGGGTATTTATACTTTCTGCTCTTCTCTGGACATGAGGGGGTTTATTTTTGATATCCTTCCTTGCTGGAAATTCTCCTCCCACTCGCACTTCATGAGATACTCGCGGATAAATCGGATCCAATGGGAATAGGCCGACACTCCCCCCTTCTGAAATAGCTTGACAACCGTGCTCCTATTATTAACCCAGCGTGCTATATGGCAGCGGCAGGACATCTATACTACGCATAGCTGGAAGTCCGCTACTCGAGTTATTTCTGAGCCGTGTGTGAGTGACAGGCCCCCACAGAGCCCGGAGCCCCCCCGAGACCGATCTGCTTTATCCCTGCACAAAAGACCACCGCTGGGCAGTGACAGGCACTGTGTGTGCTTGGAACTGACCGCCACCTTGAACACTGAGAATGTTTAATCACATTATTAAAGCTATGAGAAGAAGATTATCATTTCATTGTGTTTTTAAACCACATGTGTTCTGCAGATAAACTTTCTTTGAGTATTAAGATTAAGCAAACAGTCTTTACAAGGAAAAACGAAAGAACAGTTCAAATCATTTGAAGTGGTTCAATAAAGTGAAAATGACTAAAATAAAACAGTTTTTTTATTTAAAGTGTGAAACAAAGAACCCAATGTGTCCAATTTTAAAATTACAGTTAGCACTGCAAAGTTTAAACATTTTTTTGTATTCATTTCTTTCCAGTACCATAACGGTGGCGAATAGAGGCATTTTACTCATGATGCAATACAGGGCTTTTCTAAGAGGCTCCTGCTGTACTACAAGACTAAACACATGTCCTCCCAGGCACCATGAAAATCACTTTATTAAAACGGTGTGCCAGGAGAATGCCAGCTCTTTAAACAGTAAAAACTGATCCTGGAGGTGCAATTTAACACTTTTACCGCCAGGTCGCGCCAGAGTACAACACACTTTTTCGGGCGCTTAGATGCACAAGTGCTCAAGTGTACTTCAGGTGCAAGCAGGTGTCGCCCTCTCCCTGCATTTCACTTTGCATGCGTCTTTAAACTTTTTCTTATGCATGATGATATGCAGAAAAGTAAATTATTCCACTGATGTATTGTGTCATTTTTAATAAAATGAGTTAAAAAAACATGTGATGGGAAAAAAATAAAAACGCAGAAAAGAGCAATGGCATGAGGTTTAATGGAAATATTGTGGAGAAATAAGATACATCATACAGTTTGAAGGTTATGGTGCAGGTGCTTTAGTTTGAAATTAATGTCAAAAACCTGCAAATGAAACCAGTCTGCATGTTTGCTCCCAGTCTGTGTGAGTCTGTGCGGTTGGAGGGGGTGGGGGGATGCTCCAGCTCCTGTCACACATGCTGTACAGCAACAATAATATTTGGAGAGTTACAAGTGGCTGCGGTCTGCAGCACAAACCAAGACGCATGACCAATGAGCTCTCTCTTGCGCACATACCCAGTTTTCACTTGACAGTGCTCATCGGTGTATATGAGCGACTTAAAAGCTCAGCAGCTCAGATAAGTTGGTGGTCAGAGCGGAAACAGTGCAAGATGGGAAAGAATCCGGGAGGCAGTGCGGATGCTTAGTTTTCTGAGGACGCAAGCGGCGTTCCGTGCCATTGCGCACAACTTCTTTACTGCATGCAAACGCACCGAAGCCGAATTTCTGAGTGGACTTTCCTGAGCAGGAGCAAAGATGGCTATACTTATTCGTTCTTTGGTTATTTTAACAAAGTTCGTACTTTATTTGAAAATAACATGTTGCATGGAGGTAGATTTCTGCGTACCTGTGCGTGTGGATCATCCAAAGCATGAAAAGCATCTGCACCGGCGCGCGGAACAGATGAATGAAAGACAGATCGTTTTTAGACTAAGTGCATTCAAACAGGAATTTTACCTTCACCTCAAGCCGGATTCCAGTTTCCTTGCACTGGGCAGCTTACCTCCTGAGAGCGGCTCCTCAGCATCCAACGCCTCTGCAGCCGTTGACTTACGGGAATGCTTCTACTCCGGTAATGTCAACGCAGAACTGGACTCCTTCGCCGCAGTCAGCCTGTGTAAAGGTCTGAATGGGGGGTTTTCCTTTAATGGCATGGAGTATTTCATCAGTCAGACCAGGACTGAAGACGCAGCAGTCGCGTCTGGATACGGAAACTCTTTTGACAGGACGCATATGATCCGCCGCCGGAGCAGCGCTGCGCACTCAGGTGGCAACTTCACCAGCAGGTGTGGAGTTACACCTGACACCAACTTCAACATTTCCCTGGAGAAATACAAGCACCTGAGCGAGCTGGAGATTGATGGCTTAAATGAAACTGTGTTGAAAACCTTGGGGAGGTCCAAGAGGTTTGCCTCCATCCCCAGGTTTGTGGAGGTGCTGGCGGTGGCAGATGAAACTATGGCTAAATTTCACGGGGATGACCTGAAGCATTACCTCCTGACCCTGATGTCAGTAGCAGCCAGGCTTTACAAGCACCCCAGCATTCTCAACTCCATAAACATAGTGGTGGTGGGCTTCATGGTGATAAATGAAGCTGACAAGGGACCTAAGGTTTCCAGTAACGCAGCCCTGACTCTGCGCAACTTCTGCTCCTGGCAGAAGAAGTTGAATAAACACAGCGATAAGCACCCAGAGTACTGGGACACTGCAATACTGTTCACCAAACAGGTAAGCTGGGCAGGAGTAAGCTGCATCACACCCAGCTGTGATGTATGACATTGGTGGTGGAAAGAATGGAAAATAAATGCAGCACTCATACACAACTTGTGCAGGGGTGGATTATGAAAGTATGGGCCCCTGGGCACAGACATGTAAAAGGCCCCTGTCTCTTCTACTAAAGAGAAAGACCCCCAGACTTTAAGAGACACAGCAACTACTATTTCATTCATATTTTGCAGTTAAACCAGAGATATCATACTTTCAGAGACACAAAAACTCCTCAGTGATGTTTGTAGTCTTCAAATATTAACTATTGCCTGTCACTTCACACAGGCCTTTGCATTGTATGCCCAGTTCAGTTATCCATCCTTCTGTGTTGGTGCAGCCTTCTCCTTTTTTCTGGTTCAATGAGTCACTGGAAAAGAGCAACTGAGCCTTTTTTTTCCATGAAAGACTTCACCTCTGTCTGCTTGCTTAGTTTCCAAGAACTGGGTCACTATCTGCCTATAAAGGCACCTTCATAATGATCAGAACATTTCATTAGAATCCAATTAGAATCCAAATGACTTCTTCATTCATTCAAGCCGATGTAAACTGACTCTATCTAAAGCATTCAGTCTGGTCACAGCTGCCAGATACTCCCATGTGGCCACCAGAGTTGTGGCCATTGACTGATAAATCTTTCTCTGTAGTCACCAACTTCTCTCTGTCTCTCCCTCTCTGATGCCTGGATGTCGGTGCCTGCTTTCCATTAAGTCCAGTTTGGCTCTGGCTGGCCATCTGATACACGTCCTCTCTCCTTCACTGCATAGCAACATACAAAAACACTTCAAGGTCAAAATTACTTAAAAATCACCCCAGCACTGGGGAAAGTTCCCTTATTTACATGAGGGCAATTATATGTAGGAAAGTCCAGGTCCGCTGTTGTCCTTGTAGGGCACAATGGGTGCAGCTGCTGAGGTGGAAAAAATCTTGTAATAGGTTATGGAGAGCAAGTGGTGTGGAATACACATGGCTGGCAGAGGGTGCTTCTGGCTACATTGGGCCTCCGTTGGGTTAACAAGTTCATCGTCCACTATGTGTTTATATTTACTCTAAACACTGCAAAAGCATGGGGAAGTCATTTTGATCAAACATAATCGCATTATTTCAAGAAATATTGAAAGAGTCCCAGTAAGCCTTGGGACAGAGACAACTACTTTCCTGATAACCAATGAGGCATTTTCAATAATCATGAAACGTTATGTTTTTGAATAATCAATTATGTTGGAGCCTAACAGTGTGCAGACCGTCTTTGTTCCCTCCAGTGGACAAAGGCTCATAACTTTTCCTGTAGTGTTGAATAACAAAAATGAGACTAAAGCCCTGCTAGCAGCCAGTGAGGCAGTACATGTACTTACTGTCGGCACAGCGGTGCTCAGAAATAAATGTCCGTACCCTAACATGCTCAAAATGATAATGTTTATGTAGCCTGGGAACCAGACGAATCTGCTGAGCTCATGTTGCATTGAGATCTGACGGACCAACACGAATGTTTATCTCATGTGGGGTGGGCTCAAGATGATGAACAAATATGTCCATGGGAACGACAGAGGAGCCTGTGCTTGAATGTAGTTACTGAACGCAACCGGTGTTCTCCGTCCAGCGCAGATTGTCTGGCTCACAAAACTCCAATCAAACTGTGAAACTAGGCAGCAGTGACAAATATAATTTTTTGGAGGAAGGGGGGGTCACTAATACGCATTTGTGAATGAGTCTGGTGATGCCAGGCTAATGGTCACTATGCTCACCATCTTATTTTAGCGTGTTAGCATGCTAACAGTAGCAATAAGACAGAGTAAAGCTGAGGCTGAGGATGGAAATATCATTAGTTTTGCATGTATTTTGTCATAAACCAAACCAATGGATAAATTGAAATTCTGACTTAATGATAGCACTAGATTCAGAGGATCCCCAAAGTTATTACAATTGATCGTGACAGGAACTTGAAAGTCTGTACTGAATTTCATGGCTGACTAACAAATAACAGCTGTTGATACATTTCACTAAAATTTCCAGGGCTATCTGTCTAATAGTTGGTGAAATATTTCATCCTGAACCAAAGTGGTGGACTGACCAACTGACATTGCCATCCCCACAAAGACAATCCATGACAGAAAAAAAACTTGCAGAGGTACTAATTGGGGGGAAAATGGACTGACCTAGGCGGATAAAGCCAATTAGCAGAACTGATGGTAGAACATGGAGAAAAGAGGAGATAGCGAGAGCGTCAGTGGTATAAAGAAAATACTGTAGTGGAGTTGACAGGCTCCCTGGGCTGTGTGCTACAGGTGGGACTCATCTTGTCCTCCCAAACTCTCTTCTTATCTCTTTAACTAAACACCAAGAGGAAATATGTGGTGGGCAATCTCCCCCGACCCCCTGCTTCAATATATTTTAAGAACAGAGCAACAATAAACAAACCAGTCCCATGTGCTTTGTGTTAGTGCTCTTCATGGTCTGTTCCTTCTGCAGCTCAAGGCACAGCCACACAAAACATGAGTGGTACATGGCTCACGTCCAGATTTTTCAAAATTTCTATAAGAATGAAATATAAGGCATGTCACAGTTATCACTGCTGTCTCTTTGTCACCAGGATCTTTGCGGTGCCACAACCTGTGATACACTGGGGATGGCTGACGTTGGGACCATGTGCGACCCGAAAAGAAGTTGCTCTGTCATTGAAGATGATGGCTTGCCCTCTGCTTTCACAACTGCTCATGAACTTGGTGAGAAAGTTGTTTGTTCTTCCTCAAATGTTCATCCTCACAGGAATGCACGTCTGTATGATATATTTTAGATGCTATGCTAATGCTGATTTGGACTCAGAGTTAGATATGCCCAGGGCAAGAGCTGCATATAACCTTACAACCGTAGCTTAAAATGTCAAAGGAATCAGCTTTGACAGACGTCTATGCGCATAATCAGTGTAGAAACTGGCCTGGCCAGAGGGCTTTGCAACTTTCATGATGATCCATATGGCTGTGGTTCTCAGTCCTGGTCCCAGAGCACTGCTGGGTTTCAATCCTACCAGCTATTTAATTGCATTCAACTGATATTCTGTTTGTAAATCAGTCCAGCATTAAGTGGGCACAATCAAAACCAGCTGGTCTCTGAGATCTATGCACTACAGCTGCACAGCATCACTTTGCACGCTGGCAGCTACAAATGGAAAGTGAGAGATAACAGAACAATCTGAAGTTGAGTCACAATGAATTTTTTGGCATGATAACAGTAAACTAAGAAATGTACACTTATCGGTGACATCCCAGCTAGTCTGTGATGCTTTTTTCAAAGGGAGGATGGAAGCAAGGACAAAGGATGAATGAGGCAAAGGAAATAACACTGGCATGTCCAGTTTTATCCGGACATGCTCACTCACTGCTCTTTAGGAGAAACTTTGTATTTTAGGTTCAAATGTCCAATCTAATATAAGTGTATGGTATGAGGTACAGCATCAACTGTGTTAGTTGTGTTGCTGAGCATATACTCGTACACTCATGTATACATTCGGCCTCTGCCATATTAAACATGGATCGGGGCAGTTGATGGAGACTTTGCCTGGGAACCTGGAGGGTTGCCTGGGTCAAGTCCCTATACGGACAAAAGAACGGGGTGTGGATGGGTAGGTGTCAGTGTACCTCCTGGGCACTGCCAAGGTGTCTAAGGCACCAAACCCCCAACTGCTGGGGACGCCTGTCCATTGGCAGCCCCCTGGCTCTTACAGTTTCGTAAGATATCATATGAAAAGTTCTGTACAAAGTTTTGCATGATATCTACCGGAAGTGGGCTGCGATGGTTGAGTTTGGTGACGGTTAGATTCAGGAATCACAAACATGAGATTGAACTCTATAGAAATGCTGAACTTCTTTTCATTTTCAAATCGCAGCAAAGTCCTCGCCAAATAGCTAGTTAAAATGACCAAATATTAATTGACATTGCTGTAGCTTTTTCAAGGTAAGAGTATATATTGTTGTTTATATTTTGTAGTAAATTACTGAGGGTACACTTCCTGTGGGTGGAGAAGTGTCCAGTGCAGTTTGAACAAATCTAGAGCAATGCAAATGTCTCTATTCATCTGTGACTTAAGCTGATATAATGTATGTATTTATATCCAAAAAATGTCCTTATTGCACTGTTAAATTACTTGTCTGTCAAAGGTGAAAATGCAAAAGGAGCTGAAGTTGAACACTACTAATCATGCTTTGGTCATAAAAATATAATGAGTGGTATTAAACTGTATAGTTTAGTTTGACACACTCGTAAAACTGCCGAGTTAAGGCAAATCCTAAATAATGCAGATCACATTTTGTCTTCACATTTTCAATAATCAGTGGTTGAGGCTTTAAAAGAAGCAAGACTCATGCCTGAAACCAGATGCACAAGTAACTCGTGAGGCCCCAAGAGAGGCATTGGTTTACGCTGTCCTCATGTATGTTAAGTAATCACACAATTTCCTCTCAAAATGGCCCTGTCTCATGATTGATGCGCTGAAACACAGTTTGTTTTTTTTTCTTTTGGAAAGTACTTCATAACATACACGTATTTAGGGAATAAAATGATTTCCTTGGGAACTGAATTCCCCTTTCAGGCCTGGTTTAGAACATGGATATATGCCATGCGGTATATTCCCATGCATAACTGCATTCCTGTCTGCTATGACATCAGCTTCACATCAGTCCAAGTTGAGTTGGCTTTGCTTTATACATACACGTGTGCTGTAATGTCTGGTAAAAAGTTTTTCTGTGTCTTATTTTCGTCACCACAGAAACATATCTGCTCTGCAACTCTTAACGGCTTATTGTGTTTTAAATCATGGGACATCTGAAAACCAAACTACATGACGTGACCTTCTGTCTCTCCTCCCACCCTCCCCTCATCCCTCAGGCCACGTCTTCAACATGCCCCATGACAATGTGAAAGCATGTGAGGAGGTATTTGGGAAACTAAAGGACAACCACATGATGTCTCCCACACTGATTCAGATCGACAGGAGCAGGCCCTGGTCTGTGTGCAGCGCAGCCATCATTACTGAGTTCTTGGACAGAGGTCATGGTTAGTAAACACTTCCTGTATATGTCTCTGGACTCAGGTGGACCACTAATTCTGTCCAGGCTTCATGCTCTTAGCTGGTTGGAATCTAATTGCACCCGCAAAAAAACAGACCTTGGCTCTATTTTGTCATGGTTACATTTATAATTTAAATTTCAGTTTTAACTTGGAAGTGACGAAACATTCACACATACTTGTTTTATGTATTTATGGGTTTTGTCTCTGTTTATTTTGTTAACATACATTATCAGCTGAATGAAATAGATTTTTTAAATTTTTTATCTTGGCTTAGGTGAGTGTTTATTCTTGAGTGTCTGTTTGTGCACAGTCCTCGCAAAATGGGGTTTTGGAATAGAAAAGTCAAAGTAGTTCCATCTATAAGGTCAAAACACTATATAACTGATATTTAATAGGATAGGATCACCAAACATCATAACAGCAAAAACATTCAACAGCTCATTGTGAAGTTCTTACTCCAAGTGGCCAAACAAACAAGAAAAAAAACATTAATGCAGCTTTAAGAAAACTTTGGTTGGTGGACAACTGTACAGCAGTTGCCATCCCATGGTGAGACATCTTCATGATGAAATGATGAATAATCAATCCCAAATGACCTTATACGGGACCAGAAATCTGGATCCATGGCTAGAAATCCTTTTTTAACAGCAAACTCAAAGTGAAGCAGCACACAGCTGAAGTATCTTCTGTACAGCGGTGGAAGAAATCAGAACGAAAATTGTTTTATGAAACAGTAAAAGTCTGATTTTTGAGCCAGAAAGGGAATTAATTATCAGAACGCGCTTCTTCTTGTCACGAACAGTTCTCACTAGCCTCAATAGACTGCAATACATCCACAAGAAACACATCGTGGCAGGATTACACTTGAAAAAAGTATATCTGAGGAGACGTAATGCTGAAGATGACATACTGTACCACTTACAGTATCCAAATTCAATATAACATTCATAAGTGTATTAATGTATCGTTTTGCTTTTTCTCCTTAGTAGCTCCAATGCCAAGTCTTTTTCTCTCTGTGTAAACTGTACTAAGTGACTGTGAGTGGATTCTGTGTAATAGACAGAATTAGCACACCAATTTATTACCTCCCCTCCAGAAGCCTACTTACTGTAACAAGCAAATGAGCATTTACTAAGTTTAACACTCCAAAGCTAACACTGCTGTCTTTTGTACATGAGTCATTTGCTTAATCTAAACATGATCTGGTGCCTGCACTGTCTCATATAGACTGCTTGGTGTCTGCGTTTGTACAGAATGAAGACAAAGTTATTCAGTATCATGAAAAACCTTTTAATGTCATAATCCATAGTTTTATAGTCATACAGCGTTTGTCATTACATAGTCTGACTCATCGGATGTACACTGTTGGGATAACTCCATCCATTGGCTGCCTATTTCAGCAGGCAACATTCTCACTCCCTTCCACTGTTTCCTCCATCTATTTTGCAAGAGCACCAACGCTGCAAAAGTTATCTCAAGACACTTTACATATAGAGTCTAGAAAGCTGCGTTAACTGATTTCTTGGTGACATGGGTGTAGTTCAGCAAGATATAACCACCTTTTTAAGTTGATGGTGAATGTGTTGGCAAACAGTTGCCTATTTACACATCCAGCAGACACAGAGAAACAGTAAAATGTGTCCCCAAAGAAATTTAAGTCAAAAGCAACTGGACTTGGTTATTTGTCTATGAAGACGTTTTACCTCCCATCCAAGAAGCTTCATACAGTGAGTTCATTTACACATCTGACCAGGCTGGGACTGGTCCAAATGTCTGGTGTGGTCCTGGATGAGGTGAAACGTCTTCCTTGACAAACAACCAAGTCCTGTTGCTTTTGACTTAAATTTCTTTGGGGATAATGATGCCAAATGGGAATATTCACAGGCTTGTAGCATCTGTGTTTTTGTCCACCATAAGCACATATGTGATATTCACTTTTCCTTAACTTACTATATATTTGGATCTCCATCAACACCAGAGGTTACCAGCTGGTAACTTTGTCTGTCCGCTGTTTGTTGCTTGTCAGGTAGTGTTAAGTTGGTTTATTAGCTTTTCTACTGAAAATAGCTGCTGGAAATGAGGCTGATAAGAGCACTTAGACTGAATGGCGACAGTGAGGTTGTTGGCCATGAAACCAAAACAATGAGCTATAAGACGCACAACTGCTCCATAGAGTTGAGAGAAACAGAGTTGGTTTTCTGTGGGTTCGTCAAGCAACATCTTTATATCAATTAGCAAAATATCAATTAGCTTTAATGTTTGCGAGTGAATGCAGCTGTAGTCTGATTGTTTGCACTGTTTGCTTTTGTAGGAGACTGTCTGCTGGACCAACCTCAAAAGCAGCTGTCACTCTCAGACAACCTGCCTGGTTCCAGCTACAGCCTGCACCGCCAGTGTGAGCTTGCTTTCGGCCACGGCTCCAAGCCCTGCCCATACATGCAGCCCTGCTCCAAGCTGTGGTGCACTGGCAAGGCCCGTGGCCAGCTGGTCTGCCAAACCCGACACTTCCCCTGGGCAGACGGTACCAGCTGTGGCAACGACAAGGTCTGTTACCGAGGAGCCTGTACTGACAAGAACAACACCATGCACACCAAGGTAAGCCAGTGTGGAAAGGAGGCCCTGTACTGCTTGGTCTTTTTGTTAAAGACTGATGTACCATTATTTCTGTTTGTCTTTTGCCCCAGGTGGATGGCCGGTGGGGGAAGTGGGGAGCGTTTGGAGACTGTTCCCGGAGTTGTGGTGGAGGAGTACAACTGGCCAAGAGGGAGTGTGACAACCCTGTTCCAGAGAATGGAGGCAAATACTGCTACGGCCTTCGCATCAAATATCGCTCCTGTAACCTCAACCCTTGTCCTGAAACAGGTACACTAGTCACTGTTTGAGTACAGCCACACAGGGACACACACTGTGATTGTCCAATTATAGTCTACCTGTAACTGGGCACGGCAAGCCTGTAAAGGTTAGGCTTTCTCAAAATGTTGAAACAGTTGAAGCATCCAGAAACAACTGAGCAAAATTGTAAGGAACTGATTTAACAGTGTGTTTATTTGTCCTAATGTAAACTTAAATTGTTGGCAGGTATGGCTAATTACGTAGCTATACAGGTAACTTAGCATTACTTCCAAGCCCAAGGGTTAAATGTAGGGGTTAAAGTTAAAGCCCCATTTCATAACTGGCACGTCCACTGTGTAATGTCCCCACCATTTTAAAGCTATTCCTGAATCATATCAGAGTGTGTCCTGCTCTTTACTGGTTTTGGGGAAGTGAACACTCCAGGAACCCCATCCAAAGTTACCCATGAAGCATTTGCGAATAGCAAAATAATTTTTTTATATAAAATTAAAACATACTGTTTGGAAATGCAAACAAATATGTACATTAAGTAGCCAGCAAGTATGTATTTAAGACCCCTTTAGCAAATGAGTCAGCAGGCAATATGAGACTATGTCTTACATGACGTTTGAAAGAAGATGTGTTTTCTTCTTCCAACTAGAAATATGGGCTTTCCTTTTTGGTATGCATCTCTCCCTCAGTCTTGCAAACTGTTGGCTAGTTGTACAACAGACACGGCAACTCACAGAGCTGACCGTAAGATGTAAACAGACAGGAGGTCATAAACTGTCCCAAACCCCTTTGAGATGCATATTCCGAATGTGCTGTATACTTTTCAAAAGACTGCTTCTAAAACCCAAATAAAACCAGCACATCCCACATGTATTAATTGGTAAATGCCATGTTTGGAAAAATGCCTCATTTAGAACATAATAGTTACATAATAGTTATCAAATCTGAAATACTGCCCTGTTGGGAATAATAGTGGTATATTAGTGTGCATGTAAACATAGTCCGTGTCTAATCTGAGGTTGTTTTTATATCTCCAGTTAAGAGTTTCCGTGAGGAGCAGTGTGAGGCATTCAATGGATTAAACCTGAACACCAACAGACTGGGTTCCTCTGTGGTTTGGGTTCCAAAATATTCAGGCATCTCTCCCAAGGACAAATGCAAACTAATTTGCCGGGCCAATGGGACAGGGTACTTCTATGTCCTCGCTCAAAAGGTTTGTAGCTGGTTTGGACTGTTCACTTAACCATTCTCTCTCTCTCTCTCTCTCTCTCTCTCTCTCTCTCTCTCTCTCACTCTCTGTTTTAATGAACTGTTCACTTTTTCTAATGATTGAAATAGAAACTACTCCTAGCCAAATTACATATTGACTGCTTACACTGGAGGCCGATTTGAGCCTTATAATTGCTAGAGGAATGCCGTTTTCATTGTGATGCTGTGAATAAAAAACAACTCCTGCCGCACTTGGATCTGTCTAAAAAGCTAAGACTTGACTTTGGGGAATTATGTCAATATTCTGAACTAAATGGGTATCAACTATTGTACTTGCTAATGCAATCTGAACTCCTTGTCACTGAACACCTCATCAGGATTAATACCTAATGGGAGGGGGAGTTGGAACATTTTGATAGAAATATTGTGCAGCTCTCTGATCACAAAGATTTGGCCCTTAAACTGGCCTTTATTCGCAGTGCAAGAAGTAACGGTTAGTTATTTACAGCAAAGCGGTGAGAGGTGATGTGTCTGTGGCAGGAGAAAGTGGCTGCTGCTGCTGCAGGATGGATGGCGTGGTGAGAAAGGGAAACATGCAGGGACAGTATCACTTAACAGCTGTGGCTTGTCAGCAACTATTTATGCAACCAGAAAGGAAAAAAAGCTTCTAGAAGCAATACAAGCCAACATCTCGTTTACACTAAAGGACATTGTGCGCTCCCTCTGGTGCTACTTATCACTTTCTGTTTGTCTCCTTGGTGCATTATATTTGTTTAGTCAAAAGAATGTAGCATGTATATTTGACCGACCATATATACTGTATGAGGAAAAAAATTCTGTCTTGCTCTTTTTTTTTTGCTCTGTTGTTCCTTCTGATCCACCTTAAGATCAGCATGATGTAATCTCTCAAACCCTGCAGGTTGTGGATGGAACACCCTGTTCTCCTGACACCTCAGCTGTATGTGTTCAAGGAAAATGCATCAAGGCAGGCTGTGATGGCAAGCTGGACTCTAACAGGAAGTATGACAAGTGTGGTGTGTGTGGTGGCGACAACAAGGGCTGCAAGAAGGTCTCAGGAATGTTCACCAAACCCAGGTAAGAAGCATGTCCGGACTCTTAAGTGTTTCATCTAAAGTCAAGATAACAGAGTTTTTTCAGCCTACTTCACATTGTCTTTGCTCACCAAAGTTCTCTACAGGCATTATAAAGTTGTAGGAGAATACACAAGCAGCCCATGTGGACTAATTACAGTTCTCCTAATGTGGTATTTCTGTTGCTGCCTACATACAGCCACCGTAGATACAGAGTAGGCTCTTAATGCAGAAATATGAATTAAGCTTTAGGAATAGCCTAGAGGTAGTCATTGATGGACAACACAGAGATCATAGAGTGGAAGCATGTCCTGTAAGTGTGCAGTGAATCCCAGTATATTAATAGAAGTAAATAACCTTGTAGAGTTATTCAAAACACTAAAGGGAATTCTTTGAGGACATTTTAGAACTTTAGGCAGATTGTAGCTCGCTCTGAATACTGGATGATAAAACAATCCCAGACTTACTTAGCCTATCGTTGCTCAAAAACTGGAAACAGAGTAAAACAGCTAGGCTAGCAGAGTTAAAGAGGCCTTTAAGATCCTTTAACACATTAACAAATACAAAACATTGTGGTTGAACAAGCTTCCTTGAGCTTTAGTGCTTTTCACTTTTAAATCTATTGGTGGCTGGCTTGTGAGTCAAAAAGATAAAACATCTAAATAAGACATGTCATTTCTACTTTTGATAGAGGTTTCCCCCTGTTTACAGTTTTCGGGCTAACTATCTCTTGGCCCAATCTCTCTACCACAAGCATAGAATTTAAAATTATGTTCTCATTTGACTCCGCGAAATCAAAGTGTCCCTTTAGGTGGAGAACATTGTGTAGAATTTCAGCATCGTTTGTAACCACACTATCTTGGTTTTGTCTGTAAAATCTTCTTTATTTACTTAACTAGAAGTGATGCTGTTGAAACCCTAAGTGACCAGCATAAGATTTATCAATCCTTGTTGCATTAGGGCTCATGAGACATTGGTCTTAATAGTCAGGACTAGTACAAAGACCACTTGTGAGGTCGTAGAGGCAACCAATCACCTTGATCATGGTATTTCACTTACACAAAGGACTTGGCAAGATGGTGAAGATGTACTGTATGTGACACACTGTGATCTACTCTCTCAAAATCCTATAAATTTGGTGTTTTTCCAATGCATGATACCTGCTCGCCTTGACTTAGCGTGCCTGTCCAACACGGCAAGGATTTGCTTTTCCACTGCAGCAGCTACCCACTTGAGGATGTTTTGTTATTTAAACGTTGTTTTTTTTTTTTACAAAGCAGCTTAATCAGCAGTAACTTAACACTTTTTAAAGTCTTCCTCTTGTCTCCTGCACAGACATGAGTTGAATCCTGTAACAGATGCATAACTCCACTTTAGAATCAGCTCAACTAACTTGGAATCGAAAACAAAAGTCTAGCCATACTGTTTAGTGGAAAAGAAAATAGATGTTTAAGAATACATTAAGCAATCATTCACTGTCTAGAAAGAATAACCATTGGTCATTCAGAAGCATTAATGCTCATCATCTTTACACTTTCTTTTCAGTCATGGCTACAACTTTGTGGTGATGCTCCCTGTTGGAGCTTCCAACATTGATGTCCGTCAGCGTGGCTACAGAGGAATGGTCAGCGATGAAAACTACTTAGCGGTGAAGAATCGGCTCGGCAAGTACCTGCTGAACGGTAACTACGTGGTGTCGGCCGTGGAGCGCGACTTGCTGGTGAGGGGTAGCTTACTGCGTTACAGTGGCACCTCCACATCTGTAGAGATTCTTCAGGCCACCAGACCCCTGCAGGAGCCTCTGACTGTGGAGGTGCTCTCTGTAGGGAAGATGACCCCTCCCAGGGTGCGCTACTCCTTCTACATCTCCAAGGAAAGCAAGGAGGAGAAGACTCTGCGGAAAGAGGAGAAAAGCCACACAGCACATAATAGTGTCTTGGCGAACAGTAATAGGGTAGAAGCTAAGAAGCAGATTATGGGTAAGAGGCCGGTCAGTCATTGGGTGACAGGAAGTTGGGATTCATGCACAGTGACTTGTGGGAACGGTCTGCAGAACAGGCTTGTCCAGTGCCAAAGCATGGAGGGGCGTCCTGCTGTGGACTGTGACAGTGCTGATAGGCCTGTAGCAGTGAGAGCATGTGGGGATCCTTGTCCCATGTGGGATGTCGGGGTCTGGTCTCACTGCTCCAAGTCCTGTGGAAGGGGCTTTAAAAGGCGGCCAGTGCGCTGCATGACAGAAAATGGTCTAAATCTACCCAGAGACCACTGCTCTGGAAGGAGGAAGCCTCAGGAACTGGACCTCTGTAATCTGAAGCCATGTTAAAGCAGAACACAGGCAGCCAAAGGACTTATTTTTGTCAGTCAAAGTGACGCTTTGCCGATATCAGCATGATGTTGCTTGGAGTAGTGTCAAATACAGGCCGACTGTGTCTGAAGGGGCTTCTACGAAGAAAGCCAATGGAGACAGAGAGGGTCTCCCTCTATTGTTTGAAAAGACAGACATCCGTTTAGATCAGCGAAAAGAAAGCTGTCTTCTTGTAAAGTGTCAAACCATCTGCCTCAGGTTTGACTTGTGGTTAGTCTACCTCTACCAGGAAAGATGACACAGTGCCTGAGCATATAAAGAGGAGAATGATGCAGAGACAGTGATCACACACGTGAACACTAACATCTTTTGTTGGTATAGTTATGTGCATGGGGTTAAATTGCAAACGCAGAGAGAAATGAAAGTCCAGGACAAACAGACAAAGCACAGTGAGGTATAACCTCAGCACTCACACTGTGCAGTTATCAGAAGCAGATATCTCACCTGTGAATTGACATTTTTCTCTTTTCACTGAAGAACTAATTAAAATGTGAAACAAAGTACTGTATCATTCATGCAACATTCAAGCACTGATTGGTCCGTGCAGTTTCTACATGTTTTTGTGTTTGTAATTGTTCTTGATTCAGCGCTATTGGCTGTTGTCTGATGTAGAACATTCAAACTCCGCAGCCAACCATACTGCCAGATCATAGCTTTACAAGCTTTATATCCTTTCAAAATGAAAAACAGTCAATGATATATCCTACGCACTTGATACAATCTTTATGAATTCAATTGATATCAAAGAAATCCTGAATTTAACTTGTGACCAAAAAAGTAAAAATATATTTTGTATGAGAAAAATTAGTTTAGAGTTAAGATGTAAGCATATTCTATCCAGTGAATGTAGACTGTTTGTATGCTGCAATCATAATGTTTTTGTCTGTTCTGTGTAAACCAAAGCGACCAATGCTCAGCTCTTTGTTCTATGTTGCCAAAGAATATAACCTTCAAAGAAGCCATAGTACTGTGAGAGATACCTCTCTGGAATGTTTTTGTTGTCTGCTACAACATTCATATCTGCTCTGAAAATCACTAGTTGTCTGTTCTCATTTGAGAAAAAGTCTGAAACCAAAAGGGAGAAACTAATATTTAATATTTTTCGGTTTCATGATATAATTAGCTGCTCAGCTGCAGCACATTAAACTGCAACATACCTACAAGTGTCACTTGGGTCCAGTTAAATGCTGCTGTGCTCCCTACTCTCCAATGCCACTAACAACACACGGTCTGCCCATTACACGAGGGCTACAGCACAAGTTTGTTTACTTTGTGTCTCGTTTCCTCTGGTGTAGTACTCTGGCAACCTGAAAATGTCATCTTGGGCTTGAGAAAATTTTGATGGACATTTCTTTGTACGATTACTCTCCAGTTCTGATAAAACTGATGCTATTGCAGCAGCTACGCTAACTTCTTCAGGAGCAGCCATTATGCCAACAGTCACCAGTGTTTTGTGCTCAAAATATGCTTTTATATATTTTTTATTTCACTTAAGGAGCATCACTTTAATACCCTGCAAAAATAAAAACAGTTAATGTTTGATATGTCATACTGGATAAAATGCATGCTAGTTAGTGGTGTTTCTTCAGCCTTCGAAAGGCTTCTGTCCTTCTGCTGCATAGCTGCTTCATCACCTTAATGAGCCCTTAATGAGCAGACATATTGCATCATGCCTGCCTACCATTATTCAGCCCTAACCATCAAAATGTAATGGTTTGAATATTTGCGCTGCTGTTACACTTTTCTTTAGTGAACTGGAAATTTACAGGATAATATCCGTAAAACACAATCAAACACCTATTGTTGAACTTTGCGTTATGGCAATGCATTTAGTTATTTTAAAGGGATTTTCATTCCAATGCATTTCCAACACAGCTGCAAATATGAGTGGTTAAATAGAAAATGGATCAACAGTGTGAAAAATACTTGGTTAAAGTCCAGTTTTGTTATCACACCCTAAGATTTGAAATGAAGGGCGTCTTATGGACTCTGAAACAGACAGAAAAAGACTGGACAAAAGAGTTTCACCATCTCTGAGATTAAAACCTTCAACACTTCCTTTTCCAGAATACTTCATAAAACAACACCTGGAACGAATCAAACATCGCAGAATAATAGATCATAATATTTGAAGGTGGTCCTACAAAAACTGATGGACACAATGTCAACACGACCTTCAACAGAAATTTATTTTATTCTTAATTTCCAGTCTGATTTGGTTCAGAGGACCAATTCTGTAACCCGTTCTCATCACATACTGACGTTTTGTCAGTGCCCTTTGGAGCCACTTGCTGCGCACTGTGTAGCCCTGTACATGAAACTATGACACTCCATTACGGTCGTTGTTTTAAACACATGGTAATTGTGAATTTAAAGAAAACTACTTTGTTAGGTTTAGGCAACAAAACCACTCAGTTTGGCTTAGGAAATGATCGTAGGTGGGGTAAAAATAAGTGCATTTGAAACAAAACTACAGTGACGAACGGGACCTGAACGGTCCTCCTGGGTGAATGTCCGGTGTGTGTTACACAGACTCTGTCGCTGTTATTCCTGGAACGCTTGCTCTGAGCGTCTAATATTGCCATGGATGGGTTTATAGTTGAAAGTCCGGTGCTGTTCATATAAAAACTTGTATAGGCATTGTACAGTTAATTTTCTTTCACATCACAGATGTTATTTTTTATCAGTTGTCTTTGTATTGTATACTATGTATACATTCATCTAGCTGTATAAAATAAAGTATATATATATATGAGAATCCAAGCATATGCTGAATCATGATCTGTCTTAAGCTTCAGGTTTTCAAGTATTTTTCAAATATTTTATGGAAATATTACTTCCCGACTATAAGTCTAGCCCACATAGATGGATGACAGACTGGATGAGTATCTGTTGTTTCTTGAACGTCTCCCTTTGCTGCAGCAGTATAGATTTCTGCTGTGCCACGCAATCTTCCATCACATCAGATGAGACATCCTTGCTACCTCAACGAGTTCATTCATCCACTTTGGTATTCTGCTGATTCAAGCTCCGTTGTCCCGGGCGCACTGTAATAACATACCCAGCTTGGCCAGCGCCTGCTCAGTAAACTTGATGCATTGTTGGACAGACGTCTCTCAGACTTGGACACAGTCACCCCAAGGATTTGATCCGTATGAGGGTTTAAAGGACCTTAATAAAAACAATATTTTGGGAAAGAAGATGTGTATGGTTTGCATTATACACAAAATCACATGGACTCTTGTTAGCATATGATGTTAGTAAAGGTATGTGTATACCAGTGCTCTAAGACTGCAAGGGAAGCTCAGCTTCCCCTAAAATGTCACAAAAAAAAAAAAATGTACTGCTGTTTGTACATTTCATCGACTAAAAAGCCCAACTTCCTTCTCACTCATCCCCACAGCTCCACAGCACTTTACACAGTCGGACGCTCATCCTCTTCTGACTTCAATGGGGAAGCGTAGAGCGGGTTGTTCCACTACAGCCAAACTAGATGCTTATTTCGATAAATGCTAGGCTTTGTCCCGTCCATTGGACGCTCAGCAGTGGTGGACCCTCAAGGCCAGCAAGGCCTTCTCTGCTGGCCTAAACATAATAAGGAATATATTCTTTTGATATATATATTCTTTCCACAAATATGTATTAAATTGTTCCCCGTAGTCTATACTCTTCATTTCATAGCTTTCCTAAGTTGGTTGCTCTGCCTCCAGCCCCAGGTCGAGGTCTGGGGGGGCTGGCGTTTATGTAAGAGTTCTTAGCCAATCATTATTCAGCTATCATGTGTTGCCAGGGTCCCAAATCTGCCCTTACGCCTGCAGAAGCAAGAGTGCAGGCGCATGGTAGCTTAAAGTCAATGATAACGGACCTGTGGCATTAACCAATCAGCGTCAAGTTGGGTTCACTCTGCGCCTGCTAGCAGGCCTACAGCGTCATCGCATGCACGTCTTTTGATTGGATACGCGCTAGAGAGTGGCAGAGCTATGCAGAGCTGTGCAAAGCAGACCTGAGCGGACAGTGTGATAAACGGGAAATAAGGACATTTCTAATTTGTGTAGCGCGACAAGTTGTTTTACTTTATTCAACCCACAATGGCTGATGGGGGCGAAGATCACGATTTGATCGCAGATTTAATTACAACGCCATTCTCTAGAAAAACTTTTCAAGATTAGCAAGACACTGTAAAGAGAGGCCGTCCGACCCCGACGCTAGCAAGCCTGACTCAGCATTATTCAAACACACTTGATCTGAGTGAGTACAAAGCACTTTATGTTTTATTAGATTTGTATGCATTTTCCCCATTTTATTAAGTCATTTTAAATATGTATTAACAACCTAAATTGTCAAATATTCTGTTAATTGTTTATTTTTCAATGAGCAGTGTCAGTGTGTGCGTCAAACATGTTTCTATGACACTGCAGGTTTGTGTGTGATGATGCGCTGTTTGGTGAACAGACTTGTTAAAGCTCATGGCTATAGTGTTGGTGGACTTAATACAACTTTGTATTATACCTTAAAATCCTTTTATTGTTTTCTGAAATGATGCCTTTGTGTGATATATAATGGCGCGTGAGCCCGTGGTGGAATACATGGAGCAAATGAACGTGACAGTATAGCTTATAGTTGAGTTATTTTTGTATTTGAGTTGGGGACTTTTGCAGCTTTCTTTATTTAGTTAAGTTAATATTATTGTTAAAAAATATATGAATTAATGTTTCTGTGACGTTGCTTCGGCTGCGACTTGATTGATTGGTTGATTGAATTGATTTGACAGTGCGCTCTGCGCTGTTTTGTGAACAGACTTGTTAAAGCTCATACTGTTGGTGGAGTGAATAAAACTCAGTAGAGTAATATAACACTGTTGTACTTGACTATATGTTAAGGTGATGCAACGCCCAGTTGTACTGCGTTTTGGTCTAAATGCATAATGTGTAGAGCCATGGTATCATAATGATGGTTTTAAGAGGTGGATAAAGTCTGGTAGGGCATCGCTGCAGGCGCAGGTCTGAAATGCACGGCCCGCCACTGACGCTCAGCATCTCTGGGGTCTATGGGGCAGTGGGCTGTCCCAGACGCTCGGCTTCTGCATGATGATTGGATGAGCTGTCTGAGGCGGAATCCTTTTTTGATTGACAGCTAGTCAGTAAATCAGCAATCTTGAAGAATAAACATCCACTGGAAAATGTTCCTAGTTTCACCCCTTGCTCTGAACTGATCCGGAGACTTTACTGATCCCCAGCGACTTTGTCTTTGTTAAAAACGACTTGCGTTCTGTTTGGCGACTCTGTTCTATCACTCTGCGGTTTCTTTCCCAAATGAGCAGCGGCAGCTGCAGAGCTTCTCCCCCATCACGATCACTCACACTCACAGGCAGCCTAGCTCTGCTGCCATTGAGAGGACACTGGTGAAGTCCCTGCAAAAGACGCCTAGTTGGTACGACAAGGCCACAGATATTTTTTTTAAAAAGGAACAAGGGTAAAACATCATCACAGAAAACATCACACACCTGTTTTTACAGGGTGAACTTGAGTGCTAACCATGACTAATGACATAAGTGTAGTGACCCTTTAACTTTATAATCCCCAAGGGGAATGTGATTTGGAGTGAAATAAGTTGACGCACCTTCTGATTTCGGTCGTTAATGCACGCGTGAGTGCGGTTAGATGGTGTGCTTCCAGGTTCTCTGTTTTTACGTAATCACTAAAAACAACAGTGACAAAATGCAGCAACTTTGGTTTGATATACCAATCCGTTAATTCATTAAGCTTAACAAAGGGCATCTCTTAAACAAATAAAACAAACAACTTTACCGACTCACAGTCTAAAACAATAACCCTCCATGTGTTCATTATTGGCACTTGATGTTATAATCCATAAGATTTTCATCTAGTTAATTGTCTCTTAAGTTCCTTTCTATCAAAGAGTGAGTTAAAACAATGGCTATTGATCATATGACCCACTAATGAAACACTTGTTTCCTTTTTGTCAATTATTCCAACCTGTGTGTCTGTGGAGACATTCCCTCTCTAGATGCAAATGCGCCACCATGTTAGTGACGCTGCAGACAGCGGTTGGTGAGTCGGTGGAGCTTGTCACTGCTGGTTATGCTGCGTTTCATAGTAATCGGATATCTGGAACTTCCAACGTCAGGCTTGGAGTAAGGGCAGAAGTGTAATAGGAACGTGTGCGTAATGATTTAAGATGGTAATATATAAGGGACGTAAAAGCTCCCTCTTCTGTGGAGATTATTTTTGATTATATTATGGTTTAGTACAAATGTGAGAATGGTGTATTGTATTTTGAAATTAACTAGATGTTTGATTCTATTTCTGTGCTCCACTTCCTGCCTGTACGATCTGCTCTGTGCTGAATTGCTGTGGAGTCTTTCGGCATCCGCAACAAAAAATAGAAGCTCTGCGTATCTGCTCCCGAGGGCTCTGGATCGCAGGAGCTTTGACGGAGTCGGGACGTAGCTAAACTAGAGTCGGTGGAGACACACACATTGACTTTAATTTAAACCTATCGGCTCTGCCGCTGTTCCGGAGCCGGATCAAATCCGCATCTGCATCTTTGTGGAAGGTTAAAGTTGACATGAAGGACTGAGGCACTTATGCTTAGTCTGGTGTTCCGGTAAATGTTCAACTAAACCACATATCCACATCAGAATTTCATGGGATCTTACCTGAAAGGCTTAGGCACTGAGGCAGTAAACCAGATATGCTTTGTGTTTTGCTTTTATAGATGATATCTGAAGGAGAAAGTTTAGTCTATCTGTCAGTGCAGCCTGTGAGGGCAGTTTGCTAAAAACACAAACACAGTTTCCTAGTCGTCCAAAGGCCTTCTTTTGAAGCTGCACTGGGATAATTATCCAAAACACACGTGTCAGCCTAAATCCCAAAGTAGCAGGGAAGAGAAACCACTCTCTACTAATTGACATGGTGTACCTTTGCATAATAAAACTGTGGTGTGAGTATGACTGCTTCTCCACCCACAGAAAGTGTTTTTAATTTAAACACTCTTAAACAGCAGTGACTCATCAATGCTCGATCTTTTTCTTTTGGTGTTCTATTGGTGTGTTCTGCAAAAAAGCATTACAGACAGGCAGGGTTGGTAAATATGAGTAAGGCTGTTTGTAATTTAATGGAGTCACATCTTATCACCTCCTAGTTGTCCAGTAAAAGAACAGAACTGATGTGATGAGTTAAATGATTTGTTGGGGCATTTCAGGAGGATGTTGGTGAGAGGAAGTTACATTATAGCATGCTGAGTGGACTGGTTAACCAAGCAGGGAGTGGGAGTGGATAGAGACCATTGAACCCAAGCTGGAAATGTCTTGGATGGGTGCTTAGGGCGCACTCACACTTGGCCCAAATGACCCGTGCTGTGCTTTAGCATGATTGCCCCCCCTCCCTCTTCCCCTGCGGCCCAGACCAGCTTGTACTTACATTACTCAAAATGATGGGAACCTTGTCTCGATCGCTTCTTGCTTATACGTCATCACCCTTCTGAGTTTTTGTTTTGTCTGATTGAACATTGCATCTGACCAAATCTGCAGTAAACCTCCACATCAGACCGCCGTGAACCGTTTGGTGGCATCTTTTTAAATGTCCGTCACGGGGAACAGTCGTAAATAAATGGTGTCAGGTCCGCCGTCAATGCTCGTGCTCGTACACGTGTGCACGCTTGTGCTTGTAAATGTGCAACTGTGCTTTACAAAAGCCCACCTCTCTCAACAGAGCTGTGGCCGGGAAGTGTGACGTGCCTGGGTGCGGAGCAGTTGTACTCACAGTGGACAAACGAACTAGACTCTAGCTGTGAAGCGTGCTTGGGCACGGTACGAACTGACAATGTGAGTAGGCCCTTAGTCTCTCTTTATACCTAAATGACAAAATAAATTGCTTGTCAGTGTCATCCCAGACAACCCATATGATTCTTCCAAAACAACATATATGAGCATTTTCTGATCTCAAAAAGTCAACCCCATATTCACTCTCCATTTAGCTCTGTCTTGCTCTCCATCAACTTCTGAGAGAAATATCCAGCTCTTAAACTGCTAAATGCTCCACTATGTTCACTATCCCGCCATTTGATGTGGGGCAGGTAGGGTAGACTAAGTTTATCACAGCTTTGTCTATGAACACAGCTGCTAGAAAGAAGGTTAATAAGAGCGGAGAGACTGAACCAAATGCTCAATGCTCAATCCCAACTCATACCCTTTTCGACCAAGACATTTTGAGGGCCGGTTCAGAGCCGGTGCCCAATCTTGAACCGGTTCTTCCTGTATCGACAGCCAAAGAACTGGCTCTCGGTCCAAACTGGTTCCAGAGCGGCACCAACTCTTTGCTGGTCTTGAACCGGCTTGCATGCTTTAGAAAATGTTGTGAAGTTAGAATGTTTGTATTTTATTGTTGTTTTTTGACATGTCTTCTTTAGTATGCTTAATCAAAAGATTAAGTAAGTAAGTAACAGATTAACATAAGTTACATTTTAAAAAAATGTTTACTCACAGTTCCGCACAACAATTTTACACAGTTACTTTCAGAAAATCAAAGAACTATTAACAACTCGGCAAGCAAACATAAACATGAATATACAACAGTGAACCAGCACCAGCACCAGCACCCGTCTATCACTAGAACTAGATCTGGGTTGTTCGAAAAGGGTTATCAGAGAACAGATCTGGTGCTCAGTTTAATCAGCTGGTATCAAGAGGTATGGTAATATACACATGCAGCGTCTGACATTAATTTCCCACTACGTCCCTGTCTATACTAGTGTATTAGCGTTATATATACCATTTCATTGCTTTAAAGACACCAACATACCTTTTTTATGCCTGTGAACGTTCTCATTTGTCCAGGTCATCGTTAGCCCCAAATAAATTTCAGTCAAAAGCAACTGGACTTGGTTATTTGTCTAGGAAGAAGTTTCTAGACTGGTTGGGACCAGTCCCAGCCTGGTCAGTTGCGTACATGAACTGAGGAAGCCTCTTGGATGAGAGGTGAAACGTCTTCCTAGACAAATAACCAAGTCCAGATGCTTTTGACTGAAATTGCATTTGGGGATTTTTTTTAAACCTGTAAAACATTAAATATTCTTGGCCTGTAATCAGCAAATTCCGATCTGTAACATAGCTTGAGCAAAGTTCCAAGAGTTTTGACAAAGCATGGCAAAATAATTAAAAAATAAATAATAATAAATAAAATAAATAAAGTGTTTATAATGATTGGCGTGGCAGAGTGGAATAGGTTCATGGAGTCATGATTCACACACTGACCAGGATTATGACTACTTAAGTATGAGTGAATGAGTGAATGAATGAATGACGGCTTGTGTGACACTACATCAATAAAAATCTTTGATTTGCGTGTGTCTAGAAATTAGAGCAACTTGCTTAAAGTCGCACCCCATGTGTTTAAGAGTGGGTAAAAATACTGTGTTAGTCTTTCTTACTCATTGAGAAATTCTGGATCCAGCCTCGCCGTGCCCACCACCGCTGCTCGCACAATGGTTGAGATTTGTTCAGTAAAAACATTCTAGCATTGTCCCAAGGTTGACAGGTGAAAGAGCAACATGCATCAAGATGGCTAGAAACATCAGAGAGATTAAGCCATAAGCCTTCATGTTTGAGGAGCTGTCACGCGGAGCCCTACGGGTGGATGGCTAGACACGGAGCCCGGGCTAAAATCAGCAACTTCCAGAGACGTATCAGAATGGTAAGTGTAGTTAGCATCTTTTAGTAGTTTATGTTGTTTGTTAGCTCGTTAGCTTGTACCTAAGATGGCAGTGTGTTTTCTCTCTCTACTGACACCACTCGGAGCTGGAGGTTTCAGGTTTCTTTGCTGGATTTTGCATATTAGACCAATTGGTTTACAAATTTGAATCTCAGATTTCAGAGATTCCGAGTGCACATGCATGCGAAATCACCTCTCTAGTGACAAACTTTGCACGGATAAAAGTCACTATAGTCGAAAGATATTTTAGAGGACATAACCATAAGAAAAAAAAAGTATAGACCTGCAGTGTCTTCCTGTGTCATCACTGTTTGAGTCTTTAGCCACTTCAATGGACCCGGACTGTGCTGTTGCATCCTGAATGGACCGGGCCTCTTTTGAATGTAAGCTTTGGTCCAGTGTATTTAGAAAATCACCCTCTTGGAGTTCATCTTAAAGAGTTTTACCTCACAGTGGGCCACTGCTGCAGAGAGGTGTGAAGAGAACTCTTGTCCGGAAATCACATTATCTGCTTTACACAACAACACAGCAGTTGACACAGCCTCTGCCAAGAGCTGAGTGGATTTTGATTTTCTTCCCCCACCCTCTTCTCCAGCCGGAGGCCTGTCCACCTATTCAAACCTCGCTCACGTGGCTAATGAGCATGAAGGGTTAATGTTTCCCAGTCCATGGGAACCGCTGAGGCTTTAAGTTGGCCTTTCTTTACATTGACTGAACCGCAAAGTCAAAATGACCAGCGTTGCAGAATTAAATGCATTTGGAGAGCTGTAAACAACTGGCTGTGAAGTTCATTTGCAAAGCCAAGGGGGTCGGAAAATACATCAAGATCGCCACTTGTTTAACAGAGGCTCTTTGTGGGTGACATACATTTAATTCATGGCATAATTCAAGAACTTTATATAGTACCCAAATTCAATGCAACTAATTTTTCCATTGCACAAGAAGAAAACAGCTGTACTCTCAATAACACTCTGTCCTAGAATGAGCTAATGAAGGAAGATGTTTATGGAACAGTTTACTTTAATTCAAACTTAATTCAACAATGTAAATGACACCACTTTATATACATTTTTCTGTAGGTGATTCTTGATTGTTCAGGACAATGACGGATAAGTTGGCCTGATGTCATAGTGTCGGCTTCACTCAACAATAGTCATGCTCTATTTTTTAGGGCATTATGACCAAGCATGGCTGCAGCACTAATGTCTTTTCCAACTACTTTTCCTGATTTTCTAGACTTCTTGTGCCTACATGCACTTAGACTTAATGTTGTATTCATCCTAGACAACTTCTTCTTTTTCTTCCTAAAAGATTTTAAATTGATATGTGAAAATGTTAATCTTCAAAGGACTGGATTTATTACTTGATCTTGTTCACAGCCTTTTCACAAACACCATTTAAGGCCAAACAGTCTACTGAGGTCCTTGAGTGGATCCCAAGGGTGACAAATGATTTTGATTCTTCAGAAGACCGAATGCTCCCATTAGCAACTCCCCTTGCCTCAGAGGTTATTCCATTACAGGCATTGGGGAACAGATTTTTCCATGCTAGAAATAGGAATTGTTTGACATTTGATGCTTTTAGTGGGTTGTCCTTCCATGATAATTTGTTACTCTGACAAATGTATGTATGTTGAGCAGTGTACATGTTAAGTTACAGAGGCTGTCCTATACTGTACCTGCTAAGACTCAGGTTCAGTCACAGCAACATATGTCCTATTGATGTGTTTAGTAAAGTAAATAATGTCAGTGTAAAGGCTATCTAAGTATCTGTGGAATGAAAAACACATTAAGGATAGAAGAAAATCTAACCGAGAGACTGAAAAGCCTGTTGTGAAAACAGGCACAACATATAAATGCCCAAACAGGAAAGAATCATTTGAAAAGAGACCCGAAAAAATTATACCCAGGACGAAGAGGGTTCGGCAGACATGGCATGTTATGACCCCAAAATGATATAGAGATATAGAGCCTAAGTGCACAAGCTACAGCTACTGGATATAGCAGTTCATTCAGTACCTGTTTAGCTAACAACTATACATAAACTAAACACATGTATGGACTACGAACAAGACAAAAGCAGCTTCCTCAACCATATAGATTATTCCATGGTTACATATTGCAGCTTGCTGTATTGTCAAATAGTGTCTGAAACCCCTCCTCCCACATCTTGCCAACTATTTTTGTACACTTCCAAAACCGTCCATCAGTCATGCCCCATTGGCCAGATGTGTTCAGGAGAGAAAGGACAGAGGGTTTGAACTTAACACAGCACAGCTACTTTCAGTATGTTTCATGACTTAGAGTCTGAAAGTGTGTTGCCTTTGTGTTTGGACGATGCTTCATTCAACTTAGGTCGTTTGATGCATACCAAACCCTTTATGCCTTCTGTATGACCATATGTGTTAAAATAGCTGGAGACCTAAAACAAATCATTTGGCATTTTATATCTTTGCTAGCGGTGATCAAATACAATGATTACAACAGCAGCTACAGCTAGCTTGCTTAGTCCCTTGCTCCTTACCGAGGGTGAGGGAGATTCCGCGTCACACTTCATCACCACCTGCAGCAGAGGTGATGATGGAACATTGCCTTTCAACTGGATATACAAATACTGCTTAAAAATCAGAGGTTATCATGTACAGTATGCATGGAGTTAAAAGGCCAACTACTTGCTAATTTATCAGAATAATGAATCAAGAACAACCTGTGAAAGAAAATGCACAAACATCGAAACCGTTCAAACAAGCCCCGACTATAGCTATTCCCTGGTTGATCCAATAAGAAAGTGACAAAAGCTGCAGTTTGCCGAGTGTCCACTAGGGGCAGGTTTTAAAATAGAGCAATTTCTCATTGATCCCCATGTTAAACAGGCCGTTTTCACAGCATTATTAAACCTATTTAAGGCCTGATACAATGACAACACTGAGGGGTGTGAATTTTTTTGTACCAGGCTAGTTTTTTTTTTTTCGAGGTTAAAGTTTATGAATAATTAGAGGCGTGGCCTCTTGAGTGACAGCTAGCCTCTGGCCCTCACTTCTCCTCGGAGGTAAATGTCAGCCAGATGTCACATCGATGCCCTTTTTTGGTAAGAGGAAATGAGGCAGAGTCAAAGTCTGACAAGATGGCGACTCCCGTAGGCGAGGACGATTGGATCAAGTTGAGAGAACGGACCCAGATGTAGAGGCCACATGCATTTTTTTCGTAGTCTATGAGTTTGACACATAAAATCACTTAAGATTTCTTAGATGATGAAAAAATATGTCCTACCAAATAAGGTCATTAAAATAAATGCTAACTTCTATGAAATGTGGTATGAATTGCAATGTATTGATGGTATATTTTCCCCTGAAAAACTCATGAGGAAGAGAGGCCGCAAATAATGGTTCCCAGTCTGATTTTAACCAGAGACGTCGAAGTTCATTGTTGCAGGTTTATCTTGTAAACCATGGATCTGCCCCTGGGGCCCATTTCACACCGAAATGGCGATTTTTAGTTTGAGTTTTTGAGTCACTTTAAGTGCCATTATCACAGGGGACACATCCTGTTAGTGCCAACTTTAAGAGGAGTAAAAATTACATATTAATCTGGGAGAGACATATGGGTAGAATGCAATGAGCTGTCAGACTTCAATCTGTCTCGAATGCTTCTTGGTTTTATTTACTTTATAGTAACAATCCACCCACCACATGGCAACTGCAATCCAAGACATGGACATGGAGACAGGGACAGAACTCTGCTGTGAAGTTTGGTCACAAAACCAAGCAGCAAAACCAAGGAGCAGATCGGTGATTATATGAAAAGACACACACTCTGTCTACATCAATAGAGCTGAGGGGGAACAAGTTCCTAGGACTCAGCATAACAGAGGACATGCATGTTCATCACAAATCTCCATCCTGTCAGAAACGGCTGTATTTCTTCAAGACGGCAAAAATTCCCCTGCCAAGTTCTTGTTACCTTTTAAAGAGGAGCAATAGAACAGATCCTGACTGGAAACAAAGTGGCATGGGAGGCCATAACACCCTTTGATGCGTAGGTTCATTGAAAAGTTTACGTGTATCTTTACAGATGCCAATATAAATGGGGTCCGGGGACACACAGCTCATGGTGACTCGCATCAGCTCTCTGCCATTTTGTGGTAGTCAGTACATTAAATGAGTTTGATGTTCCACCTGAAGTAATGCTTGATCATTGTATCTCCTTATTTATTGGAACTGTAGCTACGTGATGTAGATGCAGGGCTTGCAGCTGGGGCTTCAAAGTCAACACAACCAGCTTTAGCTGATTTTACTGGCATCTGTGTCGTTATATTGAAATTTACGCTCAGGTCAGGCAGGAATCCTTCCTCGGGAGGAGGAGAGACTGCGGTTTGAATCATTAAATCAAAAGGATCAGGGCTGTGAATGTGGGGTTAACAGTGAAGACTTCATCCAAAATAATTTACTGGCGGTGTCGTGTCCCTGTACCAATCTTGTTTTAAAGGGAAGGATTGATGGTCTTCAACTAGAGATTAGATACTTTAATATACACTCAGACCACAGCCACATGTGTGCTTCCAACAGTGTGTGGGTTTAATTATGTCTTATTACAGTTATACTTTCAAATTCTATCTGCCAAGCATATTATTGCTTGTGACACTGACTGCACACAACCTTAAAGGGTCAGTTCACCCAAATTACAAAAAGACCAATTTTCTCTCGACACAGATTTTTGGATTTATTTGCTCAGATTTTGAGATCCTATACAATACAGTAAAATGATACAATAATACAATACAGCAGAGGTAGTATTTTGTGTTCAAAACATTAAAACATGAGTCACTGTAATGCACAGATCCATCTAATGGATTTGACCACAACCATGGATGTCCTAAAAAAGTTTTTGAGATGTTTCCATTTGTATTTCCTTTAAAAATGAAAAAAAGTTTAGCTTTTTATAGCTGAAACACAAACCCAATTTTGTTAAAACATAAAGGCAGTACAGTCTATTCAGTCAAGAATATAAAATCACCAGAGAACATTCAGCTTTGTTATTGTGACATGTAAGAAATCACTGTAGAGCTGGCTTGGCCAGGTCATTAGAACAGGAATTAAATGCTTGTTATTTGTCACAGACCGTGAGTATACCCAAACTGGCAAAATTGGAACTGCAAATCTTGATAAGGAAGAGAGACGTATTGCAAATTGTTGAATAGCTCACAGGCGAGTAGATGGAGTGCCCTAAGGCATTTGGGAGAGAGACCCAGAGGTGATCTTTCATAGCTTTTTTGGGATCAATGTGGAAAAATCATCACAATGTCTCTAAATCAGTGAAAAACAGATTGATTAACCATGAAATAATGCACAGGACATTAAGAATTTCAACCCGGTGAGAATAAATAGGATGGACTCAGATGTGTGCTGGCGTTGTCAGCAAGACAGGGGGACTTTCCGCACAGTCACCAGGGTTCTTCCACTGTGCCTCTTTAACTACACACTTTAAGGCTCTGGGTCCAAACATCATAAAGGAATATATATCATTGGTTGTATGACAGCCAAAAAGCTTGTTGCACTGCATTGGAAATGTGCAGATTTATGGGATGGTGATCAGTGGTTGAGGTCTTTTCTTGACGTTGTGGTAATGGAGAAGGGCGCCACAAACCTTGTGGAACTATATGAAGAGGAACATTCAGAGTGGTCCAAGGTTGAACTGATCAAGAAACTTACCTCACCTCTGTGACACCACTGTTGCACTTGTAATTGCTTTATTGCAACTTAAATAACTTTAAATGAGCTCTACTCAATATTCAGAACATTAATATAGCGGCAACTATTATATATATATATATATATATATATATATATATATATATATGTGTGTGTGTGTGTCTGTGTGTGTGTGTAAAGATACACTGAACTCACAAATTGATATGATTCATACTGGGTTCACGATTTTTCCATTATTTCTTTATCAGTGACAAAGATTTCTCTTTTCTTTTTCAAATGAAATAATAATTATTTCTGAAGTAGGGTATAAACTGCAAAACACTGCATGTTTCATATTCTTTCTTTTCTAAAAGTGAAACTGAGCATGCTTTAAAAAACAAAAGCAATAATTTAATTTAAAAAAAACTAGTTCCTAGTTTTTAAAGAGTTATCGGCACATCTACATTTCCAGGCACAAACTGACTTTATCTCTCAGGTAGTGCATTGGTCCTGGAGCTTCTCACTGTGGTGTGGCAGCATCACATTGGTTGAGCCGTTTGTGTAGTTCGCATAGACTGTATAAAAAATGGATGTAGCGTCTCCATCGAGGTCCGTTCTCTCAACTTGATCCAATCATCCTCGCCTACAGGAGTCTCCACCTTGTCAGACTTTGACTCCACCTCATTTCCCCTTGGCAAAAAAGGGCATGTATGTGACGTTTGGGGGAGGGAGATACGTCCATCTGGCTGACGTTTACCTCTGAGGAGAAGTGAGGGCCAGCAGCTAGCTGTCACTCAAGAGGCCACAGCCCTAATTATTCATAAACTTTAACCTCCAATAAAATAAAAACTAGCCTTCTACAAAAAAATTCACTCCCCTCAGTGTTGTCATGGAGATATGACCTAAACATACAGACTAGAATGTTGTTTTTTATACCAGGTCTTAAACAGGTTTAATTATGCTGTGAACACGGCCTGTTTAACATGGGGGTCAAGGAGAAATGGCTCTACTATGAAACCTGCCCCTAGTGGACACTTGGCAAACTGCAATATTTGGCACTTCCTTATTGGATCAACCAGGAAATCACTGTGGGTGGGGGCTTGGTAGTTATTCACTGTTGTGCAATGGTGGAATGATGACAGGAGAGATTAATAGATTTCGTTAGGGTTAATGGCAATGTGAACAGTGCCAAAATATAAAGAAATTCTTGAACAATCCTGCCCCACAATGCATGAGGGTTTATCCTTCATTGAAACAGCAGAAACCACACAGTGAGAGAAGGATCTGACAGAGCATGTCAATGATGTATATTCAGTGACATGCTTTCAATAAGCCTCAATGTGGACATATATATATGGCCACGTATAATTACTGAAATAAGTGGGGTTTTTTTGAAGACACACGCATCAGTAGTGGAAGAGATAATCAGATATTTTACCAAAGAAAAGTAGCAATTCCACAGTGTGTTACAAGTAACAGCCCTGCAGTAAATGTACAAAAGCATTAGCACTTAAAGTACCAAAAGTAAAATCAGTATTATATTACTGGATGCATTAATGTGTAAATAACTTCACTGAAAATAATAAGTAATTATCAACTAAAGTGAAAGATTTGTATGTAGTAAAAAGCATTCTGAGTATAAGCATGAAGTAGACATTTGACATGGCCTGAGTAACTGTTCCTGGTTACTTTCCACACACACACACACACACACACACACACACACACACACACACACACACACACACACACACACACACACACACACACACACACACACACACACACACACACACACACACACACACACACACACACACTTAGCTCATCTTACAAAAACACCCCTCTGATCTACCTTCATGATTACCTTAAGAGACATTAGTCCCTCTGTATCCTTTTCCTCTCACTTCTGCCTCCTCTTTGCTCCCCACAAAGAAAAGAAAAAACATAAAGAGGACTAAATTGAGGTAGATTCCAGTGCCTACACAGATTTAAGTTGCCATGGAGACTTTGCAAAATAAGGGCCGGGCTTAGTTAACTGCTCTCCTAATGTTTCAGCAATCATCTTGGCTGTAATGAAAAGCAGCATGCTAAAAAAAAAAAAAAACGGCTCTTTACAGTCCAGCCCTCTGTGTTTTATAGTTTTCACGGCTCACAAATGTGTTCAGACTTTTAACATGCTGTGAAAACTGCATGTATAAGGATAAAATATATTAATACATGTTACAAGCTTCTTTAAAAAAGACACTTTTTTATGTAGCTGCCGCAGAGTTTGGGACAAAGATGCTACCCTGACTACCGGTTGGTTAGCAAAGGTCAATTTGCTGAAAAAGTGAGAGCAGCACCTTTGGGATCCAGCCTGCTGTCCCACTGAAGACGCAAACAATGAGTGATTCACTTGTCCAACAGAGACTGCACATTTGAAACGCTTGCTTGCTCTCGCACAACAAAAACGCCTTTTGTTATTTGAAGGAGATGGAACCGATGGACGGCAGGAATCCGCCGAAGATGCCAATAGGTTTTGATCCCACAAAGCAGCCTCTGCTCTGCTTTGGCCAACAGCCATAGCATGTTCAAACTGTGAGCTGGGCTTAGTTTAAAGAGAGCAAGGAGAGAAAAGAAGGTTAGGAGAGAAGTAGGAGAAATTAGCAAAAGTTAGGCAGAGAAAAGGAATAGAGGAGAAGAGTGATAGCTATTCCTCAGCTGTGATAACGCTGACATTGTTTTCCTGTAAAGGCATTGACAGAGACAGCATGGTTTTCATCACAACACGCTGTGTTTGCTTAACAAGTTTACACTAGAGCAGATCACCTCAGCCGTGCTGATGAGCCCCTCTGAAGGAAGGCAGCGCTTCAGAGGACGGTCTCACAGCGAGTCGGTCAGGCGGAGGAGAAGCAATCTGGAGGACATCTTACACACACACACACACACACACACACACACAGAAAAACACTGGCACAAATCAAGTAATGAAATCTCTTTGCTTCTCTTCTGTTAAGCACACTTTAATTATGTCTAACCGTTCGTATTCCCCATGTATTTGCTATTGCTACGTCTGTCAAGTTTTGTGTTCCACACAGCATATATGCAGTTTACACTGACAACAAACCCAAAAGGAACTCCCTGAGTCTACATTTTATACAGGGTGACAGAAATGATGGTGACACCAAGGGAAAGGTGTTTTTTTTTTTATAAAAAAAGATGTACAATACTAATATACTGTATCTTACAAAACATGATGTATTTCATTTAAATGGGCATTATGTATCATATGCATCTGAAGTTAAGTTATTAGATCAATAATAAATTAAAAATCAAGCAGAGTTGAATGTCCAAACTCTGGGTGCTGCAGAGCCCCCTAAAACCATGTGTTATAAAAACTATCAACTGATTAAAAAAAGTTTACAGTTCCACACTGTACAGTCCTGCTCGAGACTCACATCGATTGACATGCCTGCCATGCTTAGTTACACTTAATGGGAAACTGTCATATAACCCACCAGCTTCAAAGACCCGAAAAGAAGAAGAAGACTAAGCTATGATTGAACATGTGAGAGGTTTAGCAATTGGTCAGTTACCTGAGCTGAGCACCAGCCTGTTCCATCCCATTCGTCTATGAGACTCACTCAACAGATGGCTTTTGTTGTTTGGACAAACCAGGTCTGAACCATGGTTGTCTCCAGTTCAAACAATCATCTAAAGCTAAACCCTGGCCACTGATTCAGCCATTGTTATGTTTGGGATAAACCATATTTACAGTGACTTCCTTTCTCTGCTTTGCCAACAGCTGAACTTTTGGTATGAATTCAATTCAGTTCAATTCCATTTTATTTACATTGCCAAATCATAACAAAAGTTATCTCAGGACACTTTACATATGGAGTAAGTACAGACCATACTCTATGACTAATTAATGATTTACATAGACCCAACAATTCCCACCATGAGTACACAGTGGCGTTTAAAACCTTCCCTTTAACAGGCAGGAACTACGGACAGACCAAGCTCTTCGGAGGACGTACATCTGTCTGCACCGGTTGGGGAGGAAGAAAAGGAGAGAGAAAGAGAGAAAAGACAAACAGATGGACAGAGACAAAGACAGACACAAAGACAGACAGAGAGAGACATCCAGTGATGCAAGCAACCAAAGAGTAACATTAACTATAATAATATCTATAGTAATGTGAATATGACTCATATGTTATGGCAGTTAATACAGCAGAATAGTAGAAACAAGTACAGCTAAGGTGACAGAATATGACAATGATAATAATTGATGAGTAGCGGCAATAGCAGCTACGACACAGCGAGACATACCACTGATGGTGTTTTTATGGCTACAAATTGTATAGTTTATAAGACTAGTGACAGTATACATGAGTACAGTAATAAAAGCGAGACAACAAAGCACAAACAACTCCAGGGAAGAGATGAATTAGTAACATGCATTGATGAGACATGAATGATACAGAAAGGAGGAGAGAAGCTCAGACTAGGCCTATAGCAGCACTATATCTCCCACTATAGCAATCACTTCGATCTCTCAGTAGGGCACCTCTATCTAAATCACAAGGTTGAGTTGTATTAGATAATGCTTTGATTTCTTTTTAACCTACAAGACATGTACACAGTATAGCCATGCCCATATCATAAAACTGCTGTGCTTGCGTGTGTGTGTATGTGTGTTTGTGTGTGTGTGTTTGTGTGTGTGTGTGTGTGTGTGTGTGTGTGTGTGTGTGTGTGTGTGTGTGTGTGTGCGTCATAGCAACACAGTGGAGCGAGGAAAACATGCGGTCAAGCCTGCATACCCACTAGCAGTAAAAGGCTTTTTTTATGATGGGTGTTCTCATGCTATCCACAGAGTCTGTTTTCAATGTGACAGCCTCGGATCAAAGAGCATCATACAAAAACATATGAAACACTAGACTCTGATGCCAGTGACAAGAGGAAGGTTTGAGAAGGTATCAGGTGTCATACTGGAAAGAGAGGGAGAAACAGAGAGTGATGTAATTAGCACAGCATAAGACTTTCACACAGAACCATTAATCACTGACGCCTTCAAAGCAGTCTGATGCCAAACACTGGACTGCTTAGTTCAACTGGGATGGGAACTGAGCGCAATCCAAAGTAAAACCATAGACAGCAACTTTGTCCATCCATAGCAGGTTTCACCTATATTATTTTGTCTTTTATATTCTGTAGTTAAGTTTCTGTATAAATATTGCGCAAGTTTGGAGCAAATTTGAATCATTGTGTGTTTCCATCAAATATATTCAGTCGGACAGATATTTACATGTTCAGTTGGTACCAAGCCCCCACCACAGCGACTTCCTGGTTGATCTAATAAGGAAGTGCCAAAAACTGCAGTTCTCTGAGTGTCCACTAAGGTAATTTGCACAACAGAGCAGTTTCTCATTGACCCCCATGTTAAACAGGCTGTTTTCACAGCATGATTAAACCTATTTAAGGCCTGTTATAAAAAAACATTCTAGTCTGTATGTTTAGGTCATATCTCCATGACAACACTGAGGGGAGTGATTGTTTTTTGTAGCAGGCTAGTTTTTATTTTATTGGAGGTTAAAGTTTATGAATAATTAGGGGCAGGGCCTCTTGAGTGACAGCTAGCCTCTGGCCCTCACTTCTCCTCTGAGGTAAACGCCAGCCAAATGGACGTATCTCCCTCCCCTCAACGTCACATACATGCCCTTCTTTGGTAAGAGGAATAGAGGCAAAGTCTGACAAGATAGCGACTCCTGCAGGCGAGGACGATTGGATCAAGTTGAGAGAACGGACCTCGGAGGGTATGCAACATCCATTTTGGATACAGTCTATGAATGGTACCCATTCGATCTGATTGACAAGTTTTTGATAAATTCATTTGTCTCTTAATACCACATTCTACCCTATAGTATCAGCGGTCTTTTCTGAACCTAAAACGGGGATGTTACATACAGCTGTGGCTGCTCTTGTGATTCTTTATTTTTTGGAATTCTGTTGGAGGGGAATCATTTGTAATCAGTAAGTGACAATATGACATGAAAGCTTTGTCCACACTAGAAAAAACAAAAGAAAGGTATATTTGAGAAATACATTTTTCCATCAGCATTTATTGCATCTTCTTAATTTTGGGTTGGATGTTTTTCTGTCTTATGCTGAAAATCATGTGAACAGTGCAATACAAAAAGCAAAGTTTTGTTTTCCCTCTGATGGGATGTGAGCAAATCAACTCAGTGCATTGTGGGATGGCAGGCTATGTTGAACTGGCCAGCATGCAAGCCAAGTGAGAGGTCAAAAGTTGAGAATGTTTCACGTTATCAAAGGAGGGTGAGTGATGCGGCGCTAGGTCAGGAAGTTTAGTCTCTACCAGCTGTGGATGAATGTCTATGAAGGACATGATTGTAATTGTAGTAGTGTTGTAATTTCTGTAGTACCTATGTTGTATGTCCTACAACACCCTCAATATTGTGCTAAGTGCTGCTTTAGATAAAGTTAAACAAAGGGTTTGAAAACATAGTAGTTGCTTTATTTTACAAGCAAGTAGCTTGTTTCTTTAGTTACAGCCACAGCAACACATGAGAAGTAGCAGAGGTGTTTTGGCACAATTTCTCTGCCTCTTACCCATAGACTGTAAAGACGGACAGTTTATCGGCTCCCTGAAAGTAAGGCCAAAACATTTGGATCACCCCCAGTGGCTGGCTACAGTTTGAGTCATAAGTCCCTCCATGTTAACAGATGGGACTCGGGTGAAACTAAAATATCAGTACACATCAAATAAATGTTTCCCAAAGATGGTTTCTGTAAATGTAGGTAGTTCTTATCATGCTGCTGTGTGTTCAAGTGTTCATTTTTATCACAAGTTTGGTTTTAAGCTATTGATGCTATAAACAGGAGAAACATCATGATTGACAGCTGTGATTGACTGAGTGTATGATTGGGACTTCTATACCACCCAACCACTACTGCGCACACTCTGGTTGCAAAATTACAACATAGCAGCGCCACTATCCAAGACATTTTGGCTGATTCCAAATGTCCGCTCTCTGGACCTGCCCCGCAGACTGAGGCCTTGTGGACTTCAGTCGAACGTACTGATGTATTACGGGATGTATTCACTGTCATCGGGTCAAGTCTGCCAGGGTAACAGACTGCAAAGCTGCTAATAGACAGGTCTCAAGTCTTTTTTTCCCTTGTTGCTGTGGAAACGTTCGAGCAACGACTACAACCATGTGCCCAGTGATCACTGCAGAGGTTGCCTGTTGTTTATATATTCCGTATTTTTCAGATTATAAGTTGCAGTTTTTTTCATAGTTTGGCCAGGGGTGCGACTTATACTCTGGAGCGACTTATGTGTGAAATTATTAACACATAACCTAAAAATATCAAATAATAGCCCGGGCTATTATTTATCTCAGACACGTAAGAGACTAGGCATATATCAGCAATCGTCACACACACACGTCAACCAATCAAAATTCGGCGGGGGCGGGTCATGGCATTCCACTGCACAGCTTTTATAGGTATGATGCAAAAATAAAATACAATTCGAGTATCTCTATAGCCCATTCTTCTACATATTTCTGTGAATATTATTTCTGGCCTACATGATTAAAGTAACACTTTACAGGAATTGTTTTACACATTAATAATAAGGGTTTTTCATTGGCAATTGGGGAAAAGAACAATGTCGCATCCATGTTGGAATGATTTGTGGGCGATGAAATCAGTCAAGTCTGGAGAAGTCTTCACCCTGAGCAGACTCTCTGGAAGTCTGCAGAAAGTCAGCTTGAGGCCCCTTGTGGACTGGATGAATTGTGGATTTGGGCAGCCCCAACCACTAGTAGACTTCACAGGAACGCACCCGCAAAGTTGCATTCTGATAGTGCCGTGAAGTACAGACATTTGGATTTAGCATTTGGCCTCACTATTGTACAGTGGGTGGAAACTGAGATGTGTTGTCCATCTTTATACACAGTCTATGCTCTTACCCAACAATTATCAAAAATGTCCAGTTCACTGCATTTTACATATTTAATATATATGGCAGCATCACTGTGGACTCTGTACTATAGTATACAACCTTTTAAGGTCAGATATGTGTGAAATCAGCGACTTTCTATATATAACTTGAAATTTGCCTATGAAAATATCATCAGACATGTGTGACACATTCTGTGTAAAATGTGCTAACACTTTAGGAACATGAAAACCTTGTAATGTGTGAACTGTGCATGGCCCCAAGCGCTAGAACAAATAACTGGGTCTTCCTTTTATGTTGGGTCGCCTTGTTTAAAAGTTCTCAGCTCTTGAGAATCTACACAGTATTTTCTTCGACACCACATGTGAACTCTGCCAAACTATATCAAGAGTGTGAGCGTGTGTGCATGTGTTCATGTGAGCAAGAAAGAGAGAACAAGCATCTGGATCCACTCCAGTTTTATCAACAAATTGCTGATCAAAGCTTAATGATCAAACAGTGACTCTTATATCATAAGAACATGTTATTTGGTTGGATTCTCTTTGCAGACATGGTAGACGAAGCATATTAGAAAAAAAGCTTAGGCTCACTAAGGCAGACCTAAACACCAAATATGGCTTATGGAGATGTGACATATTGCAGCTGCATTCAGTGTTAATTTAGTCAAGGAGCCAGGGATCTGCGGTCAAGAATTATGGGAAGCCACAAAGACAACCTTTGAAGCATCAGTGAACAAAGGAGCAAATGTTTCTGGCTCTGAAGAAAGAGGGAACAATCGGGCTTCCAAATCATGAAAAACCAATCCTGCGATGACAACTTGTCTTAAATCTCATAGGATGGTATAGCTTCAGCAGAAGAAGCACTTGGAATCATTCTGTTACATGATTCAATTGATAAACTGCTGATTTGGCTGCTTCAAGTCTATGGAAATTGGTACAATTCAGTTTCTGACCTGTATGAAACAAGAAGAGTCAAATATCTGTTTGTTCTAATGCTGTGATACTTGATGTGCAAAGTCATGGGGGGCTGCAGTGATGACAGTATTTTTTATTTTTAAAATCAAATTCTAATAAATTTAGAAGAATTTGTTTGTTTTTTTCAAAATCTATATGACAGAAGGACAGAATGTAGCCTACTATTAGGCCTTCCAAAGTAGATAAGCACCCTTTTCTTTCAGTTGTCTTAACTTAGCATGATCAGTTCCATGTTCATGCCCAGACCAGATTGAGTCAAAGTCTATAAGAGAATCCTCTTCAAGTCTGACACTAGAACCTGGCCATGCTAGCCATGAGGCTGTACTAATACTAATGATAATTACCTCTTTCCGAGCGCTTTTATTGGATGTTGCCATGACACATGACACTTCCTGTTTACGGTACCGCGGTTCCGGTTTGACCTAATGAAGGTAGCTAGCATACAAGTGGTAGCCGTGGTACAAACGAGAGAAAACAATGGCTCCTAGCGGTTTAACGTGTGCTGTTGTTGTGTGCACATACAACACGCTAAAACTAAAACATACAATGAATGGGACTTGTTTCTAACATAATGTGATCTGCGGGACCTGTTGCCCAGTGTGTCGGATTTACTGTTTCTGACAGAAGTGTAGGTGTGGCCTGTGAAACCAATGTCAACAAACCAGGAAATAAACACTTCTCTATCTCATTCATTGCTGGTGTCTTCTGAAACTTTTGCTGGGACATTTATTGTGCTCCCAGCAGAAACATGTAAATATTCGCCGTCTTCATTACGTAAATACCATCTGTTGGGTGAGTGTGTCCCTACCACAGTCTGTACAGATGCCTTCTAAAGTAACATTAAGCCTTGCCAAGCCACTAGACTAAGTTGCACTGAGTCTTGTGACATTAGTAAACATTTCCCCCTGAATAAAACCTGAATGCATCTAAAATGTGAGGCCCTGTGCAGTATAATAAATAGCTTTACATGAACATCTGACGTCTGCTAAAACACATTGGGCCAATTTTACATATTAACGTTTACATATATTTAAAAATACTGCAAAATCACACTAACCCCACTGCCAGAGACAAACACAACAACCTCTGATCACAGTGGGAAACAAACACAGTTAGGCACACTTTAATTAGCAGACTAACCCACCTTCACTCACAACAATTACCACTAACTGTAATCACTGACAAACTCCTCAAATCCCACAAAGTTGTTCCTGTTAACTGAACTTCTCTGGACTAACATTATTCCATACTGCAGATAGCACTTATGTGGCCCCTTTTAAGTCTTCTTAAAGGCAAGGGTTCAGGGTTTTCCCAAGGACACTTGGGCATGCGGAGTGGAGAAGACAGGGACCGAATGGAGGACCACCAGCTCTACCTTTGAGCCATAGCCACCCAGGTGGTCACATGTGTCATACAGCCTCCAATGATGTATCTCTACTATATATCTCTCACAAAAGGTGGTCCATTCGAACATCTGGTGCTCATTCAGTCTGCATAAAAAAATGCTGGGCTCTGCAGACAAGTTGCTACACCACTGTCTGTGTTAACATAGATTTGTGTGTACGTTTTCAATGTCTGTTATCATCTGTATATGTTCAATATATTTTGTTTATCTCAAGCTGTGCCATGTCATGTCCCATTTTTTTATGCAGTCAGATTTGTTTCAGCGCATCACATGAGCAGAGGCACATTGCCAAACTAAAATGCATAGGTGCAATAAATGGTTTAAACACTGATGTCAGTGTTCTGATTGAACTTTATTTTATGCTAGACTTTATGAAAATGTCAAACTAGAAACCATCTTGCGATGGGATCACACAAGCTCTGTTCCCCCTACTTCCAGCTCCCTTGCTCAGATCGCAACCATTTTGATCTTAACAACACACCTGTAATCTTTCGTGACTGTATCTTTCATGGTTGAGACTCTATCACAATGTCAAAGTGTGGCCGCAGACAGACAGACATACAGTACACTGGAGTATACACACTTGGAAAAATATACAAAACTACCTCTGTGTTGTAGTTACTACTACAGGTGTCTCCAGTGCCCCTTTCAGACATGCACTGCAAACTTGACATTAATTTGACATGAACCGACAGGGCTGTATATGGGAACGCAAATATCCGATACAGTCGGACCAGACTTTAAATGGAGTTTACCCTGCCAGTTCCCTAGTACAAATTCCGGCTAATCTACATGTGGGCTCATGTGTGAATACATTCGCTCATTCTCCACTCTATTCTTGGACTTGAAGTCTTGATGATGTTTATGCCATGTGTCGGCCAACAGCTGAGCAAAGCAAACCTCTGATGGGAAAAAAGAAGAATGATTTAAGACGACAATGAAAATATCTACCTGGAGAGATTACAAGATTTGGGAACTTCAGGACCGGCACCACAATCATCAGACAAATTCATGGGACGGCAACTGATGTCTGCGACATGTCCTCCTCCTCAACATGTGTCTAAGTCCAAGGATAGAGAATTTAAATGAATTTAAATTTCTAAACCAGTGTGTTTCACCATGTCGCACCGTCTTTCTGCAATAGTTGACAAGAACCTTGAGCAGCAGAATGTGTTACATATTCAGACTCTTTTTTCCTCTTCTCTTTGATCAACTTCAAATTAGCCCCATTCTTTAGAACCTGCATTAACATTCTTCTACAAGGTGTTTTACAGAGGTGTAGACTGGGCAGCACTGAAGGAGGAAGTCATGAAACTCCCCTCACTCCCTCCAGCCCAACTTACAAACCTCAGCACACAGCTGTCTGTTCTCTGAACTGTATCTGCTCTAATTGAAAATGAGGTGAGGTCTCTCCAGCTTCACTTTTTCACTGACTCTGTCAGATTGTCAATAAGCCTGCTGTCCAACATGAATGTTTAACTTTAACTGCAGCATTCCCACAGAGACTTGGCATACAGAATTACCCAATCCTTGTGGTATTAAACATGGAGGCAGTCAAGGGTGAGTGTGTGTGTGTGTGTGTGTGTGTGTGTCTGTGTGTGTGTGTGTGTGTGTGTGTGTGTGTGTGTGTGTGTGTGTGTGTGTGTGTGTGTGTGTGTGTGTGCTTGTATTGCTATCATTATGGGGACATCAATCTGTTTACACAGTCACGTCATGGGGACCTCTGACACCATGGGGACAAAAATTGAGGTCCCCACAAGGTAAAGCCTTTAAATGAATGCAGGAGCCATTCTGAAGGTGCCTGTGAAGTTTTTAGCTTTGGCCCATATATTATGTTTTTCCATCGGGACACACACACACACCTGCCCACTATCCCCCTCTAAAGGTCACCCTCCAGTACTGCACCCAGTTGTCCTCACACACACATCTTCCAAATATGGTAAGTACCGCCCCTTCCGTGTCCCCATTAAGAATGTTTGGAACATTCATAGTGTTAAGGTAACATTTGATAAGATAGATGGATAGATAGATAGATAGATAGATAGATAGATAGATAGATAGATAGATAGATAGATAGGGCAGAACCATTTCATAGAAAGGCTGCACACCAGAAAAACTACAGTGCTTTCTCTTGTTACTGATGTGTTTGTCACACATCCATGCATTGTAGCAAATAATCACACAAGCCTAAATGAAGAATGTAATATTCCACATCATAAACTGACTCAGAGCAAATGAAAGAAGGGACAGCAAAAAGCTCAATACTGAAGGCCAGAATGGAGCACATGGGTGACTGGATCCAGATCCATTCTATAACCCTATGACAACAACTCTATAGAGATCCAGCACAGCAATACTGGATTGTTATTATAATTAATTACAAACATGAATTATCCTGCTGTTTTAAATCTATAACAATATATTGTTCCATTTGAATAAAAATAATAAACATAGTGAATGCACAGACCAGCACAACAAAGGCAGCATAATTATGAATATGCTGTCACTCACCAATACTGGACTGCTGGATCTGTCGAACCAGACCAACACTGCACGCTGGCGCAATTCACTTCTATTCAAGGCATTCAGAACATGTCCTTGGTGCACACCGCAGTCTCGTGTCCGGTAGATTGGCAAACGTGAAATGTGGAGACTATGACAGCAGGTTTGCTATCCCCATTGTAGACTATTTCAGTAAATGTCCTTGACTCCTACTGCTACAATGCCTACTGCCATGGCATTCCTAATGCATAATAATATAATAGTAAACTTTATTTATATAGCGCTTTTTAAAAACAGAGTTTTACAAAGTGCTTTGACAAGACAATGCAAATTTTTTGGAAACAACAGATGTGAGGGAAGTAATGGAATAACATCATTAAAAACAGGAAAAAGAAAAAGAAATGGGTTACATAAAAAAAACAGGAACAACAATGTTGTCAACTCAGACGGTAGGAGCGAAGTAAAAGGAAGACGTCACATAAAAGCAAGCCTATAAAAATGTGTTTTAAGAAGAGATTTAAAAGAGGTTACTGATCCTGCAAGCCTTAGGCAGGGCGTTCCAAAGCCGAGGGGCCCTGATGGCAAAGGCAAGATCACCTTTGGTTTTTAACCTCGACTTTGGAACGGTTAGAAGGGCCCTGCCCGAGGATCTAAGGCTGCGCGCTGTCTCATAAGGAGTTAAAATGTCTGTAATGTAACTCGGGGCCAGTTCGACAAGTGCTTTAAAAGTGATCAGTAAAATCTTGAATTCAATTCTAAAATGGACGGGGAGCCAATGAAGGGAGGCTAGAATAGGGGTAATGTGGTGTCGTCTGTTAAAACCGGTTAGAAGCCTAGCTGCAGAGTTTTGTATTTATTGGAGGCGAGAGAGTGATTTGTGGTTGATACCGGAGAGAAGGGAGTTACAGTAATCAGTAAATTTAAAGATGGCGCCGTGCTAGTGGCAGCCTATCGTAGCAGCTCCCGATACTTTGTACTTTTTACTAGGTTTTTGTCGTGTTTTTAGTGTGTTTTTTTATTTATTATCTGTACCCTGCGCTGTGGATATACACTGTCCACACATCAAGATGTCTATCATACGGTTTGGATATCTCTTAGTTAGCTTTTTCGTGCTTTGGTCTCTCCTGGTGACTGAAAGCCGTGCCTGCCCTACAGCCGGCATTGTTTACAGTCGCGACCAGCTGATCGCCCTGGGGCCCCAAAACCCCTTTGTCGGGGAGAGACCCACAGTACCGAAGGAGCTAAGGAGGAGACGGCGAGGCTGCAGAGCAGGAGCTAAACGGAGGAGGAAGTTTAAACCCTGCATCCCTGCAGTTATTACTGGAAACGTAAGGTCCCTGGCAAATAAGATGGACGAACTGGAAGCGCTCGTCAGGACGCAGCGGGAATACAGAGAGTCCAGAATCATGTGTTTCACGGAAACGTGGCTACATGACCAGATACCGGACTCAAACGCCACCATCCCCGGCTTCCATACGGTCCGAGCCGACAGAGACACCGCCGCGAGCGGCAAGAAGAAAGGAGGAGGACTCACCGCGCTCGTTAACAACAGGTGGTGTCATCCCGGGCACATCTCCGTGAAAGACCGGTTTTGCAGCCCGGACATCGAGCTCATTGCCATCGGACTGCATCCTTATTATCTGCCACGTGAGTTTACCAGCCTCATCGCCATTACTGTTTACATTCCGCCGTCTGGAAATGCCGACGCAGCGTGTGACGTAATCAGCACTGCGACCGCTGCATTACAGACGAAACACCCCGGAGCATTCGTCATCATCACAGGTCACTTCAACCACGTCTCTCTCTCTCATCCACTCTCCCAACGTTTCACCAGTTTGTCAAATGCACAACAAGGGACAATAAAACAATAGCTCTGCTGTATGCAAACGTTAAAGAGGCATACAGCTCCACTGCCCTCCCTCCCCTGGGAAGGTCAGACCACAACCTCGTCCTGCTTTCCCCATCATACATGCCTGTGGTTCAGCAGCAACCAGTGGCACTAAGAACTGTGAGGAAATGGTCTCCTGAGGCCATAGAGTCACTGCAGGGTGCTCTAGAAGCCACTGACTGGTACGCACTGTACAAACCACACGGTGAGGACATTGATGGCATTACTGATTGCGTCTCTGATTACATTGGGTTCTGCATTGACAACACCATCTCCAGTAAAGAGGTCTGCTGTTACCCAAACAACAAACCATGGGTTACCAGCGACCTGAAGGCCCTACTCAACGAGAAAAAGAGGGCCTTCAGGTCAGGGGACCGTGCAGAGCTCAAGCGTGTACAGAGAGAATTCAAATACAGCATCAGGGAGAGTAAGGAAAACTACAGGAGGAAACACCAGGGACGTATGGAGGGGGATGAGTGAGATCACCGGCTTCCAGAGGAGAGGAGGAGGAACAGCAGAGGGAAATGAACAACGTGCGAACGAGTTTAACCTGTTTTTCAACAGGTTTGACCCCAGCTCCCCCAATAGCCCCCCTGCTGCTCCTCCGAGCAACTACCTCTTCTCACAACCCCCCCACAGCTTTACACCAGCCCCACAACCCCACCCCAACCCCCGCAGCAGACACCAGGTTCCACCACCCCCAGCCCCCCTTACCCCACCCCCCACCTCCCTTCTGGCCCCCACCACAGTCCGTCTCACACCCCCCTCCCCCATGACCCTCGCACATCCCCCACTGCTACCATCCACCTCGCAGTCTGGTCTCAACATCACAGCCAGCCAGGTGAGGAGAGAACTGGAGAAGCTCAGCCAGAGATAAGCCGCCGCGCCGGACCGCATCAGCCCTCGCGTGCTGAAGGCCTGTGCCAGCCAGCTCTGCGGAGTTCTCCAGCACCTCTTCAACCTGAGCCTCCACCTTCAGAGAGTGCCAGTGCTGTGGAAAACATCCTGCCTTGTTCCAGTGCCCGAAAAAGGACATCCTGTGGCACTGGATGACTACAGGCCGATTGCACTGACCTCTCACATTATGAAGGTCATGGAGAGGCTGGTTCTTGCACACCTCAGACCCCTAGTGTGCCCATCACAGGACCCCCTACAATTTGCATATCAGCCCCATGTTGGGGTTGATGATGCTCTCATCTACCTGCTGCAGGAAGCCTACTCCTCCCTGGATAGACCCAACACTGCTGTCCGCGTCATGTTCTTTGACTTCTCCAGCGCCTTTAACACAATCCAGCGCAAGCTGTTGAAGGCCAAACTGGAGAACATGCGGGTGGATTCTCTTCTCGTCACATGGGTAAAGGACTATCTGACGGGCCGCAGTATGTGAGATTACGGAACTGTGTGTCTGTCCGCCTGATCAGTAACATTGGTGCCCCCCAGGGAACCGTGCTGTCGCCCTTCCTCTTCACCACCTACACTGCAGTTTTTAAGTACTGCACTGAGTCGTGTCATCTGCAGAAATTCTCTGATGACACGGCCATTGTGGGGCGTGTAGAGGGTGGAAGGGAGGACGAGTACAGGGACCTGGTCGGCAATTTTGTCAAGTGGTGTGAGGAGAACCACCTGCAGCTGAACGTGGCAAAGACAAAAGACATGGTGGTGGACTTTAGGAGGAACAAGCCCCTGCCCTCTCCAGTCTGCATTGGTGGGACGGACATCAACATTGTGGACTCCTACAAGTACCTGGGTGTGGTGCTGGATAATAAACTGGAGTGGACCACAAACACACAGGCAGTCTACAAGAAGGGCCTGAGCCGGCGTTACTTCCTGAGGAGGCTCAGGTCCTTTAATGTCTGCAACCGGATGCTTCAGATGTTTTATCAGTCTGTTGTCACGAGCACCATTTTCTTCGCTGTGGTGTCACACTTGGTTGGACACCAAGATTTCGTGCAGTCGGTTTTATGTTTGCGGACAGTGGACCAAGGGCTTGGTGAAGAAGGCTGGTATGGTTTGGGGGGCCGAACAGTATTATTTCAGTTTTTTTGCATCCCAACATGCTCAGGTGAAGTCCAACTTCTGTCTTTGCCCGTGAAGGGGACCCCTGTACTGTCACAACTGATAATCGGCCCCAGTTTGGATCCTCTGCCTTTGATGATTTACTGAGTGAACGTGGCATTAAGCACATTAAAACAAGCGTACAGTACAGACCAAAAGTTTGGACACACCTTCTAATTCAATGAATTTCCTTTCTTTTCATGACTATTGACATTGTAGATTCACACTGAAGGCATCAAAACTATGAATTAACACATGTGGAAATATGTACTTAACAAAAAAGTGTAAAACAACTGAAAATACGCCTTATATTCTAGTTTCTTCAAAGTAGCCACCTTTTGCTCTGATTACTGCTTTGCACACACATTGCATTCTCTTGATGAGCTTCAAGAGGTAATCACCTGAAATGGTTTTTACTTCACAGGTGTGCCCTGTCAGGTTTAATAAGTTGAATTTCTTGCCTTATAAATGGGGTTCGGACCATCAGTTGTGTTGTGCAGAAGTCAGGTGTATACACAGGTGATAGTCCTACTGATTAGACTGTTAGAAGTTGTATTATGGCAAGAAAAAAGCAGCTAAGTAAAGAAAAACGAGTGGCCATCATTATTTTAAGAAATGAAGGTCAGTCAGTCCGAAAAATTGGGAAAACTTTGAAAGTCACAAAAACCATCAAGCGCTACAAAAGAAACTGGCTCACATAAGGACCGCCCCAGGAAAGGAAGACCAAGAGTCACCTCTGCTGCGGAGGATGAGTTAATCCGAGTCACCAGCCTCAGAAATCGCAGGTTAACAGCAGCTCAGATTAGAGACCAGGTCAATGCCACACAGAGTTCTAGCAGCAGACACATCTCTAAAACAACTGTTAAGAGGAGACTGTGTGAATCAGGCCTTCATGGTAGAATAGCTGCTAGGAAACCACTGCTAAGGACAGGCAACAAGCAGAAGAGACTTGTTTGGGCTAAAGAACACAAGGAATGGACATTAGACCAGTGGAAATCTGTGCTTTGGTCTGATGAGTCCAAATTTGATATCTTTGGTACCAAACACCGTGTCTTTGTGCGAAGCAGAAAAGGTGAACGGATGGACTCTACATGCCTGGTTCCCACCGTGAAGCATGGAGGAGGAGGTGTGATGGTGTGGGGGTGCTTTGCTGATGACACTGTTGGGGATTTATTCAAAATTGAAGGCAAACTGAACCAGCATGGCTACCACAGCATCTTGCAGTGGAATGCTACTCCATCCGGTTTGCGTTTAGTTGGACCATCATTTATTTTTTAACAGGACAATGACCCCAAACACACCTCCAGGCTGTGTAAGGGCTATTTGACCAAGAAGGAGAGTGATGGGGTGCTGCGCCAGATGACCTGGCCTCCTAAGTTACCGGACCTGAACCCAATCGAGATGGTTTGAGGTGAGCTGGACCACAGAGTGAAGGCAAAAGGGCCAACAAGTGCTAAGCATCTCTGGGAACTCCTTCAAGACTGTTGGTAGACCATTTCAGGTGACTACCTCTTGAAGCTCATCAAGAGAATGCCAAGAGTGTGCGAAGCAGTGATCAAAGCAAAAAGGGGCTACTTGGTTCGTCTGCTTCTTGTTCCTGTACCTGCCTGCCTCTGTGTGTGTCTTGCATTTTGTGAAACAGCATCTGAAACGGCAAGCGTGTTGCGTCATTGCGTCACTTCCTGTTGTTGTGTTACTGACTGATAGCGTAACTTTACTGCTCCGTCTCGTCCGAGCAGATTATTGTTGTATTCCTTTCTGCAGCAACTGAGATCCCGCTTGTGTGATCGGGCACATGCTGGTCCACTAAGGCTTTCAACAATACTCTGTGTTTATAGCTTGGTCGCCGAGCTCGCTGCTGTTTGTAGCTCTCCTAGCTCTGCTGGCTAATCTAGCGTGTCCTAGCTTAGCCACTATCAGCTAGCGATGGCTACTCTCTTTCCCTCTCTTCCCCACTCAGCGACACACCCGCTGAGAAACCAACTCTGGTCATTGGCAGCTCCATATTACGAAACGTGAGGTTAGAGGCACCAGCGGCCAAAGTGAAATGCATCCCAGGGGCCAGAGCGTTCGACATTGAATCAAATTTAAAACTGCTGGCTTAAGCTAAACGTAAATACAGTAAAATCGTGCTACATGTCGACGGTAGTGACTCCCAGCTACGCCAGTCGGAAGTCACTAAGATTAATGTTGAGTCGGTGTGTAACTATGCCAAAACAATGTCGGACTCTTTTCTCTGGGCCCCTGCCAAACCTAACCAGTGATGACATGTTCAGCCGCATGTCATCATTCAACCGCTGGCTGTCAAGGTGGTGTCCAGCAAACGATGTGGGCTTTGTTGATAATTGGCGGACTTTCTGGGGAAAACCTGGTCTCATGAGGAGAGACGGCATCCATCCATGACCTGTAATTTTCTGCTGTTAAATTCAGATAAAAGGCCCATCCTGTCTCAAAAAGATGCAGAAAAGCTAGTCCATGCATTTGTTACTTCCAGACTAGACTATTGTAACTCTCTATTATCAGGCTGCCCTAACAAGTCTCTAAAGGGTCTCCAGCTGGTCCAGAATGCTGCAGCACGTGTACTGACAGGAACTAAGAAAAGAGATCATATGACTCCTGTATTGGCCTCTCTGCACTGGCTCCCTGTAAAATCTAGAATAGAGTTACAGTTATGAGTTTAAAAACCTTCTCCTCACTTACAAAGTTGTTAATGATCAGGCACCATCATATCTCCAGGAGCTCATACTATAACCCAACTAGAGCACTACGCTCCCAGAATGCAGGATTACTTGTAGTTCCTTAAGTCTCCAAAAGCAGAATGGGAGCCAGAGCCTTCAGTTATTAAGCCCCTCTTCTGTGGAACCACTTTCCTGTTTTGGTCCGGGAGGCGGACACTCTCTCTACCTTTAAGAGTAGACTTAATGTAGCACTGCTACATACTATCCTTACCGTTAATCACTGCTGCTGTTGTCACTGGTAGTCACATTTCCATGAGCATTTCATCATTATTGCTGTAATACCTCTTTATGTACTTTAATTCCTGTCAACCATCCATTATGATTGTATACATTGTGATCTCGTTGATCTGCTCTGTACATGCGACATCTATTGCACGTCTGTCCGTCCTGGGAGAGGATCCCTCCTCTGTGGCTCTTCCTGAGGTTTCTTCTGCATTTTTTTTATCCCTGTTAAAAGGGCTATTTTTTGGGGCAAGTTTTTCCTCACTTAAATCGAGGGTCGAAGGACAAAGGGTGTCGTCTCTGTACAGATTGTAAAGCCACCTGAGGCAAACTGTGATTTGTGATTTGTGTGGCTATACAAATAAAATTTGATTTGATTTGAAGAACCTAGAATATAAGACATATTTTCAGTTGTTTCACACTTTTTTGTTGAGTATATAATTCCACATGTGTTAATTCATAGTTTTGATGCCTTCGGTGTGAATCTACAGTTTTCATAGTCATGAAAATAAAACTCTTTGAATGAGAAGGTGTGTCCAAACTTTTGGTCTGTACTGTATATCACCCTCAGGCAAACAGGTGTGTGGAACACTGTGACAATGTTAAAATATATAATTCAAACAGAACAGGCTCCCTCGCAACCTGTGGTGACTGAAATGCTTCACAGCTACTGAGCTACACCCCATGCCACAACTAGAGAATCCCCTTTCCAGCTGCTCAGAGGACGCCAATGAGGACAAAGCTAAACAGCCTATAAGTATATGTTTAATTCTGAGGGTGCAGTATTTACTAAATGTTATAATGATGACATTAATTCCAGTAAGACTGTTTACAATATTGCAGATATGCTGGAAGTCATATTGTGAGGTGAATATACAAGTTACAAGTTATTGTTACTACTTGCACTCAGTTGACTGAGAAAGGAATGTTATTTGAGGAAAAGGGGAAATGGTTTACACCTTACATTAACTTTTTACAGCATAAGTAAGGAAAAATAAATTGCAAAAATATCTAGGGCTGCAGCTATCAATTATTTTAGTAATTGAGTAAACGAACGATCATTCTGGTGATTAATCGAGTAATCAGAAAAAAAATATTGCACGTTCTGCAATTTTTTAAATTTATTTAAGAACAATGGTATATACAAAAGACAAAATAAAATAGGTCTCTTAAATGAACAACTATAAATTGATTAAACTAACTCTACTTTTACTGTACTGTTTTTTTAAATTAATTTATCACAAATATGGATATAGTACAAGGCTTTCTGATTGCTACTAAACAATTTCTTTGCACAACATAATATAGAAATGAGACTTTGAGTATAAAAACACAGAAAAAGAAATACATGACATATTTGAAAAGGAGTGAGCAGAAGCATAGCTTGCTAGCTCTCACCCCTTTGTCTAAAATGATATATATACATACATATACTGTTTAGACTTTACTTTTGCCTTTAACTTGCCTTAAATCCTAACTTCCGCTGGTGGACTTTTATTGTGAAATCGAAGAGGAAGTAGTCTCTACATTCAACCTGAGCTTGACGACTCACTCTCCATACACTACAAGACGAGTGGAAATCATTGGTACCTGGCGTGTTTAGTAAGTATTAAACATTTTACTGAAACGTAGCTATTATATTTGTGTATTTATTCGAACTATAGTCTTTTAAGTTTGAATGCTTTTAGCCAAGTAAAGCTAAAGATAGCATTAATTAGCAACTAACTAACTTTAGCATGTTTTTTTAGCAAGCTAATTAGCAAGGCCCATTGTTTATGTGTAATGATTAACTTTAACTGTGCGTTCATTTTTCATGTAAATCATCTTAATATCAAATAACCAAGCTATATGTTAAGTGCAGGGACCAGTGCTTGAGAAGAGTTGTGTATTTCATCTTAAGTTTGTTCTTATTTATTTCACTAATTAATAGTGCTGTCAATTAAACGTGTTAATAATGGCGTTAAGGCAAACCCACTTTAACTCCGTCATCTTTTTTATCGCGAGATTAACGCTGTGTAGTTTTTGTCACATGCCATTTCAACATCTAGTGACGTTAGAGAACTACAACACCCACCGGATCTAGCTAGACCGGAAACAAAACAATAGCCACGCTGTTTGGGAGCAGCCAGGTAGCAGCCTCCATAGACATATATACATAGACGCCTCATTGAGTGGGTTGGCCCGCTGCTGCGATACGTCGACGTCGCCGCCATATTGGAGGAGGCAGATTCGCCCCATCAACTAATACAAGTCAAAGGAGGGAACTTTATAAAGCTGCTTCTACAAAGTGCTGTAAGTTAATGTCTCTCATTAGCACATTCACTTACACTTACGGATATATTCAGGGAACAGAGAGGAACAAAAAACAACGTCTGTAACGTTCTCTGAAGATTATAAACGTGAACTACTCCTCATGTGTTCAGTATACAGGTCCGCACCAAACCATTTTATAATGTTTTTATGAGTGTTTACAGCTGCTAATGTATGTAACGCTTTTACTATGATGATACATGATAGTTAAATATTGAATCTGTGTCTATAATACCCACATCCTGACATGTAAATGTGACATCTGTCTGCCACACTGTCAACTTGTTTCATTACGTTTAAGTTTAAATATGAAAAACTGACTTCGTAATATATGAATCAGAATCAGAAATACTTTATTGATGCCCGACGGGAAATTGCGGCATTACAGAAAATAGTACTACTAGGACTAACGTTACTACTGCAGCTTCTGCTGCTGCTGCTGATAATAATAATAATAATAATAATAATGATGAAAACTATATAGTGCATATTTATAATAGTAGACTGCTGCAACTTTACTTTTTTAAAACCATGAAATGTTATTGTATACATTATCATATGTTATAGTGTTCTGAAAAAAGCTCACTGCTGATGCAGTTTCTTATCTTGATTTTCAGACTTTAAGTTTTTGTCACCATGATTGTTATTATTAGTACGTGGATCATCAAAAAATACTGTATTTATAAAAACGACGTTGGTGTTTTTTATTTACACATATGCCATTTACATGTCAGGATATGGTTATGATAGACACAGATTCAATATTTAACTGTCATGTATCATCATAGTAACAGCGTTACATACATTAGCAGCTGTAAACACTCATAAAAACATTATAAAATGGTTTGGTGCGGACCTGTATACTGAACACATGAGGAGTAGTTCACGTTTATAATCTTCAGAGAACGTTACAGACGTTGTTTTTTGTTCCTCTCTGTTCCCTGAATATATCCGTACGTGTGTGAATGTGCTAATGAGAGACATTAACTTACAGCACTTTGTAGAAGCAGCTTTATAAAGTTCCCTCCATTGACTTGTATTAGTTCACGGGGCAAATCTGCCTCCTCCAATATGGCGACGACGTCGACGTACGGTCCAACGCTCAATGAGGCGTCTATGTATATATGTCTATGGCAGCCTCGACACCCGTTTGAGTGTGAAAAGAAAAGCAAACAAAAAACAAAAATGGATGGCAAAGACACGATTTTGAACGGAAAGTTTTAATCGTTTGACAGCACAAGTAATTAACAAAAGTCACCATTTTATATCTTCAGTTTAGGCTTGACTTAACAGAAATTGAGTTGGAATAGCTCAGTTTAAAAGTTTATGTATGTCCTTTTTTATTAATTTCTCTTCAGTTTGACATGCCGCCCAGGCTCAGTCCTCTCGAAGATGCCTGCCAATATGTTGGTTTAAAGACAGACAAAACACAAAAACTGGAGGTGAAATTCATCAATGCAGTGAAAGGTAAGATGATGTCTTGTGTATGAATGAAAAAACACTCTCACATGTCGCAGGTGGTGCTAATTGAATGCTTGAAGAGAAGATTGGATTACTGGTAGGACATAATTTTGGGCTAAATGATGCGATGCAGTTAGGCTTTCTTTTGGTGTCTCTATTTTTATTACACACTAATTAAACTGATGAAATTTTGCAGTGGATAGCTTGAGTAAGTAAGGATGTACCATTTTTATAGAAGCATCTGGTGAGCTCTGCTTCTGTCACCTCCACACTGACTCCACTGAGCATGGGGGGGGGGGGGCGACGGATGAGTTTCTCTCACTTGTGAGCAACGAAGTCGCAGGTGATTAGAGTAATTTGTGGTAAGCAGTACAAGCAGTGCAAATCATTGAAGTAGCCGGCTGGACTTAATTGTGTAGTCAGCTACATGTCAGGCAGCTGGCACTTGTGGAAAGCCCTGCACTCTCTTTGGTCCTTGCTTGAACCAAGAAGTGGTTTGAGCTCCGCCATCTTTACAACTGTTTGATGTCTCGTATTTGTCCATAGAGGAGAGAGGAACAAAGATTGTAGTATATGATTTGGTTTCCTGTTTTGATCTAAATGTCCTTTATTTTTCTGGCAGGACGTGGTTTGTTTGCAGTGGGTTCATTCTGCAAAGGAGACTTTGTGGTTGAATACAGGGGTGATTTGATAGATGGTGCTGAAGCTGACAGGAGAAGAAGAGTTTTCCACCCGTCATTTGCTGCATTTTTCTTTCTCTTCAAGTGGAGAGGGAAAGCATGGTGGTAAGATTTAAAATTGCACCTCATCTCTGGTATATTCTTTTATATACTTTGTATGAATTGTTGAATTTGATATAAGATTGCACAATCAGTATCTACCATTTAATATTGTGACACTGCGAGCTAAAGGAAATACATTGAATGTTTAAATATGGCAAAATGAAAAGAAATGTTATTACTTTTTAAGTAAGATTGTTTTTATTTTCCTCTTTCTCTTGTCCAAGTATTGATGCATCGCTAGAAGATGGTTCATTTTGCCGCCTAGTGAATGATGAACACAGACATCCAAATTGTCGTATAAAAAAAATTGAGGTGGAGGGAAAACCACACTTATGTCTTTTTGCTCTAAAAGACATAAAGGACGGTGAAGAAATAACGTATGACTACGGAGGCGATGACTACCCATGGAGAATGCAAGTATGTCTGATGACTACTATTTAAATGTGTTGAGTTTGAGAATGTCTCAGATTAACATTGTGTGTGAAGGTATCTGAATTTTGGACAGAATATTAGACTCAGACTCACTCATCCCCATTAAGCTTGTTGTATTGAAGATGTGTGACAGCAAACACAGGTTGACTCATTAGTCTGAAGTATAACAGTATAATTTTGAGATCTGTTTTCCTCTGAAGTCTGGTGTTTTGGCACGTGTTTAAGTTTATAGATCTTTAAGAACATGTATTTTTCTACTTGATTATGCAGTGTTGACATACATTGACCGAGAAATCTTCATATTTACATTGTTTTTTCCTCAAAAATCATTGCAGATGACATTGTGTGCCATGGATACACGTCCTTAAATTGTGTTTTCCTTTCAAATCATTGCAGATGACAGTGTGTGCCATGGATACTCATCCTGCAAAGAGCTCCCATCCTGGTGTCATGTCTGAGAAACTGATGGAAGAAGCTTCATGTTCACACGACACTCCTCAACAGGTACATTAACCATCATCACTTGATGTTTACTTTTACAGCCTCTGTAAGTCTGGTTTTTGGCCATTAAATAAAGCAAATGAGCTTTATTAAATTAAATAAAACAGTTGAGTCCAATGCCTCAATGAGTCCAAAGATAAAGGAACTTTTAAAATGGATGTGAACCTGTCTGGATAGTTTCCCTTGGCCCAATTCTTACTGTATTCTGGCACATTTACGATGTCCCCACAATGCACTTTTTATGTTACTATTAGTGTTAAATACGATCCAGAGATGCTTTGTCCCCACAAAGGATGAAAACTTGGTGTGTTAAATGTCCCCATTAAGCTTGTTGTATTGAAGATGTGTGACAGCAAACACAGGATGACTCATTAGTCTGAAGTATTACAGTAAAATTTTGAGATTTGTTTTCCTCTGAAGTCTGGTGTTTTGGCACGTGTTTAAGTTTATAGAACTTTAAGAACATGTATTTTTCTACTTGATTATGCAGTGTTGACATACATTGACCGAGAAATCTTCATATTTACATTGTTTTTTCCTTACAAATCATTGCAGATGACATTGTGTGCCATGGATACACGTCCTTAAATTGTTTTTTCCTTACAAATCATTGCAGATGACATTGTGTGCCATGGATACACGTCCGTAAATTGTTTTTTCCTTACAAATCATTGCAGATGACATTGTGTGCCATGGATAATCATCCTGCAAAGAGCTCCCATCCTGCTGTCATGTATGAGAAACTGATGGAAGAAGCTTCATGTTCACACGACACTCCTCAACAGGTACATTAACCTTCATCACTTGATGTTTACTTTTACAGCCTCTGTAAGTCTGGCTTTGGCCATTAAATAAAGCAAATGAGCTCATTGTGAGGTTACTGTATTGTCAATCAGGTCTTCTAACAGTTGAGTCCAATGCCTCAACGAGTCCAAAGATAAAGGAACTTTTAAGATGGATGTGAACCTGTCTGGATAGTTTCCCTTGGCCCAATTCTTACTGTATTCTGGCACATTTACGATGTCCCCACAATGCACTTTTTATGTTACTATTAGTGTTAAATACGATCCAGAGATGCTTTGTCCCCACAAAGGATGAAAACTTGGTGTGTTAAATGTCCCCATTAAGCTTGTTGTATTGAAAATGTGTGACAGCAAACACAGGTTGACTCATTAGTCTGAAGTATTACAGTACAATTTTGAGATTTGTTTTCCTCTGAAGTCTGGTGTTTTGGCACGTGTTTAAGTTTATAGAACTTAAAGAACATGTATTTTTCTACTTGATTATGCAGTGTTGACATTACATTGACCGAGAGATCTTCATATTTACATTGTTTTTTCCTTACAAATCATTGCAGATGACATTGTGTGCCATGGATACCCATCCTTAAATTTTTTTTTCCTTACAAATCATTGCAGATGACATTGTGTGCCATGGATACACGTCCTTAAATTGTTTTTTCCTTACAAATTATTGCAGATGACAGTGTGTGCCATGGATAATCATCCTGCAAAGAGCTCCCATCCTGCTGTCATGTCTGAGAAACTGATGGAAGAAGCTTCATGTTCACAAGACACTCCTCAACAGGTACATTAACCTTCATCACTTGATGTTTACTTTTACAGCCTCTGTATGTCTTGCTTTGGCCATTAAATAAAGCAAATGAGCTCATTGTGAGGTTACTGTATTGTCAATCAGGTCTTCTAACAGTTGAGTCCAATGCCTCAATGAGTCCAAAGATAAAGGAACTTTTAAAATGGATGTGAACCTGTCTGGATAGTTTCCCTTGGCCCAATTCTTACTGTATTCTGGCACATTTACGATGTCCCCACAATGCACTTTTAATGTTACTATTAGTGTTAAATACGATCCAGAGATGCTTTGTCCCCACAAAGGATGAAAACTTGGTGTGTTAAATGTCCCCATTAAGCTTGTTGTATTGAAGATGTGTGACAGCAAACACAGGTTGACTCATTAGTCTGAAGTATTACAGTACAATTTTGAGATTTGTTTTCCTCTGAAGTCTGGTGTTTTGGCACGTGTTTAAGTTTATAGATCTTTAAGAACATGTATTTTTCTACTTGATTATGCAGTGTTGACGTACATTGACCAAGAAATCTTCATATTTACATTGTTTTTTCCTCACAAATCATTGCAGATGACATTGTGTGCCATGGATACACGTCCTTAAATTGTGTTTTCCTTACAAATCATTGCAGATGACAGTGTGTGCCATGGATACTCATCCTGCAAAGAGCTCCCATCCTGGTGTCATGTCTGAGAAACTGATGGAAGAAGCTTCATGTTCACACGACACTCCTCAACAGGTACATTAACCATCATCACTTGATGTTTACTTTTACAGCCTCTGTAAGTCTGGTTTTTGGCCATTAAATAAAGCAAATGAGCTTTATTAAATTAAATAAAACAGTTGAGTCCAATGCCTCAATGAGTCCAAAGATAAAGGAACTTTTAAGATGGATGTGAACCTGTCTGGATATTTTCCCTTGGCCCAATTCTTACTGTATTCTGGCACATTTACGATGTCCCCACAAAGAACTTTTTATGTTACTATTAGTGTTAAATACGATCCAGAGATGCTTTGTCCCCACAAAGGATGAAAACTTGGTGTGTTAAATGTCCCCATTAAGCTTGTTGTATTGAAGATGTGTGACAGCAAACACAGGTTGACTCATTAGTCTGAAGTATTACAGTACAATTTTGAGATTTGTTTTCCTCTGAAGTCTGGTGTTTTGGCACATGTTTAAGTTTATATATCTACAAGAACATGTATTTTTCTACTTGATTATGCAGTGTTGACATACATTGACCGAGAAATCTTCATATTTACATAGTTTTTTCCTTACAAATCATTGCAGATGACATTGTGTGCCATGGATAATCATCCTGCAAAGAGCTCCCATCCTGCTGTCATGTCTGAGAAACTAATGAAAGCAGCTTCATGTTCACACGACACTCCTCAACAGGTACATTCACCTTCATCACTTGTTGTTTACTTTTACAGCCTCTGTAAGTCTGGTTTTAGATATTAAATAAAGCAAATGAGCTCATTGTGAGGTTACTGTATTGTCAATCAGGTCTTCTAACATTTAAGTCCAATGCCTCAATGAGTCCAAAGATAAAGGAACTTTTAAGATGGATGTGAACCTGTCTGGATAGTTTCCCTTGGCCCAATTCTTACTGTATTCTGGCACATTTACGATGTCCCCACAATGCACTTTTTATGTTACTATTAGTGTTAAATACGATCCAGAGATGCTTTGTCCCCACAAAGGATGAAAACTTGGTGTGTTAAATGTCCCCATTAAGCTTGTTGTATTGAAAATGTGTGAAAGCAAACACAGGTTGACTCATTAGTCTGAAGTATTACAGTAAAATTTTGAGATTTGTTTTCCTCTGAAGTCTGGTGTTTTGGCACATGTTTAAGTTTATATATCTACAAGAACATGTATTTTTCTACTTGATTATGCAGTGTTGACATACATTGACCGAGAAATCTTCATATTTACATTGTTTTTTCCTTACAAATCATTGCAGATGACATTGTGTGCCATGGATACCCATCCTTAAATTGTGTTTTCCTTACAAATCATTGCAGATGACATTGTGTGCCATGGATACACGTCCTTAAATTGTTTTTTCCTTACAAATCATTGCAGATGACAGTGTGTGCCATGGATAATCATCCTGCAAAGAGCTCCCATCCTGCTGTCATGTCTGAGAAACTGATGGAAGAAGCTTCATGTTCACACAACACACCTCAACAGGTACATTAACCTTCATCACTTGATGTTTACTTTTACAGCCTCTGTAAGTCTGGCTTTGGCCATTAAATAAAGCAAATGAGCTCATTGTGAGGTTACTGTATTGTCAATCAGGTCTTCTAACATTTAAGTCCAATGCCTCAACGAGTCCAAAGATAAAGGAACTTTTAAGATGGATGTGAACCTGTCTGGATAGTTTCCCTTGGTCCAATTCTTACTGTATTCTGGCACATTTACGATGTCCCCACAATGCACTTTTAATGTTACTATTAGTGTTAAATACGATCCAGAGATGCTTTGTCCCCACAAAGGATGACAACTTGGTGTGTTAAATGTCCCCATTAAGCTTGTTGTATTGAAGATGTGTGAAAGCAAACACAGGTTGACTCATTAGTCTGAAGTATTACAGTACAATTTTGAGATTTGTTTTCCTCTGAAGTCTGGTGTTTTGGCACATGTTTAAGTTTATAGATCTTTAAGAACATGTATTTTTCTACTTGATTATGCAGTGTTGACATTACATTGACCGAGAGATCTTCATATTTACATTGTTTTTTCCTTACAAATCATTGCAGATGACATTGTGTGCCATGGATACACGTCCTTAAATTGTGTTTTCCTTACAAATCATTGCAGATGACAGTGTGTGCCATGGATAATCATCCTGCAAAGAGCTCCCATCCTGGTGTCATGTCTGAGAAACTGATGGAAGAAGCTTCATGTTCACACGACACTCCTCAACAGGTACATTAACCTTCATCACTTGATGTTTACTTTTACAGCCTCTGTAAGTCTGGCTTTGGCCATTAAATAAAGCAAATGAGCTCATTGTGAGGTTACTGTATTGTCAATCAGGTCTTCTAACAGTTGAGTCCAATGCCTCAACGAGTCCAAAGATAAAGGAACTTTTAAGATGGATGTGAACCTGTCTGGATAGTTTCCCTTGGCCCAATTCTTACTGTATTCTGGCACATTTACGATGTCCCCACAATGCACTTTTTATGTTACTATTAGTGTTAAATACGATCCAGAGATGCTTTGTCCCCACAAAGGATGAAAACTTGGTGTGTTAAATGTCCCCATTAAGCTTGTTGTATTGAAAATGTGTGACAGCAAACACAGGTTGACTCATTAGTCTGAAGTATTACAGTACAATTTTGAGATTTGTTTTCCTCTGAAGTCTGGTGTTTTGGCACGTGTTTAAGTTTAGAGATTCTTAAGAACATGTATGTATCTACTTGAATATTATGCAGTGTTGACATTACATTGAACTAGAGATCTTCATATTCATGTTGTTTTTTTCCTCACAAATCATTGCAGATGACAGTGTGTGCCATGGATAATCATCCTGCAATGAGCTCCCATCCTGCTGTCATGTCAGAAACTGATGGAAGAAGCTTCATGTTCACACGACACTCCTCAACAGGTACATTAACCTTCATCACTTGATGTTTACTTTTACAGCCTCTGTAAGTCTGGCTTTGGCCATTAAATAAAGCAAATGAGCTCATTGTGAGGTTACTGTATTGTCAATCAGGTCTTTTATGTAGATAGTGTCTGCCTCTCTGATCCATGGAGAGAGCTGGTTCTAAAGTAAAGGAGCCCAGTGACTAAAGGTTCTACCTCCCAGTCTTTTTTTTAGAGATACTGGGAGTCACTAACAGACCTGCATTCTGGGAGCAAATTGCACTGACAGGACAGTAGGGAATGATGAAGTCTTTCAGATAAGGTACAGTATCTCAAAAACTAAAGCACTTTTGAGGGTCTTCCATCTGTCCTAGAATGTCATATGATCACAACTGGTGCCTCGGATGTAGGTTTATGTCAGCTGTAAACGGATAAACTGAGAGCTGAACACTGAACAAATCACTGAGGACAGATGCCTATATCAGCTCTGATTAGCCTCATAATTTCACTTGTACTGTACTGATGCAGGACTTGGAACTTTAGCTTCTCCCTTATACTGTTACTTAAAACTTTATTTTTGTCTCCTTACAGGTAGAGCTCCACAGAAAAGAACACCATGGCAGGTGGCGGAGGTTAGGGCAGTAGAGAGGCAAATGAATCAGTTCATCCGATCTTGTACGGTACCATCAAAGAGAGACTGTGAGAAATGTTTGAGAGCTGAACCTGAAGCTCTCAGTAACAGAAACTGGCAGAACTTAAAATTTTATGTCTACAACAGGATTACAGCCTTAAAAAGGAAAATGCACCCCAAATAGTATGGCGAACACAAAGAAAATGGTTGTGGAGATGTTTAGTTTTTTCTTAGTCTTTTCTTCTGTCTGTGACTGATAACATCCACCCAGTTCCAGCTTTGTGGGAGTTGCCCTGTATTATTTGTTCTGTTCTGTAAAACTTTAAGGAGAAATCTGGTGTTAAATGGACTTGGGGTGTATTAAACATGATAATGAGTACGTGTTTCAATACCCCCAAGTCCATTTAACATTGGATTTCTCCTTTTAAAATGGAATTTCATGAAGCCAATTGTTCAGTCTGGCAGATAGTCTCTTAAAAGCTCAAGCCTTGAGGACACACGCAGAACTTGCGTGTGAATGTTTTTTTTTTACACATAGTTTTACTGTCATTGCAGAATTATAATTTATGCAATGTAACCTATCGCTCTTTGACCTTGTGTCAATAAAAAAGTATGTTCAAAAAGTATGGTCAGTTGTGCAGATCATGTAACTTGGCAGTTATTTCAGGCTAACGAGACCAAACACTAACTAAATTTATCAGGGTAGAGCAAAAACTTCACTTCCAGTGATCACTGGGACATTAAAGCTGCATATATGGAATCTGTGGTCAATTCTGGTAGTGGAAATGGTGGTAGATGGTGGAAATGTCCAGTAGTTGTGTCCCAATCTTCCCTGCTGTCTTAACCACGTTCTGGAGAGCCTATATGCCATTGAAATATAAAATTATTTCAATATAAATATGTCCCCACTAGTAACATATTAATCTGTGTGAAGTATGCAAATGTATGTTAATGTGGTCCCCTGTAAACAGGTTAACTAGTTTTTCCGGAAGTCCCCATAAAGCACACCAGGGACAGGTCTATACCCTTACTTCGACTTTTCTAAGATTTTAAGGCGTGTTTAGGCTCACTAACTAATGGCTACTTTACCTGATTTTTTTCACACTTGTAGAACCTCCAGAAAGAGTAGTCCCCACAAGTGATGATTGCAAAATTGGTCCCCACGAATTATGGAAACCAGTATGTGTGTGTGTGTGTGTGTGTGTGTGTGTGTGTGTGTGTGTGTGTGTGTGTGTGTGTGTGTGTGTGAGAAAGATTTGTGCACATGAATGCTTGTCTTCATGTGTGAGGGAAATCTCAGGTTACCCCTCATCATTCCACCACATTCTGCAATACATCAACGTCACAGCAAATGCAGCCGCGCTCCAAATACTTTAGACTGACAGAACCCACTTAAACATGATGGCATGGTTTTGTGTACAGCACCTCAAAGATATTCATGCTAAAAGCTGTCTTGTTGAAATAAATGGAGAACATGAATCATGTAGTTCTACACTGGCGATCAGAATTAGACAACAAATTTTCAAAAAAAGATTTATTCTGAAACACTGTTTTTTTTTTTGTTCAGAATTTGATAGAATATTCACTGTGTCTATACCACTGCTGTCCTAGCATGTATTTCTAAAAATAGAGACACTTCAACAAAATCCTTTATTTTGTGAAAAAAGCAGTTAGTAAAATCAGAGAACAGTAACTTTTGTGTCAAAAGAGAAGATTTCACCAATGTTTTCTTCTATATGATTCAAAACTGAACAGGAAGTGTAGAGGCCACAGCTTTGAATGACTTCATCACATCTGCGCCCACAGGACATCACTAGTTTCTCACACTGCTCTGGTTTGATCTGGGTCCATTCTGACTCAGTCTCTTCCACAGTTCACTAACTGGAGTGGGTTTTCTTACACATTACTTTGTTGCCAAATATTTTCCAGACATTCTCTATGGTTTTAGATCTGGACTCTGGACGTCATCCTCTACGTTTAACTCGCTTTTTTACACACTTTGGGTTCAGTCTTTCCCAAGTCTGACGCCAAACATAATGTTTCCTATCAGACCCAAATAAATGAACATTAGAATTGTCATGTCATGGTTTGGGGGATGTTTTCTGCAGCAGGAGTTGGGCCTCTTGTTCAGCTACATGGCAGAGTGAATGTAAATGTTTATGTGAACCTCATTCAGCAACATGCAATACTTTCACTGCAACTGTCTCCCAATCAAAGACAATTCCCGCTGTCTCACTGCAAAACAGGTTAAGCAGTTCCTTGAAGCTAAGGATATTGAAACAATGAAAGCCCAGAGTCCAGACCTAAACCCATAGAGAATGTCTGGAAAATCATTGGTAACAAAGTAATGTCTATAAAACCCACTACAGTTAGTTAACTGTGGAAGAGACTGAGTCAGAATGGACCGAGGTCAAACCAGAGCAATGTGAGAAACTAGTGATGTCCTGTGGGTGCAGATGTGCTGAAGTCATTCAAAGCTGTGGCCTCTACACTTCCTGTTCATTTTTCAATCCTATAGAAGAAAACATTGTTGAAATCTTCCCTTCTGACACAACAGTTACTGTTCTCTAATTTTGCCCACTTCTCTTTCGCAAAATAAAGGTTTTTGTTGAAGTGCCATGGTTATTAAAAAAAAACAAAAAACATGCTAGTACAGCAGTAGTTTAACCACGGTGGATATTCTATCAAATTCTGGACAAAAAAAATGACAGTATTTCAGAATAAATCAAGGATTAAGACTAATTTTGATCTCCAGTGTATAAAGATAATACTATCCATACAAACAGACTATAACCAACAATAATACAATGTTTGAATTTAGCCAAGATTGACTAATATGCTTTTGCAAATTGTCATAACTAAAACAAACTTGTATACACAGATGTGGTACTGTATGAGGCTTTCCAATTGGCTCACCCTGACCTCACTTTCACTGAGAACCTGATTCTCTCCAAGGATCCAACTCAGGACTTGTTGTCCTAACAATAGATCTTTGTCTCCTGATATTTTACAGACATCTCTGTTGTGGTCCATCTCTAGAGGCCTCATCATAGTGTTGTTGAAGTGAGCACAGCTTGACCCTCAAGCTGTCCTTTACAATCATGAACTTGAAATTCAAGAGGTCATTCAGGATAAAAAAAAAAAAAAACATGTCCTAAGTTAACACTACATCTGACAGCCAAAGTCATTAATGTGTTATGGAAATACATTTCTCCTTTGTAATGGTTGTGGAATCCAAGAACATTCTTCACTAATGAAGATGTAATGAAGCCTGGCAGTGATTTCAAAGCTTCTCTGGGGGCCTCATCATTGGGTTATGGAAGTCAACCATCATCCTTGAGTCTTAAAGATGACATATTATGCAAAATGCAATTTTTCATTGCTCTTCAACATAAGTATGTGTCCCTGGTGTGTCTAGAGACCCCCAAAGTATGAGAAAAGACCTAGGTCAGTGGATCTCAGCCAGGGGTCCTTCAGAGTGCTCCAGGGGGTCCCCAGAGAAATGATGATTAGTTTATTTTCATCAGCCACACTGAACTGCGTGTGTCAGCTGATAGTAAAACCTAAAACGCTAATATAGCAGACTTCTACTTGACTTTGCTTTTCATCTGTAAATGCTTAAAAAATGTTGAATTGCTGGGGGTTGAGGAGGATTGACTCTGACCCCTGAGGTGGGTAATTGCACTGAAGACCTACTCATAAAATGCACCGACCTCACCGATAGCAAATCTCACTCCAAAACTAAATTGAAAGTTGGCAGGCTTGTGCATCACCACCATCCACCCTATGATTTACATGCAGCACAAACAAGTAGAATGTTCCCCTGCCAGTTAACGTTATCCGACAGCAATTACATTCCCCCCTGAAACTTGAGTGGGAAAAAAAACAAAAGTACATAAACCTATTTTTGGCTGGACCACAGAAATAAGAGGCCAGCCCTATAAACACGAGAACAACGCAAAACAATACATTGTTGAAAATAGCATGATTACATTGTTGAATTCATTCAATTAAAGCGGTCCTCAATTATTTGCCTAAAAAGGACCAAAGTAAACATTAAAGTACATTTTACTAACAAATATTACTATGACCTCTACAAATTAGCATTTAGTATCCCAGAATGACATCATGGACACCACCGCTGACTTAATCTTTAACAATGTGTCCACAATTTGGCAGATTGACAATGCCAGCCATATACTACAGCGGGTTTCAACCTAGTCTTGTTTTAGGTGGATCAATTACAAATAAGTTCAATTCAGCGAGCCAGGACACTTGGGAAAAAGAGAGGGCTCTGGAGTAAAATAAGAAAAGAAAAGTTTCTGGTACATTTTGAGGTCAGTCAGAGGCTGATTTGACACACACAGCCACATTCCATACACTCTCTTGGTGAGTCACAGGCACAACTAACAGTCAATCCATATGTGCCACAAATCAACTTAACATTCAATCTGAACACAAAAGGATTGATAATAAATGTTTACATGTGGACATTAATTTCTCATTTGTTTGTCATGCAGTTTAAAGGAAAAATCAACTAATTAAGAAACTGAAGCTCGGCAGTGATTTCATACTCGATTTGGAACTGCAAACTATGATACACGCTACATTTTGGGAAGGGCCCTCTTAACAAATTCTTTTTCTTTGGAAAAGGGGATGCATAGATTACCATCTCCAAGGAAGTAAATGAGTGATGTTTGGCTTTCAATTTCACATTCAATCTCCTGCCCTGTCCTGTAGCCAAATATTTCTGGGAAACATGTTTGATTACGTACTGTGTGTGGACATTAAAACAAAGATGTAACTTTTGCAGGATGTTTTCCATGATGATGAAGCACTGACGCAATGCCAAAAGACAAACCTTGTATATGGAGTAATAAGACATTTTCCATAAAATAGTATTGTCAACTAGAATTTGACTGACTTTTTTTCAAAACATATATCAATATTTTTTTTTTATGAAATAGTCGCATTTTGCTCTATCTTTGGCCAATTCCAAATGATGGTATTGTCCCCTGAAATCTCGAGTGGCTGAAGGGGTGTATGTCTTCAGAAATCCCCACCAATCACAATCACACCGCATCCGACACCTCCCAGCCTCGTCAGCCCTGCAGTATATAACTGGTACTTTGTGCACCTAGACTGGGAAATATTTCCCCATTCTTCCTGCAGAACTGTTGGAGTTCAGTCAGCTTCTGTGGTGAGCGGTGATGGACGGCACTCTTCAAGTCCATCCACAGATGTTCTGCAGGATTCAGGTCCTGGCTCTGACTGGGCCACACTAGGACATTCATCTTCCTGTCCTTTAGCCACTCTGTTGTTTTTATGGAGGTGTGTTTTGGGTCGTTGTCATGCTGGAAGGTGAACCACCTGCCCATTTTCAAGTGTCCAACAGAGGGCTGCAGGTTTTCCCTTCGTTCCTGACCAAGTGCCCAGTCCCTGCTGAAGAGAAACAAGCCCACAACATAATGCTGCCACCAACATGCTTCACTGTAGGGATGGTGTGTTTTGGGTGGTGTGCTGTGTTTCCATTAAAAATAGCACTTGGAGTTCAGCCCAAAAAGTTCAGTTTTGGTCTCATCTGACCATATAAACTTTTGCCACATGGCATCAGAATCTTCAATCTCCCAGTTTGCAGGGGCGGCCCAATCTAGGCAAGGTCTGGGTGGAGCCATATGCCTTCCACTTCTGGACAAACTGGAACAAATTCTAAAGGGACTTTTCCAACACTGCTATTCTAGTTTTACATTTTTTAATTCATTTTCAACAATTTCAAAAAAAAATTTACTTGAATGTTGAAGGAAAAATGTGTAAATCACGCTGAAAAAAATATTCTTTTATATGTATTATCATTTCAGGCTGTAATATGGCACTGTAAATGTGTATTGTGTGTGTATATATATATATATATATATATATATGCAGTATAAATATCTATATCTATATATAGATATGTATATATCTATATATATCTATATATATATATATAGATATATATATTGAAAGTTAAAACAAGGCAATATTCTCATTTGTGCATCATTTTCTTACACAAAAACAGGCATGTTATAAAACAAAATCCCCAAATTAACCTATCATATAATTTACACCTTCACTGTCCTTTTGTTTGTCTGTTCTTGTGTCTGTTATTTCCTCTCTGTTCACACACCACAGTTGGATTTGGTTTCTAAATCCTTCCTCATCTGCCTCTCAGTTATGAGAAGGCTAGCGTCTCTGGAACAGACTGTGAAAATCAAACTTCCTCTGGATGTTCTGCAGAAAAGGGTGAGGACACTGTTCGAAAAGAGCTTCCACGCCCTCATATGATCAGTTAGGCCTCATCCATCATTGTCCACTGTTCTTCATTCTGACACAGTTGGAAGTAACTGCCCTGAATGTCAGTTTTATGAAATAGTGTTAAAAAGAAAACATGTCTGAAATTGTGCTCCTACTGCCAGGTACAAAACTCAATGAGAACAGCATGAAGTGTTTCTTAGGGCTTTCATCCAAACTACATCACAGACCTATGAGTGCATTTCTCTTCAAAATGTACAAATGAAACACCCTTTGTCATGTGAAAATAGTTAATCTAGTTCTTGAAATATCTATGAATCAAAAATAGAGGCATAACTCCTCAGACTAGAGGAGCTAGGAACAAGCACTGGGTCTTCAGTTACACCTGTATAGGGCCTACGGTTGAGCATCACTGGTTTGATGTCTGAAAAGATTGAGACTAGATGAGAATTAAAATAAGCCACTTCTCTCACCCCCTTCACCGCGCAGGACAAAAGCCAGACCTGACCCATTATTTGTTCTGTGTGAAGTAAAGCCCCAGAAATGCCTGTGCAAATGCCATGCTAAACATCTGGTGCAGCCCATTTTTATGATATCATTCACCAGTCATCCATTTACTGTATGTGTAACTCAATAAAGAAAACACAGCTCCATTAAGACAATGCAGGGAACCAAATGTACCCTTGCTCATCAGCAAAGCTTTGAGTCCTTTAAATCATGATCATGGATAGAGATCAAGTGTTTCATTCAGTGTACATAATCAGGGCTTTAAATTGACACCCGCCACCCTGCCAAATGTTGTAAAAATGAACTTTGGAGGGTAACATTGTAAATTTACTAACCAATTTGGCTGGTGAAGAATGAAGAAAATAACACTGCGTTAGTTTGAGTCGGCAGGCTGCAGAAATGATGTGACGTCAGTGATTGCAATCAGAATAATAAAAAGAGAAAGACTTTTTGATGAGGTTGGGTAGCATTGGATCATTGGAGTTGTTGTCCTTACTGTCAACCACCACTGCATTGAAAATCTATCTGATGTGACCAGTGGCGCCTGGCCATAGAGAGCGCTAGAGCGCCGCCCCTCCTGCTCTAGATTGAAATTCATTCCTATTTTATTGACTTTATTAATAACATTTTTTCATCTTATGATTACAATTGTGTGGTCAATGAGTAGCTTTTTCCTGCAATAAAATTAACTAAAAGCAACGACTGTATTGAAATATTTATCTTATCTCTCCTCTCTGTGTTTGCCGAGCTGACCCGAGCTGCTTCTGAAGGGAGGAAAGCTGGTCTCGCGAGTTTACAGGTCTCGGACGAGATTGAGGGCGCTTTTTCAGAGCGCCCCTCGGTTCCACATACCAATCATTAAGAGGTTGCACACACAGCTTGCTGTGCTCTATGGACAAATACATAGGACCTCAGGGCGCTAAAAATAGTACCCCAAACCACTCCCCTAATCTCTCCCCAAGTCTTGCCCGTTTTTTTGATGGTGACTGGTGAAACTGAAGCGATAGTTGAAGTGGGAGAAACCACAACTTGGAGCCGACCGGTGTTCTGAATTGTTAAATCTCTCAAACTAAATCTGTTTAAGAGAAAATCATCAGCTAAACTTGTTAAACAACTTGGACTGCATCAGCATGATGTTACAGTTGTCATGACAACCAGTGAGAGAGGAAAAGAAAATGATCGATGGTTTAACAAGAGGTTTGTAAAAACTTTACAGCTAACTGTCTGTTGTGATACTCAGGAAATAGTATCAGTAAAATGATTTGCAAAATTTTATTTGGATCTGGTGTTAGCTGCTTCATAATGTTAGCTGATAAAGTAATTTGCAAACAACAAGCTGATGTAAGCCGATTTACCAGCCAGATCAGCCCCGGGAGTCTGGATAGAATAGTTAGATGTAGATTATTTCCATAAAGCATGGTGGGAGGCTTGTACACACCAAATCCCAAGGACGATGGTACATAAAACAACAAAACTGATTAGTTCCACTCTGCAGACTTGTTTACACACATAATCTGTGTTAAGAGCACCTATTTATTCTCAACGATCAATACTGTAATGTCTAATCTCTAACTGGTTAGTGGTGATCCATTACAGTTTATAGACTAGCAGTCCCACTAAAGAAACACAAACAGCACTAATCATTATTGACCCTAGATCATTCCAGTGTTAAGATGGACCATTCATTTGCATTACCAGACTGGAATCCCACTTTAACTACACTAGTGACTGAGTTGGACATCCATCAGACAGTCTTCATTGACAGTTTCAAGCCTCTAATCCATCCATCATTCATTGAAATACCTCCACGAAGGCCACTTGGGAGCACTTTATCAGACTTCTTTTGGGCTGTCGAGGCCTGAACAATGATTACAGTCCTGCCACTTTAATACCATTATATGCTGACTAGAAACAGCATGCCATCATATAAATGCCTTTAATGTAGAATATGGAATAGTGTTTTTTTTTAATGGATGGAAAATGTAGTTGAAGTGGAGAAAGGATGTTACTACTTAAAGCTGTGGCTACCTGGCATATTTAACATAACTGTGGCCATTGGGATTCTCTGATCATGCTAACTTTGCATGTGCCATTTCATTTTACAGATTTGGGGAAAAAAGGACTTGCGCAGATGGGGAGTGCAAAGTCTGCCTGTAACCATGTCAGGTTGAAACATACAGAAGTATTCCTTTGAAAGGTTTTTGAGTAGAACACAATCTAGAGCGTGTTAGGAAAGTGGAACAGTCTCCAAAAGAAAATCATCTTCGTGAGTAATGCATATTCCTGTCCTGTTGAAAGTTATGGGTGATAAAATGCAGGCGTTTGGCCTTTGTCGATTTGTTGCCATGTACATCCAAATATTAGCCAAACAAAAATCTAAGTTTATATAAGACAAAGAAAAGGCCAATCTAATCTCCCTCGAACAGCTGGCCTGTAGTTGAAAGATAGAAACCAGGGATGTGAGGATGCTATGAGGAGCTGAGATTAAGAAGTGTGGGTGTGACAGGGGTGTTTGACTGGCTCACAGTTTCCAGCTCCATTTATCATTCTCAGATTCCATATGTAGAATGTGTTAGCTGCAGGGAGGAAGCAGAGGAGGCCTGGCTCGGGGCCTCTGATGGATCACCTGCATACTTCACAAGATTTCTAATTAAATCTACACCAAAAGGAAAAAGTACAGGTGGTTCGCTGTCTTCTACCTTTTCTTACCTTACACGTTGTAGTCTGGATCAGTGACAGGTCTGGAATACGTAAACGTCTGGAGACTGTTCTGACAACAACTGCAGTGTAGGATTGCGAGGCCAGATGGAGAAATATGCAGCTATTATGAAACTATCTTCTGGCAAACTTCAGCATCTGTAATAACCAGCAATCCCTCTGCTATGAACACAATTACTTGGATTCACTGCATCATTTCACTGAAATAGCCTAAATTCGGTTTAAGGTCCCTTTGGTTAGGATCAGTTTCTGCACAGCAGGTATATCAGGGTAAATGTAAGTATGTATGTAATGTAAATGCTATTCATTAATTTGAAAGCCTGTCTGAAGCAATTGGTTCCCCCTTTAGCCCCGAGTTTCCTGTATTTTATTGACCTTTTTTAAATATAGCTGATACACACCCACTGACTGATCCATGAATGTGTTCTGTATACTCGAACGGTGTTAATGACAATTGCTTTTTTGAATGATTTTTCATTGTGACTTTTGCATACAGGAATGTTTGGCCATACTATATATGTGCATGTGTAATCGTGTTATCTCAGCAATGAATGAAGAAAACGGAGTTTGCATAGAATATCAATAAGGATTAGAGTAAGAATTACTTTTATTCTATACATTTACATGGGTCATGTACAGTCTACATTTTTCTTCTTTGTCATGGATTTGCTTTGAAATCAAACCATTCAAAAATGTAGAATAAGTCATCTGGATGGAAAATTATGAGTCAATCTTGAACTACTTGTACCTTTTGCTAGCAAAGTTTTGAGTAAGGCCAAACAAGCCAAATTATTTAGATTATTTAGATAATGATACACAAATAGCAACGGAATGTCCAACTCACTGACAGGTTTCAAAGATTCCAATATTTAACCTTACAGATGAATTTCGTTCCTCCTTTCTTCACTCATCCATCTGGGATCGCTGCAAAGGAAAGTAATTTGAAGAGGCTTGGCCTTATCAAAAATCCTTGCATATGATTGGATAAAACACTTATCCGTCATCTGTATTGATGTGCTACTTCAACCGCTCACATCAAAACCAACCTGTGACGCTGATGAGAGCGATACGGGGAAAAGCCAAACCCGGATGGGAAAAAAGCCTTTAGAGTCATTCTCTGGTGTTCTTTAAAAAAAGAAATATTCTTTAGATTGGACAACACGGATGAAATAGCAGCATCAATACTAATCTATAAAACCCCGCCCGGCGGTCCCTATTGGCTGGACCCCCTGAAATCACTTTCCTATGGAGCAAATCCAGATGGTTGAGTGCAGCTAGGCGGAGTCAAGGCAGATCTAAATTCATCTGGCAAGAGTCAGGTTAACCAATATTATCCTGGTGTATAAAAGCAAAGAGCACTTCATACAGATTCCAAAATCAAAAGTTTATCTGTTTCGAATGGCCCCAAACAAAGTAGTTGATAGCCCACGAGATGATGGGACAAGATCCCATGAATTTGTACGAATGGAGGTAGGAGTACATTTTCAGACACTTTTACCTTGAAAGCATTCCATTTCTCCTGGTTTACAAAAGGGGGCAGAAGTTGCTGTTTGAAGAATGAAAAAAAATGTTTGAGAGAAAAGTTCAAAACCATGCATACTTTCTCACCTTGACACACCTGGTGAATGAATGCTAAAGTGGCTGTTCATGATAAATTTCTTTGAGTTCCAAAACACCAGAAAGGTAGGGGGGATGAGGTTATGCACAATATCTATTGTGAGTGTATTATCTAGATGGCAGTCGGTATGCCCCCAGTTGGGAGAAGAACAGTAGAGAGGAGAACCAGCACGGAAGCTAAACAATGTACTGCTGTGGATGGGGGCAGCAGGTAAACTTATTTTAGCCACCTTAAAACAGGCCCACCTAAAAAAAAACATCAGTTTAAGTGTATGCTATATTTAACATATTTTCACAACTTTATCTTGCCTGTGTTGAAAAACTGCTGTTGTCATAGGAAAGCATTGAAGAGAGCATAGATGGAGCTTCAGTGTTGGAAAGAGCTGTCTGACAGCAAAGTATAGCAGTGAAAACATTCTAAATATAGCTTACACTTAAACTGATACATTTTTCTATAGCTAAAATCTGTTTATCTGCTGCCCCCATCCACAGCAGAACATTGCTTAGCTTCTTAGCTGGGAATGTGCAGACCACCATCTACTGTAGATAACACACTGACTATGGATAAGTAACTCATACAACCACACTTCAATGATTAGAACTAACCCTTTGAGTCAGCTGGGCCCTGCTCAACAACTCATTTACTGTTGCAATTACTGTTGCTTCTAAGGGTTAATCATGGGCCAAAGCTGATGCTTTAAAAAAAAGGTGGTGAAATATGTACTGCTGTGTGTACATTTTATTGACTGAATACGCGCTAGCCTTCATCTTTTGTTCAGAATCAGCTCCTTATCACAGGTAACTGGCCCAACTTCCTTCCTCATTCATCCCCACAGCTCCACAGCTCTTTACAGAGTCGGACGCTCAGCTTCTACTGACTTCAATGGGGAAGTGTAGAGCAGGTTGTTCCACTGCAGCCAAACTAGACGCTCATGGGATAAATGCAGGGCTTTGTCCCGCCCATCGGACGCTCAGCGTCTCTGGGGGTCTATGGGGCAGTGGGCTGGCCCGGACGCTCGGCTTCTGCATGATGATTGGATGAGCTGTCTGAGGCGGAATCCTTTTTTGATTGACAGCTACATGAGCGAATCAGCGATCTTGAATAAACATCCAGCGGAGCATATTCCAAGTTTTTAATTCCGTTGTTGTTGATTCAGAGACTTTACCGACCCCCAGAGAATTTTTCTTTGTTAAAAACGACTAGCGTTATGTCTGGCGACTCTGTTCTGTCACTCTGCAGTTTCTTTCCCCAATGAGCAGCAGCAGCTGTGGAACTTCTCCCCTGGTCACTCAGACTCACACTCACAGGCAGTCACACTTCACAGTAGCCTGGCGCAGCAGCTCCAGCTGGGCCAAGGCCGTTTAAGCAGCCTAGCTCTGCTGCCATTGAGAGGACACTGATCAAGTCCCTGGAAAAGACGACCAGTTGGTACGACAAGGTCACAGATCATTTTCTTGAAAAGGAACGAAGGGTAGAAATTACATATAAATAAACAAATTTATGATGTAGGCCGCAAAAATGAGCTTCCCCTCCTTGAAAGACCAGCAGCCACCACTGATGTAGTGTACATTAATGTGCACTAAAATTACTTGTGAATTATGGGTATTTTATAGTGGACTATATAGCAAATTAAATTAACACAGAGAATTCGAACACCACTACAAAATGGCGTACACACTATATAGTTCACTACTTCTATGATAGGAAACGATTTCAAACACAGCTTATGACTTATTCAGACCCAACAATTTCTGCACGAGCAGCAACAAGTTGCACTCTTTAAAAACAACAACAACAACAACAATAATAATAATAATAATAATAATAATAATAATAATAATAATAATGTTTTTATAGAGTATTACTCTAGCAATCTTGTGCACACAGTGGGGATGGAAACCTTCTGTATTTGGTGCTAGATGGACCGCAGATTCACTGCAACAACTTGCCTACCAGGGCTTTATGTTTAGCACGTTGCTGCAGTCTTCATGAGGACATTGCCTGAGCATTCCCCACAACACATGTGCAGTTCCACAAAATGTCTTTAAGTAGACGTTACTGAGGATTGCTGTATGATGCTGAACACCCCCACGCCAAATAAGGCTCATCAGCTGATGCAGTTACTGAGAAGACTAAAGGGTTCAGAATTCCTGAAAGGGACCAGGGTGTACAAATTGTTGGTCCAGCATTTCAATTTAAGCATAATGAGGCCTTCAGTGACCCATTCTAATTAGACATGTCATTTTCATTTATACAACCCCTTATCTCAAATGTACCTCAACAACCTTTACAATCTATAGCATACAACACCCTTTGTCCTTAGAACTTAATTTCAATACCTTTTACAAGACCCTGACCCAGCAGTCAATAGTGGGGTCAGCTGAGTGGTTCTACATGTCTCTTTCTTGTGGGAACATGTAGGAAAGGTATCCAGCTTGACATTATTGGACCCCACCTTTTTGCATGACAGCATAATGTCCAAAACCACCCAGTCAAGCAAGAGCTTCTTCCCCCAGACTGTAAGATGGTTACCCTGCACTCAGACTCACCTGATTTAACATAGACTAATATAAACGCTCATAAACTTCCCAATATGCATTCTGTTGTTCAAATATTTCAATTTGTAAGTGATTATTTCCCCCCTAAAGGATCAGTACAGAAGAACTCTGACCTACTGTCCAACCAGACCAGTGGAAAAATCAAACATTAAACCTTGTTATCCTTTGAATAAGTAATCCAAATCTAAACAGCTCTATTTGTTTGTGTCAAATCTTGAACAACTAAATTTATGAAATATAGTTAAAAAATAGTTTGAAGTCCTGTGTAGCATGGCTTTTAATAACTGTAACCCAGTAGCAGAGCGTCTCTCTGCTGTAATAATGATACAGAGGTGTCATTACTGACGATAAGATCTCTGAGTCACAAACATTAAATCACATGTGGCAGGGGAAACACCTGCATGTTTTAAACATCATTGCAATCCTCTGGTAGGTGTACTCTGTTTTGTTGATACCATACGTAACCATGGTATCAATGGATCCATTCATCCACTGGGTGATCATGATATAAGTTGACCAGATTTCTGAAATGAAAACCGGGGACATTTACAGTTCAGCAGTCAATATTTCCTTAAAATTTCCAAATTTCCATTACCTATTAAATAAAAAAGGGGGACAATTCCCATTTCTTGTATTTTGACCATGGTAACTGCACATCAAGCACAACATGATTTTGACGTCAACCGGTAAGCCCTGCTGCCCAGTCTTTCTTGCCACATAAAATATTATTTCACTTTGCAAAAAACTGTTTTTATCCTTTCCTTTAAGTACCAGCTTCATCTCAACATCAGTATCAGCCATTAAAATGACATAATGTGATACAATCATATCCTCCCCACGTATTTGTAGTAGGAGAAATGCTGAGTGTTTCCCAAATAAAAGTGTAGCAGGTTGGCACTCTGGTTCGCAGCTGTACAGCAGCTCTGTTGTCTGACATGTTCACGGACCCCTTGTTACCATTTCAGGGAGTGATGTCATTGTTGACCTTGTTAATGTGGCAGACTATTTGATATAAGTCATGCTCAGGGTGGGAAACATGGAAAACAGTGAAATAAAGAGTATAGCTGTTTAACTGTTTTTTTTAATCTAGTTTCAAATGTTATAATAACTTTAGTTTTGAGAAGAAATCTAAAGTCAAGGTCCACTTGCTAACTTTTGAAACATATCTGTAACCCACTTTTCAAAGGGTAAAGGTAGTTTTCTAAGTTAGTCTGGTTGTCCCACTGTCCACCATGTATGCTACCTGGGAATAGGTACTGTATGTTATATTGTGGAGTTGTAAGCTGTTTTGTTGACTTGCCTCTTAGTAAAATGCTCTCTGGAGAGCAGTGATGCAGTAACGTTATATGCCTTGGGCTTTTATTATGAAAGGTAAGAACGAGGTAGTGAAGCTGCACTGCTGTTGACAATGTGGAAAGCAAAATAGTTTACCTACTTGGGTGAGACTACAAAAACTCCATGTTATTATTTCATTACCTTCATAAGTACAGGCACACCTCAAGCGCTTTCTTCTTCCTTTGTACCGTAAATCCAGTTGTCATTTTCCCAGGAGATCATACTTGTGGCAGAAAGAACTGCATAGTGAAAGCAAGGCTTATAGGGAACCAATCTAAATGTTGGTGGTGTCATTGTTCGGTCAATGGTATAAATTACCTTGGCTTAAATGTGTGCCCTTCTTTGACTGTGAAATGAGTATGTATAATTGGAAACAAAGTATGAATGTGTGGCTTTCTGACTTTTCTGGATCTGCTTCTTACCTGTTTCTGGAAAAAAGCTTATACTGTTGTTGTGGCTAATCGTCTTTTTCTCATTTTACTGCTGTATCGTCATCCATCTTTTTTCCTCTTTACCCCACCCAATTCTTTGTCTTTCTCCATCTGCACTTCTGTCCCATCATCCCACTCCACCCTCAACTCCAATTTCTCCGTGCTATTTTCTGGTTTATAGTGGCTGAGTCACCCCATAAGACATGGGGCAATTTAGCTGTGAGTAGGTCAGAGTCCAGCTGGTGCTGGTCTTGTGGTTGTCAGGAACAAAATAACAAGACAAGATTATTACAAATCCAACAATGGCACTAATGTCATCATCACAAATGTTTCCTTAATGAAAGTTTTCCTTTAACAAACATTTTGGATGTCCACCCACCCAGTTCTTCAGTCTTTAATTCATTTCACAGATTTTACTCTGACTGCATTCACACACGTTGATGGACTGGTTAGTTGTTATTGAGACAAAAGATGTTGAGAGAGAAGTTCAAACTCTGCTTTAGTTTATTACATAATTGAGATTGGTGAATTGGCTTTGCTTGAAAAATTATACAATGTATCAGATGCGTTTATTTATTATTGTAAATTATGAAGGCATAGAGAAATAACAGCATGAAGTATGATTATCGCTTGTTACTAAGTGAGAATTGATCACATTTTAGTGATTTTTCTCATTTGGTAAAAACATTACTGAACTAATGGCTTTACATGTTGGTCATGGCTCAAGCCACAGCCAAGAATGAAACCCACATTTTTTGCTTCCATCCAGGCATTTACATTGTCTGAAGTCTTACTGAAATCTACAAGATTGGATGATAGGTATACATTTTTATTGCCTGTGTAGCTATGTAAAAAGGCTATGCATAATGTCCCAAAGGTAACAAATATAGCGTAAACAAACTAGGCCCCATACTTGATCCTTGTGGTATACCCTGTTTGAACTTGCAGTGTGGGTACACTCACCTGAAGAAACAAAGAATGTCCTGTTAGCTACTGCACAAAGGATGAAAACTTGTCCAGAGGGATTCCAGTAATACCAGTCTTGAGTTTCCCTTTCACACATGCAGCAAATAACAGGATTTTCAGTGTCAGACAGATTCTCAATTACTGTAAATACTCAGGTTAGTTTAGGCGCGGTGACAGAGCTGATTCATAATTTGGAAATAAACAACCGAGTCTCTTGACATTTTTGTTGCCGTCTTTATGTAAATCACTTTTCTTCTTCATCCTTGGAGGTCTGATTTCTTCAGGTATTGCCGAGAAACGTCATGAACCCGCTCATTCGCTAGCTGTTACTTCTCCATGGAATGAACGGTTGTATATACACATGGACTCACTCAGATATTAAACAGACTTTATACCGTGCGTTTGTTGTCCGGTCCGACTGATTCAGACATTTGCGTTCTCACATACAGCTCCGCCAGGTAATGTCTAAATAATTGAATGACGGTGTAGTCAGTAGTAGTTTTGGCCGATATTAACATTGCTGTTATGGCTGATAACCAATATTTACCAATGTCTAAATAATTTGTATAAAAAAAAAAATTCAACATGTTTTCAATAAGGCTCCACTGGTATGCAATGAGGAATGTGCTATTCCAACTGGTTACAGTGTCTTGTTGTAGCATCTTGGTTTTCATGCCCAGCTCTGTCTTTATGTCTTTTAGTCGAGTAGGCAAGTTGAGGGCATCTAAAATGTCCAACTTTTTTCCCCTCATGAGCCACACAGTCTTAACACTCCGATTAATCCATTTACATTGGTTTCTACTAGCTTGAGTGTATGAGCCAAAAAGCCCAGGGTTTTAATACCACAATTGTCCATTACATTCTTCATATTTTGTGTGTTGTCAAAAACTACAGCATGCACATTCTCTTTTGGTATTTTCCACTGAGCAAACAACAGCTCTCAGATGCACTAGCTATAGCAGTCCCAGAGTGCAAGCCTGGACACTGTTGTACATGCAACTCTGCTCTTGTGGTTTCAAAGTATTCATCGATCCATTGAGCAATAAGGCTTAACATACTCATCTGATTTATGTCAGAGCTCCATGTATCTGTCCAGAACAACTTGTGGATATGCTTAGCTACCATGTCATTCAAAGCAGAAAAGGGAGACATCGAAAAAGTAGCAGCAACTTGGACGGCTGTAGTGGGGCTCAATGTGCTCTATCAACTGGGAAAATTTTCGTTCCTCCACTATGGAAAATGGTTGTTGGACAAGAGAAATCATCTCCATTATTTTACCTGTGATCAACTTGCCCTTTGTGCTGTCCTTGCTAAATGTCCTTGATTGGTCGAGTGCTTGATGCATTGGGCTATTATATGCATGCATATATTTTATTGGGCTGTGTGCAGTTTAGGCTGCTCTGCTAGCTTGCTCCTGATACTGTTTGTGAACTTCTGGATTGCGGTTCTTAATATGAGTGATTAGATTGGTGGTGTTGAAGGATATGACACAGCCTCATCGCGTTACTTCGATGTTGCAAGTATTGCTTACTGCGATTTGCGCGTCATCTTTTTTCACTGTCCACACCGCATTCACCTAAATCCTGTGCTGGATCGTCGCATCACAAACCTTGGGTGGTTGTTAACATCTGACCAATTTTGCTCATTGGACCAATGTGATGTATAAAAAAAAATGAATAAACATCGGCTACCCATATGATTGCCGATATATCGTACATCCCTAGTACTGAAAACTGCACTAAGGTAAAGTGAAATTCTGGCGCAAAATCATCCAATGGCCTTTTTTGGCAAATATATTCATCAAATAAGGCATCGAGACAATTTTTTCGTAAGTGTCCTTACACATAAATTGAAGCACCAACAGCGTAGTTAGTGAACCCAGAGTTTATTAAATTAGTAATTTGAAAGACTTACCTACTGGCCCCGTTACCAGCTCCTCTCGTAGTAAAGTCCATTCAAGTCGATTAGTATAGTAATACAAAATATTCTATTCTATATTCTATAATAATATAGTCTGCAGACATCTGTAAATTATTTGTAATCCTAAAGGCCCAAACGCACTAAAAGCACCAAGCGACCTAATAATAGATTATGGCAGAGGTTTTATGACCCTGTCCTCAAAATGACCAAGAATGTCTCTACAGTATCTCTTTGCCTAGATAGCGACCTTTTCCTAATATGCTGCTGGTTCTGTGGTGTTGGCATTTCAAATCGCTGCCTGCAGGTGAGTCAAATTAGGATTGTCAATTGATGCTTTAAGTGCGTTTAGGCCTTAAGAAGAGTTGTTTCTGTGGTATGTAATTCATGAAACCCAGACTAAATGTTTTTTAAAAATACTGTTATCATTAAGTACCTCAGGAGTTTACCTAGAGATAATAGATTTTACTGCACAATAAATATTTAGATCCATAAAAGGATATATTTAATGTGACATATTTAATGTGACTCTTGCTCTTGTCACAGCTCTCTTTTAGTCATGGAGTAATACGGTACCATACCTGTGTAGTCAAGTAGTCTCTGACTCCAGGGACCAAGTTGCCACCTGATCCACCCAGAGCTACATTTACAGAGTGAGTGAAAAATGACCATTCACACTGTGTTAAATTAAGTCAATTAATTATACTGCTCCTTGTAAATCTCTAACAATTAGTGTCTGAGTGTAACTTCCTTGAAATGGAGCCCAGACTAGAACAAGCTCTTTGTGCCTGGACTTTATCTAAGCAGGCTGTGTGTGTGTGTGTGTGTGTGTGTGTGTGTGTGTGTGTGTGTGTGTGTGTGTGTGTGTGTGTGTGTGTGTGTGTGTGTGTGTGTGTGTTGTGTGTGTGTGTGTGTGTGTGTGTGTGTGTGTGTGTGTGTAAAGCCTCAACAACTATGTTCATGGTAGATCTATGCGATCACATGCTCATGTTCGCATGAATGACAGCACCTGGTAGAGATTACCTATTGTAGAGCTGAGCATTGATGTACAATTAGCACAGGGCTCACGCCTGGCCTAGCCTGCTGGGCTAGTAAACAGCAGGGGGGAGCTTAACGGTTGGATTTTACAACTAACACCTGCCCCTTATGGGCCAGAGGTAGACTGCTCTACAACCATGCCATTAACCTGAGGAATGACTTGTGGCACTGCTATGATTGAGTCTTGCATTCTTTATACATCTTGTCAGAGAGGTTCATGATCTTGTTGACGATCATTTCTACCTTGGGAGATGATGTAATCAAACAGTCAGTCATTATTGTGCTTTTATGTGATGGAGTCAGGTGTGTTTAGGTGGATTGTACATTTGCCATTTGAGGGCCATGAGTTAAGGTAATTTGTGTCTTTCACCTACATGTCAATGGCTTTATGTTTGTGCCTCATTCCTGAGCACATTTTTAATCTTTAAATTCATTTTTAAGAGAACATTAAAGATACTGTGTAGTGAAGTTATTATCGTGGAAATAATAGTATGTATATGTATATGTAAGCAAACAAAAATATATTTTGTCCTGAATAAATGCATGTGCAGTTGTCCACATTGTGTGCCCTCTAGATCTGGAAAGCAATAACGTTTTGGGGGCGATCTAAGACGCTAATGTGAATAAAGGTTCTTTGTGTTGCTAGATAATTGTTACAGTAGCTCCACTGTCCTTAGTTGGTGGGAAGAGAGAAGTTAAAAAAGCATAGCTTAAGGCAAAGCAATTATTAAACTTTACATAACTGACAATTAGACAAGTGGGGGTAGGGGTTTGATCCCATTGACAAACAGGCTTTCCTCAAAATTCCTCTTTTAGGTAACTGCCAGGTCTTCATCTCACTAAGCCAAGGGACAAAATAACTTTGAGAAGAAAACAAAATACTGTAAGCTTCAGTTTCTAACTGCCCATCAAAGATAAGACAGCTGTGAACTTGCTCATTGATTGACCGACCACTCATAATAGTTGCTAACGAGTAAAAGCCATGTTGAAATCCACTTAGACATGCAGAGGCCCAGTATGTCAATGAAACAGCCCCGGGATGATCGTCAAAACACAAGCATTTTATGTTACACTTCTGTCTGTAAAAAACCTATATCTTAAAAGAACATACTTGAGAATGAGGCCAACATTACGTGGGCAGGTTCCTTAAAATAAACATGTGGTATCGTAGAGAAGTAGCCTAAGGTTGAAATGCAACGATCAAAATGTATTATCTCTGTTAAGGAGATTACGTTTCAGATTGTTTGTTTGACTGTTTGTCAGCAGGATAACAGATAAACTACTTGCCCAATTTTCATAGTGTCATAGTGGAAGTGGCATGGGCTAAGGAAGAATCAGTTTTGGATCGGATCTGAATCACAAATTATTACACAAATGATTTGTCACTTTTGTTAACATTGCAAGATAGGGCATGACCTGGGCAGATATCTTTGCTGTCTGAAGGCCCTTCTACTTTCCAACTGTTCTCATTTGTTTTGGATGGTAAATCAGCATTTTGTAGTGCTGCCAAAGGCTTTGAAATAAAGTCTGGTCCCTGATGAAAAAAAAAACATTAACAAAAATTTGCCATCGTTTATACTGTACAAATCAATGTTTTTTACGGGAAAACAATGGATCAGACTTTAATGTTTTTGTTCAGTCTCACGGCTCTCATCAACCTTGTTTACAGCCTCCTATCAGGCAACTGTTCTGAGACAAAAAGCTCTGGTTACCTCACTGCACACTTCCTGCCCAGCAGTTAGTGACTGTGATCTGCTGATTATATTGGAGCATTTAGCAGCTAAAGAGAAGAGTCAACACAGGACTGACATGCGTTAGGTGGCCAGAAACCTTTTTAAATGAATGGTTATGTCTCTTTGTGCCTGCTTGATCTGAAAATAAGGAACTGCTTATTAGTCTATTGCATGCAGCTCTTTATCAGCTCTCAACATTCACATTCATGTGGCTAACAGCGTACGGCTTAGCGTTTCCGGGCAGAATTGTGCACTGGATTGCTATTGCCAGACCATGAGAGTTTGGCACAAATATGCAAACTGTTAACCCTAATTAGCTGTAACTTAATATAGCTATGATGCTTCTATTGGACAACGATCCACAGAGAGCTACAAAAGTACTGAAATCTGAAGATAGCAAGACATTTGAAATTAGCACCTTGTTTCTAGTCAACAGTACAGCCAAGTGTGTTGAGCTAGTCAGGAGACTGTCATGGGTTGGTCCCAGACAGCCCTGCTACCAAGCAGAACAATATCACAGGTCAGCAAGGTTATGTTATCATGCTCTGCTGTAAGCTGCATTGAAAATGGCTCATCTCTGCACAGGTTGAGTAAGATACACAGGGCAATACAGTGCCCATGAAAAAATGATATTTGTTTGGATCCAGGATGCAGCACAATACATAGCAGCAGCACAATTTACGCCCTTCCTGTAAAGTTACATCCAAGAAAATGCTATTTCAAACCGTAAATGAAAAGAAGGGTATAGACAGTCAGTTACACACACATGCAGAGGACATAGGATTCTTTGTCAAAGCAGGAAAGATAAATTGGAGGTACTGTCTGGCAGCAACAAACTGCTTATACGTGAGGGCTTTGGCAAAAGCAAGTCTATTTGTTATGTGTGTAGGAGGGTACTGTCAAAACCACAGCACAATACTTCACTTTGTCACTTTGAAAACCTACAACTATCCTTTCCCTAAATGATAGGTACGGGTGAGGAATGATGTCCTGGAGGGACGTGCAAGAGATGCATGCAGGTAAAGTCTTTCTGCACCTACGACTATTTTGAGTAATTCGTGGTGGTGAAATTGATATGAGGTCAGTGCACTGAAGAGCCAAACTGTGGAAAACACTGACGTCAGTGAAGCTGGCTAGCAGGGCGCGTTGACACTACACTTAGAGACGGAGCCAAAAGATGAGCCGGTCAGCACAAATCTTCACTGTCCTGGATCTGAAAAAAATCATTTAGCAAATTTCAAGGAGTGTGTCATTGCCCTTTCCCCTTGAGTGTTGCAATAGTGCTCTAAGCTTCTATCAAGATGTCTTTGTCAGCACTGGAATGCTGGGGTGAAGTGCTAACAACTACTCACAACTCTGTACGTATGTGGGGGAACTGCCATTGTGTTACCATGTGGTGAACAGACTTTGTTTATTTGGAGTTCACACAGCGTGCATGTTGCCAGTCTGCACTTATTCTTTTACATTTCCTGCTGGCTCCTCAAGCAAGAGACACTCACAAGCCAAACAATTAGCTAGAGTAATAATAAAGTAATAAAAGTAACATGTGCCTCATTTTTTTAGAAGCACAATACCTATTTGGAATATGCAGCAGCTTTCAGTTATGTGTTTTATATCATTTAAGAGTTAATTATTTCAATGTAGTCAATTTGTTGTCCTGTCATGTGGAATATATAATGAGTGTAGAGTGTAGATCCTACCCTTATACTTATTCCCAAGTCATGAAAATTAAGTTTGCTGTACTATGGCAGAGGTAAAGATATTTAGCACTTACCTATTTGACCCTCTTACCATTTCATGTTGCTGCAAGGATTTTATTGTCGATTTTTTTTTCATAGCGTACACTATAAAAATGTCTGTTGCAGTTACCATGATACACTGCAGAGAATAGATCTATTGAACATGGGCAACTAAATGAATTGCACTAAATGGACCAACTGAGGCTTAGTTGCTTAATAGCACGGTTGGTGGTTCAATCCAATCTCCTGACTATGTGTCAAAGTGCCATTGAGACATATGCTGAACCACAAGTGGTCCTGATGGCCAGGCCAGGGCCTTGCATGGCAGCTCTGTCATCATCTGTGTGTGAGTGAATGATTGACAAAATGGAGATAATGTTATAATAAAAGTATGTTGTAACATTATATGTTGCATACATGATTGTTTACATAAAGCCTACAATATATCAGGCTACAAGTTACCGTATGTATTAGTCGAGTTGTATTTTACAGTAGTTGTTATAAACCACATTGGTCACTTTGCGAGGGAGACCTACGGCAGCAATGGATAAATCAATGAGAGTTAAAAAATTGCTCACGATACATGGTGATATTTTTTTTATTTTGAATAATTTTGACTAACTACATCAAACAAATGCATTATTGATGTGCTTGTGAAGAGAAACAGTGAAATAACATGTGACGGTCTGGCAGAGTGCCCAAAGGGGGTGGTAGAATGCTGGTGGTTCAGGGATCATGCTCTGCTTAAAACACAGAATCAGCACTTTAGCATGGCATTCACGGCCTAGCTGGTTTGTAACCAGTAGGCTTCTGACAACTTTATGTTCACTTCACCTGTTCAACTGACTTTAGCAGTTTAGATAACGTACACTAGACTGTCCTGCAGTTATCACTGACATGTGAACTAACCACAGACACTTCCGTCATTCATGCACTCATGGGTCAGATTTAAGAGGAGGAGCAGGAGGAGGCTGTTCCCCAACTGAAGACAGGAGGGAAGGATGAGTCTGGGAGCATGAATCATTTCAAAAATTTTAACTGACTAGTATTTTTGGTGTTGACTAGCAAGGAGAGCAATGTTTATTAGACTTGTTGACTAATCATGCACTTATCTAATTCATGGATGTATTCAAAGAACTGTATTCTGTGTTTCAAAGTGGTGCCCTATTCCGATGAAAGTTGCTCTCCAAGCACATGGGGCTAAAAGGGTTTTCAGGCTTTCTGCAGAGTCTCCACATACATGAATGAAGCAAAATAATGACCTGATATTGCTCTTTGAGAATTTCCTATTTCAATTGGGCATAATGTTTCGGATTGTGCTAATACAAAGCATCTCTGTAGTTTGCCAGCAGTTGCATTGAGTGTATGGCAAAAAACGTTTTAAAATTTTGTTCGGTCTTACAGAAACTGTTGCTGAGAATAGGCCAGGTGGATACATCAGTGTTAGCCACGATGCCAGTGTGTTAAGAAGCTTTGATAGGGAGGAGCTGGTGTGACTGTGACTGGTGACAGTATGGCTGATAGTTTGTTAGCTTGCAAAGCAGCAAACTGACAGCAGCCCCAAAAGCTGTGACCACTGTTGTGTTCTACTGAAGGAAGGGCAGAGTACTTCCTAAAGTTTTAAAAGATTATTTTAAAAAACAACGGCAAAGAATCTTCCGCCTGGCCAGGGGCTCTCTCTGGGGTCAGAAGCTGCAGACATCCTGGCTTTCATCCAAGTTGTCTCTACAGCCACGGAGGCAGAAAGAGCACCAAGCCCCTCCCTCACAAAGAATTTATAATGCAATATACAGTAGTTCATGAGTTGTTGTGATTGGTTCAGAATGTTGCTGAAGTGGTTCCTGGTTCCTGGTTCTGTCACTCCCAGACTGGCTCTCATTCATTCACGAGTTGAATCCTCCTCCCCCGGTCACACAGTTCCTCCAAAGAACCACCAGCTCCGGTAGAAAACACACTCCCTTTTCTGTAGCTTCCTGCCTCCTAGGCCGCTGACCCCTCTCTCATCTGACCGCACCTAGTGTTAACCTATATTACAAAATACTTCAATTGTGTATCATCTGTGTTAAGTTTATAATAAAGTGAAAGCATGCTAAATCATTTTTTATTTAACTTCTATATGTATACAGTGAGCAATAACAAAACTTCACTTACATCGAGACAAAAATCAATCCCCACACTACAAACTGAGTCTGTGATTTTACCCAGTGATTAAGTTGTTAGCTCCATGGGCTCACATCACACACCACCAACAAAGCAATGAAGTGAAAATTGCTTTTTCTAGCCCTTATAAAGAGCTTTTAGGGGAAATAAAATCCAAAATGGTTTAGTCATGGAAAAAAGAGAATTGTGTTAATTACAATAGGTCTAACTATCTACTGAGGGAGACTGACTGACAGAGTCAAGAGGGCAAGAACAGTTACTGGACTTTGTGGTGAGATCTGTCAGTCTCAAATCTTGGAAAAAATTCCAGGAAATAATTTAATGCTTTTTGATGAACAAAGTATATAGTAAATAATGTACTTTAAATTCCACCTGGGGTAATTTATATTCTGAAATGCATACAGATTACACATTTTAAGATTATCTCATGAATCAAAACCTAGGAAGCACTAAAAATTGGAATGTCTTCACATATCTACTAGACAGGTTTCATGCTGTTTTGTTCACTTTCTTAGTGCATACATTACTGAATTGTACTCCTCCTTTGCCTGACTGAGTTACACTTCAGATGAACACAGATGTAGTTCTGTTGGAACAAAAGTACGTGTAGGAGACTTGTGGCCTGGGGTTTTTGGATTTGCAGGTTCTATATATCTGGGATGTTTTCCCACAAACTTCAGAGGACAGCCAGGCCAATGGTTGCTGCTGTTATGTCCCATCAGACACAACAACATCACTGATTTGTCAAGGGGGTTATTTATGCGTTTATGAAGAGAATGGACTCCATGGTGCTGTGTGGTGCATGGTCAGCTGTTGGCCTGCTAGGAGTCCATGACTGATGGGTAACAGAGCCATTGGCACAGACTTCCACAGCTGCACTAGATGATGCTGCAATGCTGCCAAGCCAGGCACTCGACATTCCTCCATAAGCAGGAGAAATGAGATAGTATGCTTATGTAGTGGCCAGTGGTGGAAGGAGTACTCAGAGTAAAAGTAGCAATACGAACACAGTGTAGATATACAACATTAGACGTCAACGCATGTAAGTAAATATTTGAATGTATTTACTTAAGTAAACGTACAAACGCATTGGCATCAACATACACTTAAAGTGTAATTCCGGCGCAAAATCATTACATGATCTTTTTAGCACTTACATACAACATATAAGCCATCAAGACATTTGTTTTTTTCATGCATGAACTAGTAACGCGGAAATCCTGTAGAGTCGCTAACAGTCGAAGGTGGCCAACACAGAGTAGCTCAGGGCATTATGGTGATGGCATTAAAACGTCTTTTTTAACCACTAATACTTCTGAAAATAACACCAAACCTCTGCAGCAGCATGAGAAGAGTCCCTACACAGAAAACAAAGCAGCAACAACTTAGTTATTGAACCCAGAGTTTATTAAAAGAGCGTTTTGAAAGACTAACCTGCTGGCCCCTGTACCAGCTCCTCTCATAGTAAAGTCCATTCAAGTGGATTACCAAAGTCAATCCAAAAGGAAGGAGCCCATTGGTGCTTTGTTTTCTGTGTAGCACCCTTCTCATGCTACTGCAGAGGTTTGGTGTTATTTTGAGCAGTACTGGTGGTTAAAAATGACGTTTTAATCGACTTTTAAGCGACTCTACAGGACTTCTGCGTTACTAGTTCATGCATAAAAAAAAATGTCTTGATGGCTTATATTATATATTCATTCATTCATCTTCAACCGCTTGGCCCTGTCGCAAGGGGCTGGAGCCGATCCCAGCTGACATCGGGCGTGAGGCGGGGTACACCCTGGACAGGATGCCAGTCTATCGCAGGGCACATAGAGACAAACAGAGACGATTTAGAGTCATCAATGAACCTAACACCTGCATATCTTTGGACTGTGGGAGGAAACCGGAGAACCCGAAGAAAACCCACGCAGACACGGGGAGAACATGCAGACTCCACACAGGAACCCTCTCGCTGTGAAGCAACAGTGCTAACCACCACACCACCATGTCGCCCCTTATATGATGTGCTAAAAAGATCATGGGATGATTTTGCGCCGGAATTACACTTTAAAGTACCAATGACCCATTTCAGAATAATGTGTTATAGTGTTGTTTTATAATTATGATTCATTAATGCAAAGTTGATACTATACTTTATACTTTACTTATTGCTATACTTTATAATCTGTATCTGCTAGAGCTTGAGAATTCCCACTGGAGATCAATATAATTTTATATTAATCTGTAATAATACATAATAGTTCATGTTAAAGTAAACATTAACTTAACTTATGAGGTAAATGTAGTTGAGTAAACAGTACAATATTTGGAGTACAGTATAAAGTAACAGAAAATTGAAAAACTCACAATTGTACTCAAGTGCATGAGTAAATGTACTTTCCACCACTGGTAGTGGCACACAACACTACACAGTGTGTAGTGCAAACATTTACATCTATGTTTCTACAAATGTAAACACCAAAAATGAAAACCACCCATGCACATTACCTACAGTATACCCGTACTGTACCTCTACCTCTATAAAGTACCAACAGATTTATATGTGATATCAGATTACTGTAAATAACATGTCTGTTGCTAATTAGACTTACGGCTTTGGCACCTCATCAGTTCAGGTCTATGGGTGCGTGCAAAAAGACTCTTTCAAGCACATAACAACCCATAAACATGTATTACAGAGTTAATACATGCCTTGGAGTAAACTGGGGTATTTACTCACCTATGCTATGAGCTAGTGGGATGATTACCATTCCAAAAAGTCCCTAATATAATCTCCTGCCAGCAATGAGTCAGTGGAACAGTTATTACATAACTGAGGCTTTGAAAGACAACCGCATACTGTATGATGTGGCATGTCAAAATCAGATTACGATTTTTTGTCCACCAAATTTAAAGCTTTTATATGTATACAATGGGATTTGGCCCAAAGTTGGAAGGGCTATTGACACACTGTATAACTTTTGTCGGAATTTCTTTTTATGTTAAAAGAAATCCTGTGCTGGAAAACATTGGGTCTCTGTGATGCTGTTATTTTCTGCTCATTTTAACTGATTCTATAAATCTGGCTTCTCTGTTATTATATTAGGCATATCACACTATTATTATTAAGTTCAAAATGCATGATCAGTCAAGTCCAGGAACATGTTCCTTTTGGTAAAAGTGTTTTGTGTCCTTCAGCCAGTACACACATCAGATATGAGATAATTATTTAATTGCATCATTTATTGGTTTATTTACCAGGCACTGTGCACATTGATAAACACTGCTAAAATGTGCCAGAGTTAGCCAACGTCAAAGACAAATGTAATCCAGAACAAAATATGTTATCCTCAAAATATAACTGAGATTGCAGTTTGGTTGCTGCTGCACGTCTCCCATCCTAATGGAGCAATTTGCTTTACAGTGCTAAACTATAACTGCACTAATAAATAACATGAAGCCCAATATATTGTAGGCTTCAGGTCAACGATCTTGTATGTGACATACTGTATACTGTACAACACACTGCATGCTAGAGACTGTCAAGATCTGGTTCTGTCAGTACCCTCCTCTCCTTTGTCTTGTGTGTGTTTGTCTCCCTCTGTCTGCGTTTCCCTGCATGTGCTTCCCACTGTCTGTCTGTAGGTCCGGTAGGCGTTCCTCCAAAGCTGCATTCTGCAGCTGATTACACCAACACCTTAAAAGCCTGAAGCTGGCAGGCATGCAGCGCCGGACCGTCGTCGACCCAACCTTGGTAAAACTATTCCCCCCGGACTGGCATCCCCTTTCTCGTAGTGATTTTCACACTCCCCGTTGTAAGCATACTAATCGTGTTTTGTGTTCTGTTTTCTCTCCGTAGTTTCCCATGTTCCCGTTTTCCCGTCCGTCTCCCGATCTCCCGTCGTCTCCCCGTTCCTGTATTCCCGTGTTCGTTTAGTTAGTCTTGTGTTTGTTTATCTGTAGTGTTTTTTGCGTTTGTTCCGTTTGTTTCATTAAACGTTTTATTTGTAACTTTATTTTGTCCGTGTCTGCATCTGTGTCCACCTTTGTGTTATACCTGTACCTGACAGAGACTTTCTTTTTGCCCCTGAAGCTAACCAATGTTGGTTAATCCAGCCTTGTGTGTGTTTGTGTCGGGTCTTTTTGGAGACTTTGTAAAATAGATCCATAAAGATAAATCCGAAGGAATGTGCTCTATGATTATTTTACCATTTTTCTGTGGTCTTAACTGTTGTTGTTGGTGGTCATGTCATTTACATATGCCTGTTGTTAGTTGAGTCTATCGACCAGTCAGAGACTGTGTTCCGGATTTGTTGACCAATCAGAGGCTTTGTTTTAGACTGTGTGAGAAAAAACGGATAAAAAACATTTATGGTAATAATGGAAAATTTATCATCTGTGGTCTATATGACTGCGGAGGTGGTCAGATTTTTACATGCTCATAAGTCTTTTATTTATTATTTTTTTATAAACAACAAAAACCCAAATGGTCTGTCACGCCATCTTGACAGTCCTCATGTTAATACATTCCAGCTTAGAATGGCTATAGGCAACCAGCACAAGATACTATTGCGTCTCATGCATGATAAACCAAATGTTTTACCTTTTAGTCAATATCAATCTGTGTCATCTTTCCCTTTTCTCCACGTTTGCCAGATGAACACTCCTCAGAGTTCTCTCCAAGCTGAACCTGACAGTTCAAACAGTCAGAAATAAGAACAGAATTATTTACAGGCACGATCTCAATGATCCCTCTATAAAGACCTGAATCATGGGAAATTTTGAGAAAGTCTTCTTTGACTATCCACAGTCCTGATGTGGAATAACAGATTTGAAGTAACAGACAGACCAGACAGAATAAAGACGAGATAATGGCCAGAAGAAGGATTGCGCTCTCAAAATAACAATGTTTATCGTCAACTTTGTGAGAAGAAATTAAAAAAAAAAAGAAAGGTTTCTTCTCTTGCTGAGTGACTTACAAGTGTCAGTGATCTGGTGATAGTAGTACGGAAGAAAACCAGATAAGCAGCAGTGGTCTGAGGGAAGGACAGGGCTATGGAGTCAAGAGGGCAGAACGTCTGATCCATTCATCTTGTAGAAAATAACACCAGTCGAAACAAGTGATAAGGGAGTGGTTTATTACGGAGGTGTTTCATCATTCATCGTGTACTGACTGAGAGCTGGAGAAGCCCATTCCTGCTTTTCACCAGAGCGCATTTAAGCTGTTTACGGCACTATAGGTAGTTTATATGAACATGTTGACATGTTACAAATACTGAGCAACTTAAGTTCACAAATATGAAGAGGAAAGAGGAAGTTAAGTGTGTGTGTGTGTGTGTGTGTGTGTGTGTGTGTGTGTGTGTGTGTGTGTGTGTGTGTGTGTGTGTGTGTGTGTGTGTGTGTGTGTGTGTGTGTGTGTGTGTGTGTGTGTGTGTGTGTGTGTGTGTGTGTGTGTGTGTGTGTGTGTGTGTTTGTGTATGTGTATGCGAGAGAGAGACAGAGAGAGTGGAGAATGTGTCCAGGCATGCATGTGTAGGACAATGTTTAGCACAAATAAAGCTGAGCTGTTGACTCTATACGTGTATTCTATTTAGAGTATGCCAAATATCTCATTTTTTACCCTCGCTCAGCCTTCAACTATTTCCCCCCATGGTCCAAACCTTTTTTGGGCACTCAGGCTCCTGATAGATCAAGAACAAAGTGTTGTCTTTACATTGAAGACTTCACCATCAGAGCCATATATAACTGTGCCCCAGGACAGACAGTAATTAATGATGGAGATTTTGTTTTGGCACAAAGGCATGCTCCTTGAGTTATGTGCCTTTATTCTTTCTCAAAAGGATTTCTGAGGTATGCAACACAGCAAACGGAAGGACGGAAAGGAATGTTTTGGAGATGACACATTTTCAGGGCTGTCTTTAAGTTCAGTAAGAGTCAACAGACCTGAAGCAGACAAATCATTCCCAGCAGCAACCCTGTCTCCTAATGTATATACTACTAATTTGCAGAAGCAAATACATTTTGAAAGCAACATGATGCTGCCTGGATTCTGTTTTATTAACATAATTCTAGTATCTGCAAAATGTTCACTGTCAACATGTTGTTTTTCCTACAACATCTGCTTGTGTTAACTACAGTAAGTGTTTAGGGTTTACTTGGTTAAGGTTGGGGTAAGAATGTCCTCTTATTTAAAGTTACAATCTCAAAATTTGTATTTGGTGGCACCATTGGTAAAAAAAAAGTGGTAGTATCAGATTTTTTGTTTCTTTTTTTCCCCCCATCATAGCACCCAATTACTCATAATGCTGTTTTTAATAAAAACAGTACGCCACTTCACACAAGTCAGTTGAAGAGCGACTCTTTTACATCAGTTCTGCCTACCCTCTCTGGCAGACCAACCACTGCTGGGGATTGGAAAAAAGTCACTAACTGTGCGCCACTTGTGTATTTTTTTTTTTTTCTCAGGAATGTCGCCACAGATACCCGGTTCATTACTGCAAATGCAAGGGCTTTTGTTATAGGCTAAATCGCCCTTGACTGGCATTTATTTAAATTAAAATCTTCAATCTTTATTTTATTTAAAATTATTATTTAAAAGCTGCAGTTATTCAATTCAATTCAATTCAATTTTATTTACAGTGCCAAATCATAACAAAAGTTATCTCAGGACACTTTACAGAGCAGGTAAAGACCACACTCTATGACTTATTTATGATTTAGATAGACCCAATAATTCCCCCGTAGAGTACGGTGGCAACAAAAACCTTCCCTATAACAGGCAGGAACGTGGAACAGACCCAGCTCTGTGGAGGATGGGCATCTGTCTTGACCTATATCAATAATCCTGTTTTTTTAATTAAATCAATTGACCACATTTAAAGCTGAAATTGGTAACTTTGTATGAAGTATATGGTTGTTTTTTTCACATTTGCTGAAATTGTCTGTTCTGTTCCTGTCTGCTCCCAGAGTCTGCTCTGTCTGCTCCTAATGGCATCTGTCACTGCGCCTGACTTACAACAACCACTCAGAGCAGTGGAGTCTCTGAACTCTGATCAAAGTGTGAAACAAGGCTGTCTCTGGTGGTAAAGTCCTGCAGTCTGTAAACCCACCAGACACCTACGAGATATCTGTGTAATCTAACAATGTAGTCTTTTGTGGATTGAAAACTATGTTGCAAGTGAACATAATACACAGAAATGACATGTCCTCAACAATTTACCTATATCTAAAGGTAATGTCTAGGATTTGCAGCAAACATTGAGACTTTGGATTAATGTTGATTTGAAAACCTGTGTATATACAGCACCAAAGTGAAAGTTGAGATGCTCTCAGTAGCCATCAATAACTGCCACCTGTATCATTTGATGTAATCAGGACCTCAACAGTTTTAGTTTAAAATCTTCTCCCAAGCTGTTTCATCATGTCATAATATCATATTGTGAAAACATGGTTAATTTGGGTCTCTGTTAAATTTGGCTTCTTAACCCATAAAGATGATTAATCTCCTACGGCACACAGGAAGATGCATGTGTTAATAAATTATTTAAAAACTACCTTCTTAACTGCTACTGCCTTAAATCACAGGTGAACATTGGAAAAGAATACCTGCACTATACATATATCCCCTAGTGCAACATTTCACCCCCTGTACATTTTCATCAATTACGTAATAGTAGTAAAGTTGTAAAGGGGGTATTGTTTGACAAAGACCTTACTTGGGTTGAAACTTAAACCAAATAAAGCTTAGTGGAAGCAAGATGAGATTTTTAGTTTTTCTTTTTCCTCTCTTCAGTATTGACTTAGTTAATTCCCTGTGCCTGAGATGAAGTTGCATGTGGAATGTGCAAACATTTGACGGCCCAGACTCTGTAGGGACGACGACACTGTTTCTCTCCAGTGTATCTCAGTACCATGGTAACCCACCATGGGGTAGATGACTGCAGCCCTGGCAGAGAACAGAGCTCTGTCCGCTGACAGATACTGTCTGGCTGAAAAGACGGGGGAAATTGGGGGATACAGGGAATTCAATATGTGCAGGACATCAACCATTCACATGATGCATGCACTCACCTGCCCACTTACTCACAGCTTCCGAGGGAAAACAATCTTGTGCCTGGCGATGTCATACCAAAGGAAAATATTTTCCTGTGGTTTTAAGGTTTTTTACTCATCTCCCTCCACCCTACCTCCACCAGAGCCACCAGACTGTTATGCAATGCATGCAACAGACTGTGAAATAGGTAGTCATGTCATTTTATCTGCCAGTGCTTATAGTAGAATACGAAAATATTTATTCGTCCCGATTCACTGGTTGCATAAATTTGCAATGTCTCCGTAAGAGCTTTACAAGTCTATCACACTCCCTTTCCACCAACAGAAATCATGCCTGATGAACTTTCCTAAGCTGACCTCATCATCCACTATAGTCATCAAAGACATGTAAAAGGGCCCCCACCACTCCAACAAATCTTAGGCTGCGTTCACACTGCAGTTACAGGTTACCTGAATCTGATTTTTTTTGCTCAAATGTGATCCATATCTGATTTGCTTTTGACAGTGTGAACAGCACAAGTCGCATTGTATCTGAAATTTTCAAATCAGAATCAGGCCTCTTTTCATTGTGCCAATGAATCAGATACGTATCAGATTTTTTTTTTTTTTTTTATGCGACCGCAATCTGCACAGCCAGGTCACAATTAATGCAACTCTGACATCATTCTGACCCGCCCTGCACTGTTTTGTAAATTAATGACAATTAAAGTTGATTGAAACAAAAGCAAATGTGCCACAGGCGGGAGCAAGGAACAGAATCAAAACAAGCATGGAGGACAACAGTGAAGCAGGCGCCCAGTGAAGGGAGAGGGAAGTTTTAGACCTCACACTGTTTTTAGCATTAAGCCATAGAGTCCAACAATTCCCGTTTCCGTTGCCATGTACCGTTGTGGCATGATGTCATCCATGATCAACTGCGCATGTGGGTCACAGGAGCGTGAGCTGTTCACACAGCAATCAGTAGACAGGCAACATTTAAAGATGTAATGTGAACAGATTTTAGCATTAAATTGGAATGGTGCATTAAGACCTGCAGTGTGAACATAGCCTTAGAGACGTCAAGATAAAAAAAAACATTCATCACAGGCATTTGTGGGGGGGTGTTTCAGAAACATTCTAGAGGTGAACCAGAACTCTCAGACTTCCAGAAAACCCCCCAAAGACATGTTGTTGGTAGTCATATTTTTGTGGTCAACTTGCCTCTTGCTTCTTTAACACTGGTTAACTCAACTTCCCACTACGACTTCCTTTGGTTCCGATTCACCAAAGTCAAGTTCACTACAGCCAATACAGGATTTTGTCATTTGAACGTTAACATATGTCAGTATTGGGCATTTGCTGAAATGATTAATCCTCAGGAGGACAGTCTATTGTTAATATGTGTTTAAGATAAGCATAAGAAAATCTGAACATTGCTCCTGCTGGAAACTCCTTTTCCATACAAGGCAATAAGTCAGGGAGTAAAGAGCTCTGCACAGTCTCTAAGCAAAGATCACACTAAGTGTGATAAGCAGTGAAATAAAACAAGCTCATATCATATGTAATGATAATAACTCAAGGAGCAGTCAGAAAGCATATACAGTACAAGAGCAAAGAAGGATACTGTTTCAATGGAAAAAGATCATTACAACTTGCAAATAGAAATCACAAAATGAAAGTAACATTGATGCTATTTTGTATAATTAATCTTAATCTGAAACTAAACTAGCGACTTAAGTTATTCAATAAATTTAGTGCTGTTAAAAGTAAAACATTTCCCTATGAGGTTCAGTGGAGTAGACGTATAAATTAGCAGAAAAAGGAAATACTCAAGTAAAGTACCAGTAAACAATACTTATATTAATAACACAGTACTTGAGTGAATGCACTTCCATGCCACCAGAGGACCCTTCCTACTGTGATTACCATGTTATGTATGATTACTAACCATTGCACAGTATGACACATTTTAGCCTTATCGTTGTATGCTCAACAGTGCTAGTAATTTACTTAATGCATATTTGTGTCAGTGAAGTTGTGTTCATGATACAAAGTAGTTTCAGAGGAACAATCATGGCCATGTGGCAGATAGGGTTACCTGAGTGCATGGGACAAACCTAATACATGAAAAATGCTACAATAACACATATCTGTGCCCCCCATTTGCCTACAGGGCGAACTGCTTTGTGAATGATAAGGCAACATGGGCCTCAACATGTTTAGTCTGCTGCCTGCTCTCCACTGAGAGGTCCTGTTAGGTTTCATCCTGCACACACTGTGTTACTCCTGTGTTGTGACCCTGTCATGTAATGTGTCAGGACCAGTTAACCAGATTAGTCACATACTAACTTACTGAACCTAATGTATTTGATGAGAAAAACTATTCTGATGCACATATTCCAATCAATGATGGTGAATGGAATATACACATATTAATTACTGGTAGACAGACAATTCAGCAAAATGCTTTAAAAAGAAAGACAAATGTTTGGTGATCATAAAGTACATGGTTAATATTTAATAAATATCGCTAACTGTTTCTAAACACAACAGCCTTCAGGGTCGGCGCCTCCTCTCTTCCCTGGCTCAATGGTCAGAGAGAGAGAATGTAGCAATGGTTGAGCGATCTAGAGAGTGAGTGAAGAGAGCGAGCGGCATTCAGTGAAGACAAAGCAGTGAATCCAAGGAATAAAACAGTATTTTCTTATCATTTCACGCCAGTTATGTTCAGGGCATGAATAAACACCACAGACTTCCACAGAGCCCTGTTAGAACAATGGTTCTCAAACTTTTTTGAGCAAACGCCCCCCTAACCTTACCTGATCCACTGGCGCCTCCCCCCTCACAACAATAAAAAAAAATGGCTACATCCATTACCGACCCCACTCACACTCATACTATGTTCAGTGTTTCCCCTAGCTATAAATATTGGTAAAATGTGAAGGCCCCTTTCAAATAATAAATACATAAGCTTGAATAAAAATGCAGCAAAGAATATATAATATATGTAAAAATAAATTATCTGTACCACAGTAACATGTAAAAGCAGCAACTGCAGTACTAGAAGGCACCTTTGGGTAAATGTGGTCACTTGAACATTAATGGTAGATTTTTCTTTATATAGAGAAGCATCTCTGTTACCTGACTCTTTTTCTCATCTTCCTCTTTCTGTTTATCGTTGTTGTGGAATCCTTCCTCTTGTCCCAGGTCAAAAGGTGCACCTGAATGCATCATAATATCGTTCATTCTTTGTTCATAGAACTCACAGAGAAGGCAAACGTGATTCCACACCGCTGACTTTAGGAAAGCAGGTGGATCATCTCTGACTACGGCAGTGGTAATGGTGTGTGGAAAAGTGCAGCTTCAGGCTAATTCTAAGCTAATGTTACGCTCAAACCTCACGCTAACGCTGGAAAGTGTGTAGGCCTATTATGTGTTTTTGGTGTAGTTCCTACGCAGCTTCTTTCTGCCTTGCAAGTTTTGCAAATTGTCATCTTCTTTAGCGGTGTAGAAATCCCACACTGGAAGACTGTGAAAATAGACTGGGACTGACGCTGCAGGTCTGCTTTAAAATAAAAGTCAACTCACGTTTGGCCAGCTAAAAGCTTTTATAGATGTTTATCTGCGTTACTATAGTTAGCATGACAATAGCTGATGTAGCGTGAGTCTGGGTGTGTGCAGGACTGTACTGGGCTGTGTGACCACGGTTACACTGAGCATAGATAGACAGGAACATGTAGCTGAGACAGTAGAGGGGTTAATTCAATTCAATTCAGTTTTATTTACAGTGCCAAATCATAACAAAACTTATCTCAGGACACTTTACAGTGCAGGCATAGACCACAATCTATGACTTATTGAGGATTTAAATAGACCCAACAATTCCCCCGTAGAGTACAGTGGCAACGAAAACCTTCTCTATTACAGGCAGGAACGTCAGACAGACCCAGCTCTGTGGAGGACGGACATCTGTCTAAACCAGTTGGGGAAGAAGAGGAGAGAGAAAGAGAGAAAAGACGGACAGATGGACAGAGAGAGACAAAGACAGACACACTTCCGCTAACTATAACAAAATCTATAGTAATGTGAATATGACTTATATGTTATGGCAGTTAATACAGCAGAATGGTAGAAACAAGCACAGCTAAGGTGATAATAAAAATAATAATAATGGTGGCAAACGTGAAACCCATAAATTAAAATAAGCTGTTTATTTAAGGTAGCCTGTTTTTGCACCAAAGAATTTGAAAACTATGAAAGTTTTAAATGTAAAAACAAAAAAGAAAATATTATTACGTTCCCAGTGCCCCCTAGGATGTACGAATGCCCCCCAGGGGGCGGAACCCGCCCTGTTGAGAAACCCTGTGCTAGAAGGTGCTGTCGAAGTGTATGTGAATGCAGAGTCTATCGTCAACAGGCCTTGTCAGTATCTTACGTAGAGGTGGAGGGGCATCACAAAGCAGCCACTGGGAATCAGACTATTTGTTTAAGTCCACAGACATCCTACACAGATCAAAATAAGTAGAAAATGAGAAAAACTAGGCAGAGGTCTTGGTCACTGCAGGCACCACCGCACACTTCTAGTGAGTCATAAGTGATGGTTGAGAGGAATTACTTTTGTACTGGTTTATACACTGCTAATTCTACATATTATACATTTAAGAAAATGCCAATGAAATAAATAAACATAAAAACCTACAAATTTGTAGTGTATACTAGGCCATACTAAAGGTTATTTAAGTGTACAACAGATTACTTTATGTGTGCAGTGGAGGTCTGGCTAAAATTTTAATTGTCCTTTTATAATTCCTTGATGCTGTGTTAACATGAAATTGCCAGAAATGTTTTATTTGGAGAAGTGGGGGGATCTGGAAAAAAGTCAGTTATTTTTTATCAGTTTTTGGAACTGGGAGAAAATGTGCAGTAAATTAATTCTATTCTACTCTTGGGTTCATTTGGGTCTTTGTTGGATGGCATTTTAACATCTGTCACATGTCACATGAGAAAATACCGTAAGGATTCTATTTTGGACTTTGGACAGAGGTGACAAAATGGAAGAACAGAATATGGCTGCACACTTACCGTGCCCTCAGTCTGTTTATATTTGTAATAGACCGAAATGATGAAAATATATTACCGCATTGGATGGCGAAGATGAAATGAGCTCATGTTCTTTCTTTGAAATGTGAAAAACAAAGGACCACAAGCTTTTTTTCTCTCAAGCTTACTTCACCCATCTGGTATGTTATTTCTTTTAATAAGATGCACAACTTTGGAGCTCACCTTGACTCAACATGACTAAAATCCTCTCGTCACCTGATACCCCATGAAACATTGTGTAAATGTTTTGCAGAGATGTTAACTGGAGGGCTAACATGTCCCTGGAGGAGACGATATAACGCTTATATTGTTATGTCATCAGGGACACATTAGCTCCATTTTAGATTGACAGGAAGGACAAGAATGCATTAGAACACACTGTGCTATACATTCTGCTAGTGCGTAATGTTATACTGGCCATTACTCATGGAACAGGACGTCAAGATTTATTATCACCCCAAGTCCCTGTGTCTAACACAAATACTCGGCTTTATATCATAGTTGCACATATATGGATTGTCATTTTCATCATTAAAGTTATCTGCTGTTACTTTGATTATGATCCCCTGATGTTTTTTGTCCTAAAACAGTGGCCGATTATGGAACAAACTGATCTAAGAGAATGAACCTCTTGATAACCAGACAAAAAAACCACCTAACTAGCCAAAGAGGTCAAAGAAACTGTAGCTCAACACCTTGTCCAGCTTTGGACACATAATAACTGTCTGAAATGTTTGTTTAGGTGCACCACTCTATTGCTTTTACAGAGACGATGTCATAGCGTACGGGATCAATGTTTCACTGGAGTTTTAACACATTAGCCTCTCTTACAATTAACCATTGTGAAACAATTTTTTTATTATAAGGACCTTTTTAAAAAAACACCAGCCACGACAGTGATGCTGTGTGTGTGTGTGTGTGTGTGTGTGTGTGTGTGTGTGTGTGTGTGTGTGTGTGTGTGTGTGTGTGTGTGTGTGTATATATATAGATTATTTTACTACGAAAGCGAGATACATTCATGTTTACAGGAGTTTAGTTGAGATCAAAATGAAGGCAGAGTTCGAAGATGGGTGTGGGGCAGAGAAAGTAGGGAAGGTGTCCTCCTCCCCACACTTTACGCCCCTGGCCTGATTTGGCGTCACACCTGGTGGGATCCTATTGCAACATGGTCTCTAGTTTTCTGAGCTTATAATTCATATTTCCATTGTATCACAGCTATTATTGCTAATATTAATATCATAACATATCCACTCCTATGAATATAATATTAGTCATGCTTCTATTATTATTAGTGCTGCCATTACTACTATTCATATAATTCTAATATATCCACTGCCAATATTATTATTAATGTTATTAGTCATATCTATTATCATCATAGTTGTTAATGTTATTATTTTGGTTGCTGGGCATCTCTGGGTCTCTCTCTCGCTCCTTTCCTCCAACCGGTAAAGACAGATGGCCGTCCTCCATAGAGCCTAGGGTCTGATCCAACGTTCCTGCCTGTTAAAAGGAAGGTTTTCGTCACCAATGTTGTGGTTACTGTCGCTCATGATGGAACTGTTGGGTCTCATGATTTGACACTATGAATTAAATAGAATTGAAAATAGCGTTTTATTTTTATTTGAAGGCATACAGATGGGAGACAAATTAAAGGAACAGGAATAAGGGCCGAAACATGGTCCACGGATGTCCATGAACAAAGACTTTTTGTGCTACGCAAGCTCAATTTTGGGTGTCATAAGCGCGAGCAACATGAAACAAAAAGAGAAAGCTGAACCCTTCAGTTTTGGTTCACTTCCTCTCAAAATACCCATGGCTGACCAGCTTGATGAAACTCCAGTTAAAACACGTACACTACACTTCATCAGCTTTTCATTCATAAACACATCCCATCATCATCTGTTGTTGCTGTGGTTATGGAAACACTAATTAGCTCTACCCTGAAGACTGACTTTTGTTAAATCCACCGGTGCATAAGAGTGCCCGTTGAGTGTGTTAGCATGCTAACATTCACACACACACACACACACACACACACACACACACACACACACACACACACACACACACACACACACACACACACACACACACTCTCTGCTAATTAGCATTAAACAGAGTACAGCTGAGGCTAATGGCAATTACATTACTTTTGCAAGTCTTTGGTCATAAACCAAAAGAATTTTCAACCTGATGATGGCGCTGGATAAAAAAAGGATCACCAAAGTCAGGAGGTTTCATCCTCTGGACACACAAAAATGCAAGATTTGTTGAGATATTTTAGTCTGAAACCCTGGTGGTGGTCGGACCAACCAACAGTTAAATACATTAACAGTAAAACAATTCATCGAGCACCACAGCTGTCTACTGCTCTTTTACAGAGAGTAAGAGCCTGCTCACACTGTCCTTTTGGCCGCGGCCAAAACCGGTGTTTCAGCTAAAGTCTAGTACCTTTAAGCCATGTGAGTGGACCCGCTCCGCGCTCAACTGCGGCCAGCAGACCGTCCACGGCCCGCTTGAAAGAGGTGGGCTTTAGCGGAGCCGTTTGCACATGTACGAGCACGAGCGTGCGCACGTGTACGAGCACGAGCACGAGCCCTATGGCAGTAGCGTTATGTGCGCCTGTTCGGACATGTAAATAGAAGGACGGACCATGCGCGGACATTTAACAACAACAACAACAATGGCGGTGAAAGGTTCACGTTGGTGTGGTGCGGAGGTGGAGTGTTTACTGCAGATTTGGTCGGATGAAAATATTCAAAAACAGTCGACAAGACGCACAAAAACTCCGAGGTCTATGGAAAGATTTGTAAACAAAGCCACACACACGCGATCAATGCGTGTGACGTGTTACGCCGTGATGGCGTATGGACAGCAAGAAGCATTGGCCGGCCCTGGCAGTGTGAGTACAAACGGGGCTGGGGCGCGGGGGGGAGAGGGAGGGGGGACAAGTACCCTAAAGTCCGGGTCTCGGTCCAGGAGGACAGTGTGAGTACGCTCTAAGTTGTCAAACTGATGAATTTAAGAGCTAACTAAAAAGGGAAAGAAAGTTATGCTGAAGCAACTTACATACATACAACAGCCAAAGGGAGTTTTCACAACCTGGCAACCCAGAAGTTGTTCTTACATAAAATGGAGATCAAAATTAGAGAAAGAATTATAAATACTTGATTTATTCTAAAATGCTGTTATTTTTTATTGTTATCCACTGTGGCGTTACCACTGCAGTACTAGAGTTTTTTTTTAAATAACCAAGGCACTTCAACAATAACCTTTTTTGTGAAAAAAAAATTCTTATTATTCGTGTTAATCTAGCAAATTGGTGACAAATGACTTAATTATTGGACACAAAAGCTTTATTTTGTGAAAAAAAAACTGTGATCAAAATTAGAGAACAGTAACCATTTTGTCAGAAGAGAAGATTTCAACAATGTTTTCTTCTATAGGATTCAAAAAGGAACAGGAAGTGAAGAGGCCACAGCTTTGAATGACTTCTGTGATATGACAGTACCTTGTTGCCAAGGATTTTCCAGAGATTCTCTATTGGGTTTAGATCTGGAGTCTGGGCTGACCATTTCATTGTTTCAATATTCTTAGTTTCAAGGAACTACTTCACCTCTTTTGCAGCGTTGACAGGAGGCATTGTCTTGTATGAAAATTGCAGCTGATTGGGAGACAATTGCAGTTGAGGTATTGCATGTTGCCGAAGGAGGTTCACATAAACATTTGCATGAGAGCTGCAGATAAATAGGGTGTGTCCAGCAATTAAGTCAATTGTCACCAGGTTCCAGATTAACACCAATAACTGGGAGGGATCTGAAAGTGTTCTCTAGTTTTGCTCACTGCTTTTTTTTTTCTTTTTTTTTTACAAATTAAAGGTTTTTGTTGAAGTGCCTTGGTTATTTAAAAAAAAACATTCTTGTACAGCAGTGGTATAGACACAGCTATCCTATTCAATTCTGGACGGTAAAAAACAACAGTATCTCAGAATAAATCAAGTATTTATTAGTTGTTGTCTAATTTGGATCTCCACTGTTTGTCTTACTGCTTACTAATGAGCACCTTTCTATGGTAACACTTTCTAACAAGATGGACTTTATGAGGGGTTCAAAAGTTGCAACTCATGGCTTTATTAGTTGTAATAAATAGATAATTAAATGATAACTGATGTCAGATCTTGTCAGTGGCTGTGCAGTTTAAACCTCAAAAGGTGGAATTATTAAAATGGTGATGGCTTCAAGTTGACAGGTCAAATATTAAATGCACTTGTTATCTAGCAGTACTCAAGTTGTGAACATGTCGAGTTCAGTGCAAAAAGACATGCACAACAATGTGCAGATCACTTTATGATCAATCACATGATGTCATGCAGAAGGAGAGAGTGGTGTCTAAATCAAGTCAGCTGTCTAAATACAAGTTAATGGTGTGGTCTATATCTCATCCACATGGTACTGAATAAGAAACACAAACCTTTTACACCACCCTCTATTAAAAACACATCACAAATCAGACACACACACACGTTTTGGTATGTGTGTCCTATTCAATGCCTAATTAGCCAAATATTCACTCTGGGAATGAGCCACAGTGTGAGGTATTTACATTACAATCAACTCGGCTAAGTTCCATTCACACACCCTGATCAAATAAACAGCCAATATTTCAATGCCAGTCACTGGAGAGAGAACATTGTTTGGACTTGCTGATGCTTTGTCTCAGGAAACATTGTGCAGTGCAAAACTTCCACCAACAAAAAATAGATTTACCCTGAAATATGTTACTGGTGCTTGCCTGTATAAACAGAAAATACTAAAAGGTAGCTGGTCAGTCAATAGCGTCCTCCTCTGACGTGATATATGTGGTACATCTTGATTGATTACATATTTACAAGTTTGAGCCATTAGATGAATCAGAAATCCCCCCCAAAAAATCAGCTTCAGGGGGCATTCACCTTTAAAGTCTTCAAAGGCCCATGTCAAACCCAACAAAAGCTTGATTGTTTCTGGGAATACACTGTAGCTAACATTACAGTAACAGTTGTTTCCCTTCACTCCATCCGGCTCTTGTAAATATGTCTTTTCACATAGCCACAAGTCTCTGGGGACCATGGGAGCTGAGCAGGTTGTTACTGGACACATTCCATGCCTCCATCCCCGTACAGCTGTGAAAACCTGCAGCAACCTCACATCTGGCAGCATCAGCAAACAACTGCCGCTGCGACGTCACCCGCTCTGAGGTCACTGCTGATGTCACCAAGAGTCACCCACCACCCAGCTGTCAATCACAGTCCAGGTGCAGAAGGGAAGAGAACTGTATGTGTGGGTGGGGGTATATGCAGTTATGTAGTGGTACTGTGAATATGACATTTGTTAAATTATGAACTCCAACTTATGCTTACCAAAAAGTGAATTATCACCAGTATTAGCAGATATGAATCATAGTTTATTAATCAACATTTTACTACAAACTAAATCAAATCATCTTCTTTTTCAGTTTGCAGATCACTTCCCAGGATTTGCTTGTTTGCTTGTGGTTTGTAGGCACACACACAGCCAACAATCAAGGCTGTGTGTGTGCCCTGATTACCTGCCGCCACAGTGACGCTGGTACTCTTTTTACCTTGTGAATATAATCTAGACATTGACCAACAGAAAGAGACAGGCAACCATTCCCACTCACATTCACATTCACACCTAAGGGCAATTTAGAGTAATCAATGTACCTAACACCTGCATGTCTTTGGAACCTGGAGAGAACCCACGCAGACACTGGGAAAACATGCAAACTCCACACAGAAGGGCCCCAGCCCGGATTCGAACCATGAGCCCTCTTGCTGTGAGGCGGCCCCCAAATAGTCGACTGGCACTGGTCAACCAAAAAATCATTAGCAGGCTAAAATTGAATTGGTCGATTAGTCGCAGGAAAAAAAAAACAGATAAACAACAGTTTCTTGTCAAAATCAAGTGAAAATCTGTGACTGGCGGCTGGCCTTAAAGGCTGGAGGGCTTTTAATTTGAAGGGCCAGATACAGGAAGTTGTGACAATCACTTACTGTCAGTGGGTTTTTTTTAACACGGCAGCTCCCTCGGCCTTACATCATGGTTAGACAGTAGACAGGTCACGTCAGGAAAAGTCACGGGCTCAGTTATATAGATAGTCAACCAATCGCTCTAAGTGACAACCACTAGTTGACCAAGAAAATCCTTGGTCGGGGGCAGCCCCGTGTTTATGTCTGTCAGTCTGTCACTCTTTACGGCCCTAAATAGAAAATACATATAAATTAAGACATTTAGCATTTTACTCATTTCTTGAACAACAACTGCGCCTAACATGTGTATTCACAGTCTATTTGTCTGTCTGTCTGTCTGTCCTTCTGGTCGTCTGTCCGTTTGTCCACCTCACACGCATCTGATGGAACAGATGTGTTTCTATTTTAATCAATCCAGTTGTCTACACAGACCACGTAACGGCTGGCGTTTTACTCAAAGCATATTTCTTAAAGTGACTGATTGTTGGACTTGGAGTGCTGCCACATCGACCTACACTCAATACTGTGCCTGAACTTGGGTGGACCGATGGAATATTAAAGCTGCTGCTGCTGTTGCTTTGCTAACGTGCTGCTCACACATAGACTGTATATAAAGATGGACAGCTTTACAGCTCTGAAAGTGAAGCCAGGAAATCTGGATCACCCCCTGGTGGCTGGCTGCAGCATAGGTCATAAACCCCGCCCTGTCCATGTTAGCAGATGGGACATGGACCAAACTAAAGGAAATCAATGTACACTTCAAATGAATGCTTCCTAAAGATGGTTTCTGTCATTTTAGATCATGTATGTATGCTGATGCTGTAAAAACAGGGTAAAATGTAAAAACTCTTGACTGAGGCTAGCTGTATCCCCCTGCTTCCAGTTTTCTGCTAAGCTACACACGTCACCTTTATAATTTCAAGATGCACAAATAAATCTTTCCATATTATCAATGGATCAAATGACAACATGTAATGTAGTTACAAACCCCATATATAATTATCACCCGACTCTACATGCAGTTCAACTCAGCTGTTCTTACAGAAGTTTTTAGAATACATTCATAACAAATGATTGGCTCTCTAGATCCATTACATCATTAACTGGATGACTCATTTGAAGCTGAAGAAGTGAAGGAAAAAAGCATTGATGTATTTGCAGCTAAAAAATGCCATGAATTGTGACTTCCAGTTACTTATTATTATCAAACATCATCTATTATTTTAAGATTATCTATAGCTAAATATGAAATGAACTGGATTCACCTTTGAATTCTACACTCCTGATTGTGTGTGTGTGTGTGTGTGTGTGTGTGTGTGTGTGTGTGTGTGTGTGTGTGTGTGTGTGTGTGTGTGTGTGTGTGTGTGTACCACATGTATGACGTGTGTGTGTGTGTGTGTGAGTGTGTGTGTGTGTGTGTGTGTGTGTTTATTTGTCAGAGTGAGAGAGAAATGAGAGATGAGGAGAAAGAAAGAAATCTCCCCTCGAGGCCAGACCCACCACATTAGTTAGTAACCACACAGCATGTTGGCCAACACTAACAGCTGCAACGCCTCGGTGGGTTTAATGCTCAGTTAGACACCATCATCCAACTACCACACCCAAAGCAGCCCGAAATCCCCTGTCTCCACCTCTCTCTCTCCCTCTCTCATTCTTAATCTGCACGTTCCAGGTAACGTAACACTAACAGGGCACACGTGGATCTAGAGTGCTTGTTGTTTTGCAGCATTGTCGCTAAGCACTAACAGCATCAACATATATCCTGACAGGTCTGAGCTCTTTTTCTCTCCAAATATAGCTGCAAAACTCACACTGCATTTGCACGCTTTTCTTTGGTGAAGTCAGTTATGTCATAATGTTGTTTCCAATATGTTGGGAGCTGAGCGCAGAACCTGAGCAAGAGCAGATGTTCTGCATTAGCATCTCAGCTAGCTAGAGCTTCCAATGGGTGGAAACAGACTGTTGTCGAAGGTCCACGTGGTTGTATGCACAAGAAATGTAAATTTACATGACATTTAAAAAAAAAAATCCATACATCACCATACGTGCCCATGCTTTTATGCATTGTGTTATGTAACTAAAGAGATGATAGACTTGATATCTAACTGACGGTAACCACAGTGTGATCATTGTAGCGGAAAAAGAGCGCAGTATAGCTTCAGGCTTATTATTACTGTCTTGATCTAAACTGCTGGCTTAACATATACAGATGCAGTTGCATAATGGTTTTATTCATATACTTTACATGGCACGAGCATTCTGCTGGAAATAGCCAAAACACTGCCAACGGAACCTCCTCTCCCACCCTTGGGCATTTCATTGTCATTGTGAGAAATTTCTCAGCACTTTGGGCGATGTATTGACCAGAATTGATGGTGACAATCAAGTCAAACAGAAGTGGAATGTTAATCTCATGAGAGAAATACTACAATGACCAATCAGATAATCGGATTAATAGGGGGCAGGAAAGTGCTGCCCCGCATTAGCCCCTCGGTCTGAGCATGAACAAACGCACAACTGTTTGGAGACGTTATCATCAAAATCATATGCCCCCTCTATTCCTCCTCTGGCTTATTGTCATGTGGCTTGAGCCCACGCAAAGCATTAAACAAAGTCTGAGTATGGGCCAAAGCAGGGACCTTTCAACCTTGAAAAGTATCTCTATGAATAATTCTCAGAAACAAAAATAGGTGATTTGAATATGCGCTCGAGCTATGTCATGCATTTGTTGAAAGCAGGCTGTAGCACGACTGAAGTGCTAACGTCTTCCAAATGTGCTGTGACACACTGAAAGATGACCTCATGAATGCATAAACCATTTTGGGTTGGAGCCCTCTACAGTGGAAAGTCCCTCTGTTTCTGGTGAGATGTGAAGGCAATGATCACAACACTGCGCAACACTCGCCTCTGACCTCCAGGGAGGCTGACCAATCACACAAGCATGTTCCCACCGCTCTGGATCTGGATCTGTGTGATTTTGGCTGTCGGCTCTTGAGTGTGCTTGTGTTTTTACATGCATGGGTGTGTGTGGACATACATGTATGTTCGAATACCTATGCCTGTGTGTGGTGTGTGTTTGTGTGTGTGTGGGTGTTTGTGTGTGTATGTGTGTGTGTGTGTGTGTGTGTGTGTGTGTGTGTGTGTGTGTGTGTGTGTGTGTGTGTGTGTGTGTGTGTGTGTGTGTGTGTGTGTGTGTGTGTGTTCCCACCAAGCGATCCCAGAGTCTGCAACAGGTGCAGCTGATTAACTAATCCCCCTCTCTCTTAGAGGAATTTTGCAAGAGGAAAAGCTCCACTCCGTTCCTCTCCCAGTGGGAACATTTGCTTTTCGTCCATTTGGCTTTGGTCCAAAGAGAATAGAGAGATCTCAGCTGCTCTCTGGATAGACGCTCCTCATCCGTCAGCCTCCAGAACTCCAGGCCCAAAGCTGGACTCTGTAATTGGTTTTAGTGCGGCCGTCACTCTGAGGATATTAAAGCTTTTCAAAGAACATGAGCATTACAGCATATTCCTACAGGCAGTGTTTTATGATGCTTTACTAACAATACAAATCCTTATATTTGCCAAAGTTTCTGTGCAATAAGATAAACCACAAACTATGTTTTGAATATGTGTCTTTTGAAAGGCTGATATAGATTTTTCAATTAGATCCATTAGTATCTTAGCATATCTTACCAAAAATACAGTGTTCACACACGAGTTCAAACACATGAGTTGTCTTTCCATTACTGCGGCAAACAGTTGCTTTTCCATTGTCACTTCCAGTGTAAAAGTCACATCATGTCTGGGCCATCTTCAGGTGAATATGACCTGCTGTTTACCCATGGACCAAGCAGGGGTATTGTGGCCTGAGACAGAGTCAAGCATCTCCGGGCAGAGAGATGTGTGCAGGAGCTCATTTCCGTTATTGCTGAAGAACAAAAAAGGGATAAGAACGAGAGCATTTGTAAAAATGCGGATATTAGGGCTCTGCTCACTCTCTTGGAAAGAGGAGTAATAAATCAGCGGTCAAAAAAATGTTTAAACTGTGTTTTTAAGGCAGACAAGCAGAAAAAAAATCCCATTTCATCACACGGTAACGGAGATAAAATGAATACCTAATTATGTTGAAACGTGTTAAATATCTGCTGAAATAAAAAGTCTTTCTTTAGGCATCATACAAAGTCATACATTACAGTTTAGGAGTATCACTGTGTAACAACTCCAGCAACAAGCCTTCAGAGCAGGTCTGAGCTTTTGGTCTCTGGATAAAGGCCCGTCAGACTACTGGGCTTTCAGCCCGATGGGATATTTTTCAGACTATTCGTGTTTCGGACCACCAGTGGGGTCATCAAAGGCCGATTCAGGTGAGCTTTTTGTTATTTATTAATTAATTTATTTATTTTGTTAGCCAAACAGCAAAAGCAACCTGTACTTGAGCCCCATGTTAACAGTCTGGCACAAATAACGGTGTGAGACACAGCAAGCTTCACAATGGCTCACAGATAAACATCCATGTTTTACACAGTCTTTGGTTTCGGTTATATTTTTTATCATTGGACCGAGTATATCAAGTGGTGCAATGCACTGGGTTGATCTGTGCAATGTTCAGGGTCATTACCAGGAGGAAATAAGAGGAAACAGTTTTAGATAGAGATAATAGTCATCCTGTTGAAGTAAGTACAGACCTTGGCCACAAATCACAAAACAGTGTTGGCACAGCGACAGCAACAAGGCCTCAATCAACAATGGAATCATAAATGTGAAAGTTCCTGCAAGATTTCACACTCTAGGAGATTCCTCAAAGAATAACAAAAGGTAAGATGCTACAGAGGGAAATGAATGACTTTACTGATAATGATCGGCCTGGGAATGAACAGAAAAGCAGTGGGAATGACTGTTAAATTAACCTGCAGCCCTGTCATTCATCAACAGGGATGTGAGGAGTGTTTTAGTGGTCCGTTTTCCTCCTCCAGCTCCTCTTCTGTTTTCTTCTTCTTCTCTTGTTATAATAATGCCTTTCCTTCCCTCTTCCCACTACTTCTTCCTTACTTATCTTAGTACAACTGGTGTTGAAAATGTTACCTGAATCCAGCTGTGGCCCAAGAACACTCACTCCCTAAATGGTAATATAAACATGTTTTTGTGATTACAAAACTGGCCACAGAATAATAGCAATATAGTTCCTCCATGGTGATTAGCTGTAACAGGGGGAACAAAGAAAGATGAAGTGGTCCTGTTGGCAACATATCCAGTGTTGATATGTGTAATATGACAGAAACTGCAACTTTCCCACAGAAGACTGCTCACTAGGGTTTCATTGGCCCATTGACCAAAAATGACATGTAAGATCTGCATCAGTTTGACCTAATCAGGATCAGCTGTTTCTTGTTGTAGGTGCCACATAAAGGACAGCGTATCATCAGCATATCATTGTCAGACCTTGATACAGTATGCTTTATGTAAACATGGCAGAGACAAATAGAAGTCTAAAAGCTGCCATTGATTGATTTTGTTTTTACGAGTAAGGAGGAGCCGACTGGCACACCCGACATATGTAGCCTTCATGTGATATAAACCATAACTGCTGTTTTTTCCCAGTGGTCTGTTTCAGGAAACCAATTTGCAAGCACTGCTTGTGCACAGATCGCAAATAGTCCTCCAGTCCTATTGCTCTTCAGCCTGTGAACAATAAGGTGTGTCAGATTTAGTAGCTCCACCTGTTATTTCAATGTGTCAGATACATATTTAAATGCCATGAAGTATTTAAGTCAATATAAGTATTGGATCAGAGTCGGTATCTGTAGATACCCAATGTTAAAGGAACTGGTTTGGCTAATATAAAAAGGTACTATGCACTACAAAAATGCAACTTGCTAAAACACGCTTTCTATTTCTCCAATCAGGAACTAGTTACAAATCACCTGATTCACCCTCAACATGCTCTGTTTAGTCCTTTGTCCACATGTGCAAAAAATAGCCCCTTGTGGCAGACAGAACCATGTTTGGGAGCTAAGCTTCATGGCTACTACTCTGGGTCTGTTGTAACAACATGAGTCTCGGTTTTAACATGTGAAAAAATGTAACAACCCTAAAGCAAAATTTGCACTGTATTTAGGTATGTGGCGTTCATTAATCTCTCTGAGTCTGAGCTTTAGTGCTAATGAACAAATATGGAGAGTAAATATTTTGGATAAAAATGCTTCAGTCAATCTTTACCTATCCTTCCACTGGGACGGATGTAAACTGTATCCTCTTATTCATGTGTTCAATTGGTGAAACTGAAGCATATTTGTTACCACAGCAGCCACATTCTCGCAAGATCACGCAAGAGTCATGTTCACATATTTAACCAACCATCTGTTGGTTCAGGCGATCAAAGACCATACCATTTTGTCAATTATAGTAACACCACCACACAAATGAGATCGTCAAGATGTCAGAGTTAGCATGCTAATCCTGACAACTAGCTTCAGATGAGAAGTGAGGGCTAGAGGCTAGCTGTCACTCAAGAGGCCACAGTGGACACTCGGAGAACTACAGTTTTTGGCACTTCCTGATTAGATCAACCAGGAAGTCGAACATGTTGTTCAGTTTTGTTTAGCCGGAAGTTAGTGTAAGATAGATCAAACACACACGCACACGCACACGCACACACACACGCACACGCACACACACACACACACACACACACACACAAATTAAGTTTTGAATCCAACTTTTTGGGGTTACAGCTACACGATTTAATAGCAGACACGTGTAACTAGTTTGTATGACAATCTGAAGGCAATGACCCACATACAGACAGAAATGTTGAAAATGTTACAACCATGCCCGGTCTCCCCTTAATGTAAAATGAAAGACCCTATTTGAACCTATACATAGTCATCAAAATAGCCTAAAAAACTAAATGTATTAGACTTGCGGTGTCTCTTCGACTCATCCAATTCTTCACAAAAGGAGGGGTTAGTGATGTGTAGTGGTTTATCGTAGGTAGTAGACGAACGATGTCCCAGCCCTCCTTGTTTCCATCCTGGAATACATGTGCAGTAGATCCCCTTCAAACTATTTTCTCCGAAGGGTATTTCTTGTCAGTGAGGTGCTGTGTGAGTACTGATGAGTCTTGTCATGAGAGTTCAGCTCTGAGTGGTTTTCTGGTCTCACCAGTGTTCCCACCTTTCAGCAGAACTGACAAAACTTCTCAGATGAGTGATGAAATGTCTTCCAGCCTAAAACAGCAAGTCCACATGCTCTTGTTTTGCATCTGTAAAATATCACAGGACATGGATGACTGAAAATGAACTGAAGACACCAGTGGCATTGTGTAGCTCAACATGAAGATAACTGTCCCTTCCTGTTGCAAAGAGAACATTGTTTCTTGCGTGTTAGTTTAAGGCTTCTAGTTGCACCACTGAACATGACGTTGTAAACTATTTTTCAACAGCATCTGTTTTGTACCACTAAACAAGCCAGCACCTTGTGACTGATTTGCGCCTGAATCCTTTTGAAACTGCATTTTGCTTTTCACTGTGCAGTCTGTTTACTGGTCAATGCTAGCAGCTGTACTTTTAGCAACAATGTAGGGAAAATGTTGTTATATATGAACACAGGAGTATTCTTTCCCAAAACCATCCATCAATGATGATCATTCTGAGTTTGTATTATTTTTCGTCTGCTTTTGTGCTTTAAGGGCAGAGGATTGGCTTTGCTAGCTGGACGCATGTTACAAGTATTATGTGAGATAACTAAGATAGCTTTCCATATCTGTTAAAGTAGCACAAAAGCAAATATCTTTATCTTATGCAGCACAAGTTGTTTTCCATAACTAAAAAACCATAGCAAACATTTCACATAAACCTCTCACACTGAGCATTTAGATTTTTAGTAACCAATCAGATTTAGGAGCTTAAAAGTCAATGGAGAGGCTGATATTGACTTTTCAGTGTTGGTCTTGTCTGTTTCATGTCATGAAACTAATGTCTCGGAACGACTGAGGCAGTGATTTATTGATATTGAAAGGTCATAAATTTATTTGTGACCTCTGAGTGTGTTGCTCCTCAGTGTTGACCCTCAGGTCCTCCATGAGATGTTATCTGAGCGAAGAAAAGAATGTTAAATGGCTTTACAATGGCAGTTTAAGGATGAGAAAGACCCGAAAACTAATGGTAATGGTCAGGGACTAAGAAGTGAAACCAGGAGAGCAACAACAAAGAAACACTAGTTTAGAGAGTAGCTGGTATGGGTTGTGACAGTTGAATTTTTAACTTTTTAAAAAAAATGATGAGTAATATGTTCAGTGCTTATTATTCTTGACAGTGTGTCACCTCTTAAACAGCACAATCTCTACTGACATCAATACTATCACTGCTCATATTCATGAACATACATCTCTTACTGTACATAAAAAATAGGGGTGATGAGAAAATCAGTGTGTCATTTCAAGGACATGAGAAGAAATACTGCTGATGAACAACCCATGACCCTGCTGGGAGGAAAAGGAGATGAGTGAGATAAGTGATGCATTAAGCATCTGATCCACAGAAGCTATCAAACACGTGCTGCAAAGTTGGTTATCTTGTGTATATTCCACACAAATTGTTGTTGCAGGAGGAACATTAATCACGATTTCTGAGAAAATCTACTGGTGGTGACCTGCATGTTAAACGAGAGTAAAAAAATCCAAGAATTTGGACCATTATTAAAACAATCACCAAAACGTCAAAGTTTATATCAATTTTAAAAAAACTCATGTTTATATATCAGTTGCGCTGCATCACATACGGTTATCAATGTCTACCTGTGTTTCCTCCTGAAATTCAAGGCGCATAGCTAGCTAGTGACACCAGAAATCAGAGTCCTTATCAGACGGGGGTTCGTGGGTTTCTCCTCCAAGAAATTTATAAATTGGGCTGATGAGAATGCAATTGTGACGTAGTTTGAGAAGGGAAGACCAATGGTCATGTGTGACTCCCGTGGGGGAGGTCTACTGAGTAGGTTAATGTTTCTGTTAAGGATAGGAAAGGTCAGCACAGACCCCAGCGGCAGAATGAGACATAGGAACAGCCTACAGCCTCACAAACACTGACATGCACCGACCTGATGTCAAGTGGACCGGGCTGAATCCACTGCAGGTCTGAAACTGTGCAAACTAGAAACCATCACTGCTCCGAAGCATGTTTTCTCTCCTGACTCTGTGTTTGGGTTTAACCAGTGACCCGTTAACTGGATACTTTCAGCTGAAGGTGTCTATGGTTGTCATAGTGACCGCAGGTGTTAATAACAGGAATAGAATGGTAGCTAATGTTGAACATATTGTTACCTACCTGATCAGTCTTCATAGTTTTGTTTGAGTAAATGTGTCAGTGGCGTTTAGTTTGTTGATTGTTTTTACGGTAAACAGGGGAGCGAGTTCTTCCTAATAGTATCTATCTCTAATTCATTTTCAAAAAATATATATTTGTCTATGAAACCAGCTTGTGTAAATAATTGTGCGTAGAAATTTATTCACCACTTTGAAAGAAAAAAGTAAAACGTTTTTTGAGGAGATTTGTAGTCATGCCGTTGTGGGAAAATAAATGAAAGTCAAAAGATGAACTCGGTTCACCACCAGCCAGTAGCCTGCCTGTCAGCCTGGTGTGGTAAAACATATGTCAGAGTATCTCCTTTGTATACAGTCTATGAGTATCTCTTAAAAACATAATCCTGTTTTCATCATCTGCAGTCACTACGGCAACCACAGAGGCATTCAGCTGAAAGTTTCCATTTAACAGGGTCACTCGTTAAACCTGAACACTGGCAAGTCAGTCAGCTTTAAGTTTGATTCTGAAGTTTTCAAGTCAGTCTGCTTTAAGTTTGATTCTGAAGTTATCAAGTCAGTCAGCTTTAAGTGTGATTCTGAAGTTATCAAGTCAGTCTGCTTTAAGTTTGATTCTGAAGTTATCAAGTCAGTCTGCTTTAAGTTTGATTCTGAAGTTATCAAGTCAGTCTGCTTTAAGTTTGATTGTGAAGTTATCAAGTCAGTCTGCTTTAAGTTTGATTCTGAAGTTATCAAGTCAGTCTGCTTTAAGTTTGATTGTGAAGTTATCAAGTCAGTCTGCTTTAAGTTTGACTCTGAAGTTATCAAGTCAGTCTGCTTTAAGTTTGATTCTGAAGTTATCAAGTCAGTCTGCTTTAAGTTTGATTCTGAAGTTATCAAGTCAGTCTGCTTTAAGTTTGATTCTGAAGTTATCAAGTCAGTCTGCTTTAAGTTTGATTCTGAAGTTATCAAGTCAGTCTGCTTTAAGTGTGATTCTGAAGTTATCAAGTCAGTCTGCTTTAAGTTTGATTGTGAAGTTATCAAGTCAGTCTGCTTTAAGTTTGATTCTGAAGTTATCAAGTCAGTCTGCTTTAAGTTTGATTCTGAAGTTATCAAGTCAGTCTGCTTTAAGTTTGATTCTGAAGTTATCAAGTCAGTCTGCTTTAAGTGTGATTCTGAAGTTATCAAGTCAGTCTGCTTTAAGTGTGATTCTGAAGTTATCAAGTCAGTGTGCTTTAAGTTTGATTCTGAAGTTATCAAGTCAGTCTGCTTTAAGTTTGATTCTGAAGTTATCAAGTCAGTCTGCTTTAAGTTTGATTCTGAAGTTATCTCTTGTCAGTGTGGACAGCAGTTTTCACTGCTACAACGTTGCATCTGTGGCTTCTGGTAATACAACCACATAAAAGTCTACTTTACTGGGCTATTTTCATTATTACTATTATTGTCATTATTATTATTTTTTTTTATTAGACGGCACAGAGGTCCGGGCTATAGCCTAACCAAATGCCCAGGTCTTACAACGCCCCTGTTGGATTGCCTGACATTGTCTGAAGCCTCCTTTCTGAAGATGGAATCTGAGGAGGCTGCATCCAACATTTTTTCGTAACTTGAGACTCCTAAAATAATGCCCACTTTTTTACTAGTCACACAGCTGCTTCAATCACTTTTTGTATGTACAATTTGGGTGCAACACCATGAAATCCTCTGAAGAAAGAATGACGACTTAAGATTATTGCATCTCCCCTCTCTCTGAGATTGCAGGCAAGTCTTTTTCCTTTTGGCCAGCTAACCCACAGGAATGATGTGGAGAGCCCTCTGCCATAGCTGCCATCAGCTCATGTCAGCTGTGTCAAGTCCAGTCTCACCCAGAAGGTGTGATTAGATGGATGATTGTTTTTCATTTTTGCATGGATAAACAATCTTCTTTTCAAAAAGGGAAAAGCTCCACTACACCTCATGCTTCTCTCTGCTGGAGAACAGTGAAATGCAATACACCTCTCTGGTTTGTTTTCTGTGTTGTAATTTGATGTCAGTGCTGCACAGAAAATTCATGTGACAATGAAAAACAATTCAATTAGTAATTAAAGAGTAGTAAAAAGAGAGAGTCAACCCCAGAGTTTCGCTGAAGTGCCCCTGCCCTGGAATAAAAAAAAAACACCTCTGTATCAACATTGGCCGGGTTGGAAGGGTGGGCTAAGACATGCCCACTCCTCTCCAGAGTCTACAGAGTAGCATGGATGTTTTAAGGGAACTGGATACAGCGTCTGAGCAGAGGGCCTGTTCATTCCTATGAACGCTGCATAAATTCAACTGGCCCTCTAGAGACCAAACCAGCAAAAGGCTAATTTCTGCCTAACTTGAATGGGGATTTAATTATTTAATCATGCAGCTCTTTTGGATTTTCAAATTATTGGACCAACTTTGGTAATTTTGTAGTTAAGTTATTAAGTTAGCTAAGTTAGTTAGTTATTTTGCTTAGTTTGTGGCATGCGAAAAAAGGTTTCCATGGATTTACAGCCACTTTGTCAAATCTGGTCCAGTGCACTTCCAAAGGGGCATCAGTTAACAAAACCATCATAACACAGTCAGTGAGCTGTGGTTGACTAGAGGCTAACCTAGTACGCTATGCTCAGCTCTAGCTCAGCTAACAGGGCATTAACAGAGGCTACCCCCTAAAAGGGCTGCCAACAATAGTCTGAAGTTAAATATATATTTGAATTTTAAAGAAAATAGGCATTTGATTATTATCATGATTATTAATGATTAATTAATAGGCCTATTTGATTGTGAGGGGGAAAACTACTGAAGCTGTCTGCCTCTTGCGTTCTCAGGTGGGCCTGGGCGGCTGCACTGCAAGGACTGTATGACAGGAGTCACACAGCATCACTTTGATTTCTAAAAAATGAAAGTAATTAAGAATAATTAAGCAACAGTAATGATGGCAGTGAACTCGGCCCCATTGAGACTGATTTGCACTCTCTAAAAACAGAGAAAGAGATTGTAAGACACAGGACATTATTTTTCTGCTTATTTTATAATGTGTCAGAATGTACATCTTTGCAGATTTTCAACCGACTCTGTGTCACTACAGCACAGGCAATACTGCCAGATGACCGGGCGGACTTTTTACCGGTGCCTGAGCAAAGAGCTCCTGGCAGTGATACAGAGCTGGTTGAAATGAGTAGTTTCATATTTAAAACATGTTTATGTTGAAATAAATTTGCTAATACAAGTAGATCGTGATTGATATAACGCACAAAACTGGATATCAAAATATTTTTAGAAGCAATAATCAGGTATCATTTTTTATCAATTTTGACAGCCCAACATCCTAATTCTAAGATCATTTCAATAAATAGCAGCAGGTCTTGTATGACAAAGATGCACTCAGCACAGAGAGACTAACAGAGTAGATAAGTATAAGAGTGAATATTAAGAAGAATTACAGTAAGAGATTAAAACCATGAAGCAAGGAGACAGTGGTTGTTGATCTCACAAAAATTATGATGTGCGTCCCAGAAAGCAGCGACTACCAAACACCACCATGCACTTGAAAAACATTTTTTGCATTCCTCGCTTCAGGAAAGATAAAAGAGATAAGCAAAATGCACAGAATTCTTTTTGGAACAATTATACCAAGTATAAGGCTTTTGCCTTTAGAAGTCAGACAAGGAAAAGTTCAGCTCTTTAAAGGTCACGTTGTCTTCTGCAGGATTATCACAGCAGCAAATGCTACTTACTCTCCCAGTGGATGAGAGGAGATGAGATTCCACTTCATCATCTCTTGTTTAGCAAGAAGCAGATGGAGCGCTTTCTGGGAGAACAAAAACCTCTGATGTTTTGCATAAATCACATCCACAGAGATTACACTGATGATTGGATGGAGACCTCACAAACTCTTACTCTATTTACTAGAGATTATAATAGATAGAGAGATAAAATCAATTGCTTCTGGATAGATACACAGATAGACAGACGGACAGATGGGTGGTCTGGTTTTTCTCCAAAGGGTTTCCTTCATGATCTAATCTGCACATTTCAAATTAGGACCCTAACGTGCTCTTTCCATTCCCGCTTGAATGATTAGATCTCGGAGACCAGCTGAGGCCTGAAGGATGGTTAGTGTACCCAGGCTGAGATGAGAGTGCTTCTGGTAATGGGAGGGAAAGTGAAAAGGAAAGAAGACAGGGAGGCACAGAAAGATAATTTATTAAAATGAAAAGGACAGGCAGAAAGACAGGCAGCCTAACAAAGTGCTAACCATATTGAATTAAAATCATGGGTCACTGCACAGTTCTACCTCTGCTGATTATCTTGTTCAACTCTGAGATCACTGATGGATCTCCCTCAATCATAAAACTCTGATCATTAGCTGATTACACTGTGAAATTGGGTTGTTATTAAATTGCAATGACATTTGCAATAAAAGTGATTGCACAGACAGCATGCCAGTAAAGGATTATAGCTAATATCATTTGCAGCCTTGCAAATCCTAATCAGCTTAATAAGAATCAGTACAAGTGGTAACTGTTGGACAGCCAGATCAACCAAATCTCCCTTTTTTATTTATACAACAGTTGACACGGACTAACACCATCAAGTTTTCAAAGACTTCTAATCTACTCTGAGCTAAGTTCCACTGGTCACTAAAAAGTGTCCCATTTAGTTTGTAGCATAGTTCTCATGTGATCTTCTGTTCTCACTCTTTAGATGAATCAAATGAAATACTATCTTGGTTATATTCATAGTTATACACTTGGGAGCAGCAGAAACAAGTTATGCACACACATGCAGACATGTTGATTTGCTAACAGACATGGAAGACCAAAGCCTTCATCTGGTGCAATCCAACAAATGTAAGTCCAAGTTTCACTTGCATTTTAACTCTGTTTTGGTCTTCACCAACTCAGAAGAATAATATCTGTCTCTGTAGCTGCTAAATACTCCAATGGATTCATGAGCTAGACGCTAACTTTGACTGTTTGCTGTTTGATGGTGGGCAGCTAGAGTGCAGTGGTTTTATAGTTGGGCCAGAACTGGTCTGATATTTAAGATGCAGTCAGTAACATTTGTTTGATTCTATTCACTGAAACCGACACTATGCTCCAATAGAAAAACATGAATTATCCGGTTTTAGGCAGGGAAAAACACGCCTCTACATGCACCTATAGAGCCTGTTGTTTGTTTTGGAAAATCCACCGCGCCCATATCATCCTGTTTACTTAGTGCAGTTCACAGTTTGTGCATATGCCACAGATCCCACCTCCCCCTTCGCGCATGTTACAATATCACAGACACACGCCTTAAGCTTACATTCGCTAATGACATTAGCAGTTGCTATCTATGAGTAAGTTAGCCAGCCTACCTCTGTGTCGCGTGTATTCTATGCCGTTTATTGATGAGAGAAGACACGGCGCATTCACAGGAATCTGGTGCACAAGCACTGACGAGCACTCGATGGGAGGGAGCGGAGGAGCTCAGTGGTAGAGGGGGAGGGGTGTGAGAGTTGTAAACATTCAAAATTTGACTGAGTCAACTCAATCTGCCAGACTTGCCGACTGCAGCTTTAAGCAAAACCACAGACCAGTCCAGTATATGGAAGTTTACCCCTAGGTGTAGTACTTGACTCTGCAGTGGGACATTATGAGACTGATGAGCTCAAGAGTTTAGTGACTCCAGTCCACTTGGTTGTGGTAATATATTTCTAAGCTGGTTTACCCAACACCAATAAACACTAATTAGGAAGAACAAGCAGCGAGTGAATCGGCACAAGCAGCACAACTACTATGTTGCCATATTGGCATGTCTCGTCACCCCAAGGAACGTAATATTTTTTCTAGTGAATAAACACAACCCTGTAGTTTCAGGGTGATGGTCTATGTTCCACCAGCTTTCTTAGCTTTTTCGAAATAATGTATAAACCAAATAACGCACAAAATGTCAAGAAAGGATACAGTCTTAGCCCAACTAAAAGTTTGTACATTTCACCAAACTAAGACTAGTTTAATTGCCTTGTTAACTCAGTAAACTGACAGAAACCAAATAAACTCTCACTGACTCAGATTATACTGACAGAAACAGTAAGTTTACCTCGTAAAACACACTTCATTCAAACACGACAGAAACTAAATAAAGACCAGCTGACCTGAAATCCACATAACTGTAGTTAATAGAGCCTTTTTTCTGAAAACAGCGTCTTGAAACGTCGCTATAGAAGCGGTGAGAGTGAGGCAAAAACATCAAGCTACAGATTGAGCTGAAGCTCTTTATAAAGCTCTGAAAAGCCAAAGAGGGCTGTGGACTCAGCTAGTATTGTCTGTAGGTTCATCACTACCAGCGATTGTGTGACACATTGACACATTATTTTTTTTACATTTCCATTTGATACATTGTTATAATAAAAAGATTATTAGATTATAAGTCGCAGTTTTTTTATAGTTTGGTCGGGGGTGCGACTTATACTCTGGAGCGACTTATGTGTGAAATTATTAACACATTACCGTAAAATATCAAATAATAGCCCGGGCTATTATTTATGTCAGTCACCTAAGAGACTAGGCGTATATCAGCAATCGTCACACACACGTCAACCAATCAAAATTCGGCGGGGGCAGGTCATGGCAGAAGTGCATTGTGAAAAAAAAGATGCTACCTGCTACTTCTGTACCTATGAGTTGGCAGAGTTGTTCAGAAGTGACACCGAGGAAGAAGAGTTCATTGGATTTAGTGATTAGCAGTGACAGGTTGTTTGGTAAATGTATAGCATGTTCTATATGTTATAGTTATTTGAATGACTCTGACCGTAATATGTTACGTTACCATACCAGGCACGTTCTCAGTTCGTTGTTTATGCGTCATATAACGTACACTTATTCAGCCTGTTGTTCTCTATTCTATTTTTATTTTAAATTGCCTTTCAAGATGAAATGTCTGTTCTTGGTGTTGGATTTTATCAAATACATTTCCCCAAAAAATGCGACTTATACTCGAGTGCAACATATTTATGTTTTTTTCCTTCTTTATTTTGCATTTTCAGCTGGTGAGACTTATACTCCGGAGCGACTTTTAATCCGAAAAATACGGTAATTATAGCCATGGATGGATTAATGAACGGGCCTACCTGGCACACGCCCGGGGGCTCATAAGGTCATTGGCCAATAAAGTCAGGGGCCCTCACTGAATAAAAGCACAAAACGACCAAAAATTACCAGAAAGTCACGAAAAATGACTATAGGGATGCAAAACGACCACAAAGAGATGCTAAATGACCCAAAAAGAAGAGCACATAGACAAAAAATGACAGCGAAGACACGCAGAATGATTCAAAATAGATATAAAAATGACCACACAGAGAAACAATAGATGACATAAAAACATGAAATGTCTAAAAACAGATGCAAAACAATCACAGAGCTGCAAAACCAAACAGAAACAAAATGACCACATAGAAAACCGTAGCGAAAGAGACCCAAAATGACTATGAAACGACTAAAAGTCGACTCTTTTGAATGTTGTTCCTGTGTAGACAGAGTGGGGGGCCTCTTACATGTCTGTGCCGAGGGGCCCATTAGTCTCACGGAATCCGTCCATGGGTATAGCCACTTTAAATAAAGACAACTTGTTATATGAAACTTCTCTTTGTCTTTCAAATACAATCCTTTTTATTTGTAAAAGTTTGAGTTTTGTCTATTACCCTCCATGGGTGACTGGAACATCAGGTCTCCAGAAAGACCGGTTGCTGCTCACGCTCCTCTCAGTCTGCCTCGTTGGGCTGTATGTAAACATGAACCTACAGTACAGAATGCTTGGATCAGCCTGTACTCTGAGAGGTCACACAGGGTTCAGGCCTTTGATCATCCACCAATAGGAAGATCAGCATGGTCAGCTGCCAGCTAAAACGGTCTGAGGAGCTGCAGGTAGTCCTGTAAACAGAGAAACCCAGTGAAAACTGATCCATTAAAGACCAAATAGGGCCAGTTCTTCTCTAAACTACTGATGCAGGGCTCAGGTCACATGTCCGGCTGTCCCCCACACTGCCCGTTTTTAAACCAGACCTCAAAAGGCACTTTTTTTCATTGGCTTTTGGCTCGCTTAGCGTGCTTTTATTACTATAATGTGCTGTTGGTTTTAAGTTGGTCTTAGTGTTTTCTTGCATTGTTTTTATGTCTCACTGTAAAACACTTTGGTCAACTTTGTGTTTTTAAATGTGCTTTATGAGTACATTTGGATTGGCTTGGAATGAAACCAGAATTATTCAGCTGCAAACGTAGCATGGCCAACGTGTGTGAGATCTTTTAAGAATCAATTTGCTTGTTGTCTTATTTTTGCTATTAGATTTAGTGTGTCTTTCTCTATCTTTTCCTTTTTACATTTTTTTTTTAAATTATTACTTTATTTTACGTTATCTACTTTTGTTACACGTTATTCGGTTACTTGTTTTTTGTTATTATGACCTTGTCTGACGTGGGTTGTTGGGGGGGATAGCAGGAAGTTGGGGTTTTTTTGTGTGTGGTTTTCTTTTTTTTCTTCACCTTAAAGCAGATGTACTGTACACCTGTTTCTGTGTTAAGGTCTGCAAAAATCAATAAAATAATTTGAATCAATGTTCAACTGTCTAATTATCTTCTCAATCTTTGCATACTCCTTTCTGACTTTTTTAACTGTTGCTGTAGCTGTATTGGCTGTAGTCTTTTCGCTCTTCTCCTGTGCTTTGTTTTACCCCTTGGAGACCAATAAAGTGCTAGTTTTTTTCCGATCATATAAAAAAAGGCACTGGCCATATATATCTCCCAACAATCCTATGCTTCTCTTTTTCTTCCATTAGAAAATTGCAGCCGTACCTCTAAATCTTTACTTAGTTTTCTCTGTTCAAGTTAAGTTCATCAAATTATTCTAGTTTTGCTTCTGTTTTTCTGACATGCATGTTACCTTAGCTATAGGGATGAGGAGGGGTCATTATTAATTAAGTGTATGTATGGTTTGGGTTGTAAATACAGTAAGAGCACTGGGACAGTTGTTTGAGTTGTATAAATGTGATTTTATTTTTTAAGTTATGGAGAAGAATGGAAATGTATATACTGAGTTTGCTGTATGTGTACTTTCGTTTTTGACATAACCAACCCAAATTCACTAAATATTCATTATTTAATGGGTCTGAAACACAAATTTGAGGGGAGAAAGAGACAGTGTTCAATTGGTGAACTTTCAATCTATTGATTCCTACCTACTGCTGATGTAACCCCAAGACTCTTTTTTCAGAGCACAGCAGGTTAGCTGAACATGCAAAAATGTGTCTCAATTCAACATATACAGTACTGAGAATAAAGTTTTCAAAAATGAATGAATGTTTACTGGGGTTAAAATTGCGTTTTTCTTTGAGGGGTATTCATATTTTACTTTGGGCAATACTAAATTACATAAACACAAAAGCAAATTAAAATAACAACAACATTTATTTGTGTAATCTGGTACAAATATCCTGTGAGATCAGTATCGTGGGCCAGTGGTGGAATGATTTTCTCTTACACATATGGCACTAATACTTGACAATATTGTTAACTTATTCAAAACTTAATTTCATCAAAAATTAAACATTATTAAAAAAAAAAAACATGTCTGTTGACTTTACTGAAGACGATATATAGCAATTTTGATTAAACTGACTATAAGACTACTATTACTATTAGACTCTGCCTCAAATGATGGATTTATTGATGTTGGAATGCTATAAGTTGCAGTTATAATCATGACAGCTCGCTGCTCTGAAATTTGTGACATGTAATGTGAATTGATGTTGACCTCAGTTATGTGCTGTTGGCCCCTCAGGGCTTTAGTGACATCAGTTCAGATCACTTCACGGCCCTGAGGTTGACTGAACGTCACTTAACCTCCTGTTCACCTCCCCTCTGAAACTTCCTCCACGATGAACAGAGAGCATTTTTCGGAAATTATTGTAACAGTCCCTTGAGCTGTGTGTTTGTGCGTGTGTGTGTGTGTGTTGTGTGTGTGTGTGTGTGTGTGTGTGTGTGTGTGTGTGTGTGTGTGTGTGTGTGTGTGTGTGTGTGTGTGTGTGTGTGTGTGTGTGTGTGTGTGTGTGTGTGTGTGTGTGTGTGTGTGTGTTTGTGTGTGGGCGCGCGTGCGTGTGTGTGTGTGTGCGCGCGCGTTTGCTTGTGTGTGTGTGTGTGTGTGTGTGGGCGCACGCACACATATCCCCCTGTGATAAGCAGATTGTTCATTTGAAGTTCACACAGCAAAAACAGAGCCAAAGTGCATATTTCTTTTACAGTTCTGGAGGCGTGTTGATGTGTACGTTATGTGTCTGGTTGTGTTTTGTGTTTGTGGCTCATGGACACACCACCAGCACTCTGAGTGTGAAGGCGTATCATATCAGTTCCCTGTGTGTGTGTGTGTGTGTGTGTGTGTGTGTGTGTGTGTGTGTGTGTGTGTGTGTGTGTGTGTGTGTGTGTGTGTGTGTGTGTGTGTGTGTGTGTGTGTGTGTGCGTGCGTGCGTATGTGTGTGTGTGTGCGTGCGTGCGTGCGTGCGTGCGTGCGTGCATGCCTGTGTGTGTAAATGTGTGTGTGATTTTATTGCCAGCATTGTTTAGAGGTCTGTGGAATGGAAGGGACGTGTCACATTCACTATCCTTTTGGCAGGCACTCACTCATCTTCAAACTCTTATCCGGGGTCGGGTTGGGGGGGCAGCAGCTCTAGCATGGGATCCCAAACCTCCCTTTCCCAGGCCACATTAACCAGCTCTAACTGGGGGGATCCCGAGGCCTCCTCCCAGCTGGACCTGAATCACCTCAACTGGCTCCTTTCAACGCAAAGGAGCAGCGGCTCTTCTCCGAGTTCCTCACGGATGCTGAACTTCTCACCCTATCTCTAAGGGAGACTCCAGCCACCCTCCTGAGAAAACCCATTTCAGACGCATTTATTTGGCAGGCAGCAATGTTATATTTCCTATTCGCTCCAGAAAATCAGCAGCTCATGCAACAAAGAGAACTCTGTTGACGTTATGTGCAGGCAAACTGAGAGCCGTGCTGCTGAGGACAGCTGCAGATTATGTGTTAAATCTAACACAGGCACCGCAGTGCAAGACGAGCAGGAGAATGGTCCTGAAATCCAGAACCATTCAGTGAGGGGATGAAGGCTATATGATGAAAATGCTGATATCATTAACATTATAATGTGACTGCAAGACAGATATGTAATCATATTAATAACAGCCAAACATAAAAAAATGATATATTGTTATAAAGTCGTTGTTGTTCATGCTTTCAAGTTTCAAATAATGAGTTAAATGTGTCCAACCCAGACCTGCTAAGATCCAGACTGCTGTCAACGCCTCCTTTCAGACCGTTTTTTCTACTTTCTCGGCGGTCCGATAATAAGGTCATCTGCTCCAGGAAAAGCACGCCGGGCACACCCACGAAGTACAGTTACACACAGTTCAGGTAGAATGTGCTGCTGTTAACTACATGTAGATACAGTACATGCTATCGGCAGACGAAGCTGTCTTATTCGTTATGTTGTTCATTGCTCCATAATTTTGTATCACACTCCTGCTGGAACATGTCTGGTTGCATAGTGTTTGGTTTAGAAGACTTTATTAAGGTGCGTTTCCATCAGGGTAAAATGTGGCCGCTCGGAATGTTTCAGGGCACGCCCTCTCAAATGGCCGCCCACTCTCCGTGTTTCCACAAGCCCCCACCACAGCAAATTCCTGGTTGATCCAATCAGGAAGTGCCAAAAACTGCAGTTCACTGAGTGTCCACTAGGAGTAGTTTGCACAATAGAGCAGTTTCTCATTGAGCCCCATGTTAAACAGGCTGTTTTCACAGCATCATTAAACCTATTTAAGGTCTGGCACAAAAAAACAATCTAGTCTGTATGTTTGGGTCATATCTCCATGACAACACTGAGGAGGGTGAATATTTTTGTAACGGGCTAATTTTTATTTTATCGGAGGTTAAAGTTTATGAATAATTAAGGGGTGGTCTCTTGAGTGACAGCTAGCATCATTAGCATGCTAACTCCATCTTCTCGACCTGGAGATCATTCGTGTGGTGGTGTTTCCATAAGTGACAAGATGGTTTGCTCTTCATTCGACTGTACAAACAGATGGTTTAGGAACACACCGTGTCAACGTTAGCTTTGTTATGCTAATTAAATAGCAGCACTTGCACCTTGACTTGCAGTACAGCCTGCTATCTATGACACAAACACTAGATGCTAATCTGGAGCAGCGAGAGGATTCGGGTTGTGGGGGTCTGTGTTTTATGGTCTATGAGCATGGTACTGTGTTGAAAATCAGTTTAAATCATAGATTATAAATGCTGCCTGCCTGCACTTTACACCTGGAGCCGGTGGATTTTTTTTTTTTTCAAAAACTTTATTCCATATCATAGCCAGTGTAGTGTCTGTAGACACACTTTAACGTGTTCTGTTAGCCTAGCTCCCGGGCAGTGGAGCGGAGCTAATGTGGCTAATTCTGTAAATGTCACCCAGACAGCTGTATCTCCCTCCCCCAAACATCATATACATGCCCTTTTTTGGTAAGAGGGAATGAGGAGGAGTCAAAATTCCGACAAGATTGCGGCCCCCTGAGGCGAATATAAATTGGATCAAGTTGAGAGAACGGGCCTCGACAGAGAGACTACATTCATTTTTTATACAGTTTATGCGTTTCCATTACAAAAAAGGCCCAAGAGGGATTTATCAGACTCTGGAGGTGAACTATCACTCTGCATGGGTTGTGATCGCCGGTGATCAGCTGATTAGTGTTACGGCGGCGCTTTCTTCCTGAAGAGAAATACAGAGTTATGATTCACAACGTGTGTGTGTGTATGTGTGTGTGTGTGTGTGTGTGTGTGTGTGTGCGTGTGTGTGTGTGTGTGTGTGTGTGTGTGTGTGTGTGTGTGTGTGTGTGTGTGTGTGTGTGTGTGTGTGTGTGTGTGTGTGTGTGTTTGATTGTGTTTGGGAGAGAGAGAGAGAGAGTGAGAGAGGGCCACAGGTCAGAATCCATGCCAAGCCCGTGCAAAGTTGTGCGTTCGTAGATCATTTTCTGTGCTTTGTTTTTCTATACAACTGGATAAAAGTGTCTACTCTACTTCACCGTGTTGTTGTGGTGTCTGTACGACCACACGTCACATCACGCTGAGAGCTACATCCAATCAGCAACCGGGTAAATCTCAGGGGACAAAATAGGCCCTGTTGGAGAGCAGGGTCTCTTTTGTCCCATGAGATTTACCCGGATTCTACCTGGTCAAACGGCATCCTGAGCGACTCACATGCAAATTAGGGGGCATTTTTGGAGAGATAGACCCGCCTCACTCAGGGTAGTCGACCATAGTGGAAACGCACATATTTTTCTAAATGTAGAAATAATAATAACTTAAATAAAATGTACATTGACAATGAAACATAGAAAAGGAACGAAGAATAACAAAAACAAAAACGTATTCTTGTTCGATAATAGTGCTCCAGGAAGTGCCTGACCAATCAGAGCAGACTGGGCCTGTCAGGAGGGGGGCTTAAAGGAGACAGCGCTGCAACAGAGCGTCTCAGACAGAGGGAGCAGCAGCCATGAGCAGTATGAGAAAAATAAGTGCTTTTTGAACATGAAAGCATGTTCACATGTTGTAGTAGAAACACAAAATGCATTTATGGTTCAGAAAAAGAGTAAAATAGGTTCCCTTTGAAGGTAAAATAGCAAGAAGCTCCTTTTTTCTATATTATTATATTGGGCTCTCCTTATGGAACAACCCGCCCCTGCATATTAAACAAAGCCAAACAAATTAGATTTTTAAAATAAAAGTTACTGGGCTCTGTGGAGAGAGTTGATGGTTCACTTTAAGAGAGGGAGTGTAAACCATGGGCGTGGAGTTTCAAGCAGGAACATTTTAAATATTTAGCACCCCTATCTTGGAATAAACTACAGGATCATTTCAAACTGGAATCCCTCATCAGCACGGAGCATTTCAAAAGCAGGATTAAGGACTTTTTAAATACAATTTGCACATGAACAGTCTCTGAACACTGATCTGCTTTTTTATTTTTAAAGCTGTTTTATTGTGTTGATTTACCATGTTAAGTTGTGTGTCATCTTTAGCTGTGTGTTGTTTTGGTTTTAAATGTGAAACTTGTGTGTTTATGCTGCTGTCTTGGCCAGGACTCCCTTGGAACGGGAATATTCCTGCTTAAATAAAGGGGAATGAAAATTAAATAGTGGGTTTGTGCTGTAATTTGTTGTGATTTGTCCGTTTCCATCGTTTATATGTTTCCATGTACCGTGTTTGTTGCTTCCCCCCGGAGGACCACTTTGGAAAGAAGTGTTTTAGTATCACTTTAAAGAGCTCTTCTCAGGGTTTATTGTGTCATAATACTCATTCAAGTTGTTGTGCTTTTAAATTCCTAATACAAATCTTTATTTTAAGCTACACTAATAGCTAATTGCCTCCTGACTCCAGCCCAGTACTTAAATCCTCTACAGTAACATCTGCAATTGTTAGCTTAAATAAAAATAAAAATATTGCCAACCATACCTGCCGACTAAAGAAAAGTTTGACATTTTTCCAAGAGAGAAAATGAAAAGAAAGAAAAAGCTAAAAAGGACTGTATTTGCCTCTTAAACATAAGGGGTGTGTTGAAGGGAAAACAGCCTAAATGAATATTGTTGTAGAAATGCTACGGATATTTATTCATATTTGTGTCAGTATGGACTGAGTAATGAAGCACACTGCTAAGGTGTCATTGTTTCCCCACCTATGTATTCACCATGACCTCACTGTCTGTAACAAAGTCCTAATGACAGCATCCAGCACAGGCAGCACTTATAAAGTCCACATTTATACAAGTTTAGTGTGGTTTGACAAATGGAGGCTGATTTCCCCAGTCTCACACGGTTCGGTGGTGAGACAATAACAAATACAGCACAAGCCAATTATAAATGTGGGGGAAATTAATTAAGCAGAGGAGGATCCTGGTTACAGATACAGCTGTGGACGTTGTTTTGACTGCTCAGCGGTTTGGCTGCATTGCGACAGCGAGGCGGGGAGCTGGTTACAAGCAAACAACTGGCTGGATTGGGAATTAACCCCCTCCAGTTGTTGTTGCTCTTCCCTTCTCTTCTCTTTTTTTCCTCCATCTTCCCTAATCTGACTAAAGGTCATCATTCATTTACATAATTTAGTACCTTATCGTTTGACCTATCACATTTAAACAGATGCATTTCTTCAGCAAAACTTCTAAACTTTGAAAGTGCAGTGATACAGCACCACTATGGACAAAAGAAGTACAAGTACATGTTTATCCCTTAACAGACAGCCCCCTGAGCTGACTCTGCTTCATCTTTCCTTCCACAGCCTCCTTTTCAGACTTGCAACAGGTGGATCCCTGTTAGGTTTCCATGTACATGTAGTGCCTCCCTGTGGTCTCTCTAAAAATGGACTTTAAATCAGCAGTTTGCTTGTGTTGCCCCCTGGAGGTGAAGGACTCACACATCTCACATGTTCCCTGAAATGCCATGAAATCAATAGACCGCACTCTTGGGTTGACATTTTGCATGAGAGAAGTGAAGTAAGAGATACAAATGTAATTCACAATATTCTGGATTCTTTTTCATGACGATAATAATCATTATAATACACATCTCCAAGTGAAAAATGGATGAAAGTAGTATTAAATACAGTAATATGGAGTAATAAAATAAAAATGAAAACAAAAGCCTACCTGTAAGTCACCTGCAGTATAAGATGTCTTATACATATATACTGTATTTATAGATATGTATGCTTAATTCTAATGCATTCCTTCCACTAAAGCAAAGCACTTTGAATCGTTTCTGTTTGAAAGCTGCTATAAAAGTAAAGTGGTCTTGCCTATGAGCCAATAGAGGGCGCTGTAGTGTAGCACAGTGACACCGGTCTGGTTTTACTTAACTTTTGATAGTAGATTTCTTCATTTCATTGTCCTTATTGAATCATAAAAAGGTGATATCTGCATGTCATTAAAGCAGGTGAGATGACTCTTATCATTATTTTGTCTTCAGGACAGATGATATTTGGAGAATTACCATCAGTGTTACACATGGTGTTAAAAGAAAAAGCTTCTAACGTAGATTTCTTTTCGCCTTGGCAGAGAAGAAGGCGGCTCTCAACATCACTGAAGAATGCACGAAAAGTTCCTCTATTTGTCCTTGTTTATCTCCGTGTGTGAGAATTTGCATAAAGTGATTTTATTACCTTGTACATGTTGATTTTGAAAAGGAGACCACACTCTGTTGAACTGTTTCTTATGGTTGGCCACAGTTACCCAAGAGGATGTTTGTAACGTTTTGTTGTTGTTTTTTTGTTTCAAGATGTTAAAACCATAATGAAGCTGCCAAAGCGACAACTCTAAATGTCTCCTATAGTGGCATATTTTGAAAGGCAGGTCATAAGAAAAATAGATGAAACTGTTGGAGGTCAGTGCAAATACCTTCTGGGTTTGTGTCTCAGGTTTGGTTCTTTGAAGGGCAGTCAGCTCAAACATGTATGTCCTCAGAGCTGCAGGCCAGGCCTGTGTGTGTGTGTGTGTCTGCATTTTATTATGTAAGATAGAAAAGAAAACAAGAGTTAGACAGGGAACGAAAGTGGAAAACAACCAGAGACTAAAGTCTGCGTGTAGGGGAGGTGATGAGAGGGGATTGCGTAACCTGTCGAGGACGAAGAACATGTGGTTTCCATGTAAATCAGGCCAAGCTGCAGACTGATGCTGATGTGAAACTAAACTTTTAATTCATTTACTGCCCACAAAAACTGTGGCTGCTGGCTGCCAGTCAGGAGGGCGTGTGGGTGCTGCAGCAAACAGGGCTGATTAGCTCTGTGGTGTGGAAAAAGATAGAACTATGTCATGACACCACTACGTGTTGTTTGTTTATGCCATTTTAGTGCTTTTCGAGGGATTCATGTTTGATTGTTCTCATTTGTGGTGCTAAATACACAGGTTGTAGCTCACGCTGACTATTGAGAAAATCATCTAGAGCTTCTGCAGCGTTCAATCCTGTCACACTTGATCTTCACGAGCTCGTATAATTGTCCCCTTGTCATATGCAGACTTTCAAGTTTCTTCAGGGCACTTTCAGTTTCAAAAAGTGTGTGACATATTCACAAGCTCCAGAGCAAGTACTAAATAGGCCTTGAGGTCAAATGCTCAACTCCAAGGTCAAAAATAACTCAAGGCCTCATGCTAGAAGCCATATATGAACAAATGTCTCTGATTTTTGTTCGAATCCACGATTCATGCTTATTTTGTTAGTGCCCATTGGTTTCTGGGATTCACCAAAGTTTTCTTAGTTTTGGGGTTGTCTGATGTACGAGAACATTTGATGAGTGGTTGAGAAGACGCAAGAAAACACATTAGGTTTTTACAGTCCACTGATTGTTTACCAACCCAAAACATACGTTTAAGCTCCTCCCTTTTCCATTACACATTCAATGACACTTTACCTTCTATACTTATGTTCATAGAAACTGTTTACACTTCTCTTTATATAAAGTATATTTATTACTTCTTACAATACATATACATTTACTACATAAGTGCTTACATTTTGTTTACTTTTAGTTTATTCATTTGCAAACACAGTCAACACAAAACTTATGTAACTTTATCTTTATTTGACTATGTTTAAATTTAGCCCTTTGATTCTGTTTTTTTGAATACATTCATGAGCATTGTTGGAGGGCGGCCAAAATCTTTTTTTGATGCCAATGACTTGTAATTGTTGTGTACATAACTCTGGGATAAATTTGAGGAACATAAAAAATAAATCATATCATGAATATCACCTGATCAAATTTAGATTATTATAAATAAGATTATTATGTTTTTTTAATATATGTTTTTGATTTTCCTATAATGCCAGTGCTGAGACGTTTACTTTAAGTTGATTTAACATGTTCATTCCACCGCTGCTGAAGTTCTTCCTCTTACAGCCTTTTGTTGCTGACATTTCTCATGTTGTTTACCGTATGGTAATAAACAATTAGGATCAATCTGGATTCATCAGTCAGCACACCAAGAGCTGATTTGGATAGTTAAGTCGATAAGTGCATCTGGAGTTAACTTCTCTTGTTTTTTCTCCTAACAGAAATTTAAGAGAATCTTGCTGCACGACGCCCAATATTTTCGTGTCACATGTTAGGAAGTCATTTCATTTGTTTGTCAGTTTAATTTCAGCTCTCCAATTCTCTTCCCAGGCTGATGACTGCATACAAATCAGTGTAGCCAAAGCCTGTTAATACATCTTAATTAAAATGAATGCTCTTCTTACATGATCACTTACAGGAAGGTATTAGTCGCCTAATAAAGAAGCTAAACTGGGATGTTTGTCACCATAGCAACCTCTGACTTTCTCTAGAATATGTCAGCAGCAGTACTGCCCCCCCCCCCCCCCCCCCCTCCTCCTCCTCTGGGTGCAGTTGCTACAGTGACGCAGTGAGTCGGTCTGGTCATGTGGGTGGGATGGTGGTAGTCCTGGCTTCTACCCAAACACTGTCCTAAAACACAAAGAGCACTCAGCAGAGGGCATCCTGCCAGCGCCACTGTGAGGGCGCACCACGCAAAGTGAATGCAGAGCAACTTTCCAGTGATCCAGAAGTGATGCACATCCGTCTCCTTCCTCATGCTCTGTCCCTGTGAATGTCTTCACAGTGCACATGAAGGAGGAGACGTTGAAGTCCCATAGTCTGTGTCATCCAGGATGACCTGAGGCACCTCCTTAACCACAATCACACTAAAACAGCCTGGGAGTCTTGTAATTACATTTTATTTTTATTTGACATTGCATTTATTAATTTATACATAATTACAGTATTTCTTCCTTTAGAGGCAGTTACATATCCCAGAAGTTCTCAGAAGCTACTGAATGGTGATCTGCAAAACCTCCAAAGTAACATTTCATTTTAGACTTTAGTGTCAGGTAATACTTTTTTGGTGGGCTTTTCCTCCATAAAAATGCAGAAAAAGACAGAATACTTGTTTTGGGACATAACAGAAGACAAGATTATAAAAGTGTTTAACAGTACTGGTGTGCACTGCCGTGGCCAAATTTCCCAAACGCGTGCAAAAGTGCCTCCATGGCAGCCAAAAAGCACATTAAAATGACTTCTTGGAAGCCATAATGTGTGCTAAAGTGTCCTGTAGGAGCCAAAACGTGGGCTAAAGAGTCCTGCAGGAGACTAAACGTGTGCTAAAGTGTCCTGCAGGAGCCTAAACGTGTGCTAAAGTGTCCTGTAGGAGACTAAACATGTGCTGAAGTGTCCCGTAGGAGACTAAACGTGTGCTAAAGTGTCCCGTAAGAGCCAAAACGTGTGCTAGAGTGCCTTATTCAGTGGCGAGGACGCGCTATATGTGCCCTTTTTTTCCTTTTCACCCCTTCAAAAAGTCTGTGCACGCCACTGCTTGGATATGCCTTAATAGTTATCACTATTGCTCTGTGGTCACACCTCACTCACAGACCCCAGATCAGTAGCACACAGCTCTCTGAATAGCCTTCCAGGAATTGAGGCTCATCCTCCACACAGAGGCTTTTACTGGCACCGCTGCTGTTTTTAGCACTTTGTTCTCTAAACCATGAGGACTACTTACTAACATATAATTACTGCATCAGATCACAAGACGATAAAATCCTTAGATTCTTGACCAGAATAACTCCAGTGTTAAAACAAATGAAGTCAATCAAGAGGAATAAGACTCAAAGTTTACATGCATCACCGTGAGGCTGTACTTCCTGTAGGCACAGCATTGCTTCAAGGTAATGCCAGAATGCTAACATGCTCACAATGACGATGCAAACATGCTGATGTTAAGCAGGTATGTTCGCCATGTTCATCATCTTAGTTTAGCATGTCAGAATGCTAACATTTACAATACAATTACAGCTGAGGTTGATGGGAATGTCATAAGTATTTGTGCACCACATCTGACGGTAATCTTTGTTAGTTATTAATAGTTGTTGTGACATTTCAGTCTGGACTAAAGGGGCGGACCACACTGACACTGCCATCCCCAGAGCCACAGCTCTAAATCCCAAACATTTGCTGGTAACTTTCCATATGTGAGGATTCGCTGCTTTACATAATTGTAAAGCAAACCTCTTGGGGTTTTGAACTGTTGGTTGCACAAAATAAGACATTTGATGACATCACTCTGGGAATGGTTGATTTATCAGACAATTAAATCATTGGTAGAAGAAGAAACTACTCTTCTAGGAAATGGACTGTTTTCATCCACCCATCCATCTTCATCCGCTTGTCCCTATCGGTGTCACGGGGGGCTGGAACGACCCCCAGGGTCCCGGAGCCGATACCCCCAGGGTGAGCCGGGATCCAAACCAGAAACCTTCTTGCTTTGAGGCGACAGTGCTAACCAACACACCACCGTGCCAGCGAAATAGACTGTTGTGAATGGTTTGTTCAACTTTACTTTTTTAAAGAGTTTGCTAATTTTGTCTCGAAAGCATGGAAAAGAAGGCAAGAATAGGGCGGAGGTGTGATCTTGACCTTTGACCTCCGAAATCTAATCATATCATCCTGGAGTACAAGTAGACATTTGTGCTTAATTATAATATATGCTGTATATAATAGTAATAATATTATAAATAATAAAGGAAATCCCTCCACTGGTTCCTGAGATATGGTGTTCAGAAGAATGGGACAGACGGACAATCCAACAACATTATGCCTCAGGCCACATCTGTCACCTGCACGCATGCATAATAATTGCCTTCATTCATTCAATTCAATTCCTAAACAAATATCAAACTACAATTTGTGAAAAGAGCAGTTGACAAACAGTCAACTTACTTGTTTGTTGTGGAGCTTTTGGCCTCATGACAAGGTCCTCAGCATATGAAGTAACTGCTCACTAGTTGTGGAGCTGTAGATATTCAGACCTGCTACTGTTCCATTATTGTGTGATAAGGTTGACAGATACACAGGTACAGTTCCTTGAAAACTGAGCAAATTCCATCTAATGATGAAGACCATGTAATATGATCAAAACCTCTCAAACCCCTAGAACGAGCAATGAAGTGAACCTTGAGTGAGAGTTTAGTCCACTAGAAAATAAAAACAAAAACAGATCTTGAAATGGAAACTGTGGGACTGAGGTCCCAGACAGTGAGACTTCAGCAGAGACTGTCAGGGTTCCCACACCTCGAACATCATATTCAGGCCCAAGAGCCTCAAGAATACTATCAAAAGTGATGTAGATGTTTGCCGCGTGTATCAATGTGTTATCCGTCAGTGCTGGGATAATGAAAGTGTTGCTCACAATCCGATAAGAGGGTTTCTCAGGACTGCCCTCCAACAACTCCCGACTTCTTCTTTGTTGTTAGATAAGTGGAGCTTAACAGAAATTGTTCCAAGGAATGGGTCTGATCTTTATTATTTGATATTAAAAGGTGCTTTGTTGTTGTTGGATGTGAACCACGAGTCTGGCGGCTACAGCAAATGCTGATGGGGCATATAAAGGTCCATACAAATGGTACACATGTCTAATACAGAATGCAGAAATGGCCTTGAAGAGACTTTCTGCTGAACAGTTAACACATGCCTGGGATACATTTAAAGTCAAATCTCATAAAAGATAACCAAGCGGCTCACCAGCGTCTTGTAAAATACATCGCCCACCTCAAGCCAAGAGAATAATGAGCGTGAACAACAGTTGAAGATTTAATAACTCATGTTTGGTAACTTTATTGTTTTTGCAAATATGCTCAGGAACACCCAGTAAATGTTTAAAAGACTGTGACACAATCTGTGCTAGCAAATGGAGACAGATCCACAGCGTTCACATGCACAACTCCACACGTTTACAAGGGACAGTGTAGATAAATACCAGAAGACAAAAGGGTGAAAAAGAGTGCAACAGTGATAGAGAACAAGATTACAGTCAACGGTGGACCTGCACAATGTCATCTACTTCTCCAGAACAGATAAAGCATTAACGCCGATATTGTCACGGTCTATAAAGCACGGCCTGCTCTAATTAACATTTGGCATAAATAATTGAGGCTCCAAAAACCAACAGCACTGTGCATCCTTTCCCAGGAATAATGTAACATCAAACATCTACTACTGATTGAAGCAGATAAGTACGGGAACATATTGCTGCCACAATTACAAAAACATAATCAGTTTTTTGTCATAAGGACAATCATCTCTTGTTTTAAAGAGATCTGTTAATGTTACAAGATAGTTTTCAGAGATCAACACACACAAAACCAACACGTCTCATTAAAACAAGAAATGTTTCTCATTATAACATGATAAGTTGCTTTTTTGTGAAAAAGGTCCACTCAGTGCCCAAAGAGATACTGTAGCCTTGACCATTCATGCAACATAACTGATGTAGACGTGATTTCACAGTTTAGTACATCTATGCCTAATTTCCAGAAGTAAGAAAACCTCGCACAGAATCACAGATTAAGATAGAAACGTTAGAAAATGAGAGAGTTTGCAGATATGTAGAAGCCAAGTTATACCAGGTGCGCTTCCATCCAGTTGTTGCATTCACATTTTCAATTTGAGAATTAAAAAAATGGTGGAAATGTCAAAAAAGAGAAGAAAACAACCCTCAAAATATTGCAAAAAAAGTCTATGAATAAAAGCAAAATACACATAGTGCATAGAAAATAAACCATGACGTAGGCGACACGAAGCCTGGGACTTACATATCTGCTGAAGAGACCAGATAATGGCCAAAACCTTATTAAAATAAATACATAGGTAATCAAAACATACTTCATCATGTTTTCTCATTGTTTTACCAACAAGTGCGATTTTATTGGTGTTCTTTTAATTGCACCATCTTGTTGCACCCTCTTCTCCTGCAATGGTTTATTGTTATTGACTGATAAACCAACTCCTAATATCCACACAGCAGTAGAGAATGAAACCACGCATACATTTGTCTTTTCTTTCACAGATTTTCTGAAAATGTGGTTATACTTGGGGCAACTTTTGGATGGAATCCTGGCTATTAATGAAAGTACCTCTGATGTGAGCTGTGGTTAAAACCACCTGTGTAGATGTGAATGTGAGTACGTTTAAAGTGTGTGAAAGACTGATGGTGAATTTTTACTCAGTGTAGGCCACCATCCTGCACACAATAAACAGATATAGGTAAAGGAGGCTGGATGGATGTATCTACAGCCATGTCTCATCCCAAGCACCAAATAAAAGAATCCACTTTAAACCACTCACACACTATTTCTAACTACTGTAGACTTTACTGTCCTCTCTTTAGGCATTGAGTGGATCTTGTTATTGTAAGAAAAATACCAACATTTCTTGTTTTAATGAGATTTTTGTGTAGTTTTGTGACATAATAATCAGGTCAAAGTGACAAGAAAAAAAAATGATTTCATTATGATCCTTAGAACGTAAAATATCTTCTGATAGCATGAAAAAGTTAAAGCAAGAAAATGTTCCTCTAATGATATACTGAGCAAACATGTGTTGTGTCATGGTGGCAGCCATATGCAGCAGTAGGTAACAGTATACATGTGAGGAAAGATAAACATAACGTGCTGTGTTGTATTGTTTTGTTTTTACGTTTCACATGGTAACATACATGGAATTCCTTCATCAGTACAGGCAAAGCAAAAGCAAATCTCTTCACAACTGTAACCTCGACATTCGGCACAATTTGACACAATAAAAAAACAGTTTCATTCCAGAAAGCTGCTTATGTTCTACTAAGGCAGGGTCAGTGGCTACACTGCAGCTGCTTTACTGCAGGACAGGCAGACAGAACTTCATCAAATCACCTTGTAAGGCAAAATCCAGTTAATAGCACTTCATAAGCGAGGATGCTCCTCTTTATCAGCACGAGCATCTTGAAAAAGACATAAATTAGTAAATCAAGCAAATAAATAGGTTAATAAATAGACTGAAACACAAGTTAACACAATGGAATGGGGGACTTTAAGACAAGGATGAAACCACTAAACTGGAATATGAGTGCAACACACTGGAATGATTGTAACATTATCTTTTTTTTTGTCAAACCTGGCATCAGAATCCTCCAGGATCTAACTGAATATGCAGATATTTTATATTGGATGCATTTTAAATGAAAGAATCTTGAATATCTGAATCACAATAGAACCCATTTAAACTCCATACTCCAAGTACGCAGTAGGAAGATTCACATAACTTCTCTAAATTGTAGTCGTATCATTATGGAACCTGAATTTGTTGCCAGAAGAGTTTGAGAAACTCTTTTTTACTGTGGATGACATCGTCATTGTGGCCAGCTGCAAATGAAGATTAACTACACAGTAATTTAAGACCGTCTGTGTTAAGACATTAGGGTTACACTGTGATAGAGATACTGTATGAGGACCATCTGTGTTATAAAATACTTTGGATATTTTCAGTAAATTACAAGTGTTTTCTGTTCATTGTCTTCATTTAACTGGGAAAGACGCACTGATTTTTATTTGTTTTGTTACCACTATGAAGGCCTAAATGCTTAGACTTTCCAAAGTGCAAAAACCTTCATTGAAATGTATAAAATGACAGCAGACTGTGTGGTGAGACCCATAAAACTCTCTTCAGATGGTTTCTAAGGTGACTGAACACAGTTATTACTTCATGACTACATGGTACTAGGGTTTGGTGATTGGACGAAAATACCTAGGTACATCAGCATTTTTTGTGGGCTATAGTTATCTTTTTTTTGTTGCTAATTTCATTGTCTGCCTTGAAAGAACAAGCCGCTGCTAAGCAGAGTCAGACAGATCCGCAGCATTTCCCCACCCAGCCCATAGTGACACAGACACATCTCACCCTCAGACTGGGAGCTGATCAATGCAGAAACGGTTAAAACGTTTAAATTTAAACTCAATGCCAAAAAAATAGACTTAAATTGTAAAATAAGAAAACTTGTGTGTCTCAGTGAGACGGATATATCGCCAATCACCCAACCCCACATGGCACTACGGCAGCAAAGTTGGAGTTCTGGAATAAATGACTGGATATATACACATCAGAACGTGTGTAACTCAGCTTATCAGGTCACAAGAATTCACTGAATGATCACATTGTACGTTTTGAGGTAAGTACAGAGTTGGGGGGGCTGCCTGGAACTGTCAGGCTGGAAGTTACTTTGTTAATCACCAGCTGGTTTTAACCAACAGAGCCTCCATCAGGTTGAAGTTATTTGTATCAGTAGCTCCATGATTGACAATTCAATTAAAGCTATTTTTAAAAAAAATCAAGCACAGAGACAATCATCAATGTAAGTATTTCTCTTACTTATTTTGCCTACAGTGACATGAGAAAAAAATATTCCACAGTGAGCAGTTTTCATAGGGACTACTTTCTCCGCAAAAGTAGTTCTATTGACAACTGTGGATTTTCCAGAGGAACAGGATGTTGCTTCTGTTTTTTTTAACCTAATGCTTTAACGCTGTGATCAACACAAATTCAATTCTAATGTTTTTGTGTGGAGGCAGATGTTTCAGACTGGATAGCACAGATAGATGCCAGTAAAAGGGAGTGAGACTCCAGCAGCTTATAATAAGGTCCACCTTATTAAATGGACCTGAACCAACAATTCCTAAATCCTTCATATACCTGTTTTTTGTGGAGGCCAGCCCTTATATGATTTAGACATTAACTGCACAGATAATTCTCCAAGGGACCTGTTAAAGGAACAGTGACGCATCTCTGAGGCCAGTAAAATATCTTATGGCCAACGCTTCACCACACCACATTACAGGATGTACTGTTCCTACACCTGGACATTTGCAGGTTAAGAAAAAAACACTGCTAGATATGTGATCCCTCAGGAAGGCTCAGCTTTAGGCAGTATAGCTCACGTTATGTCAGAATCACATGTGTGACTCGACACAGAGCCAGTGGGATATTGAAGAATGGGTCAACAGAGAATAGAAACAGTGATGCTAAATCCCAATAGAGCATTCTGAGATTTAAGGTGAGGGAAAAAGCAAATCCTGCTTCTCCAGATTAGAGCAACAGGTGTGGGGTTTTTCTACCCAGAAAATGCAAAAGGGGATAAGGGCAGACTGCGAAGACCATCTGAAGTGAGTTTAGTCAAAGCGGGGGGTTTAGCAAGCAGGAAGAGGCCTGATGCTGAGATCGGAGAGGGCTTTGCCACGTTTAGATGTGATCGGCACTTCAGACACGTTCTAAGATCAAACACAAACCAGGTGCTCATGTAATCAAAGCTGCTTCAAATGTAGTTTGTGTTAAAGTGTGTGTATATACAGGACACAATGTTCAGGAGCCTCATATGTCAACACCTAATTAAAGACAGACCTGAGGGACCTCAGAGTTTAAAGTGGGGACAGAGAATATTCAGTCTCACCCGAAAAATTCACCTTAACTCATCACAGAGCACTGGTATACCAGAATAGGAGCAGCCTCGCAGTCACACTGCTTTACAGCAACTCATCAGTGGTCAATGATCAGTTAGGAGGATGGAAACTAAAACAGGGTTTGCAGGTGTTCCTGAAGGGTTTCTCCTCATGCCAGCAGCTTCTCTGGGTTCCTGGAGAGGGTACGCAACAAGCTCCTCTGGAAGTCCTCCTCAGGCATTTCAGGAACCAGGAACTCCAGCAGAAGATCAAATATGCAGTAGACCAGATGTCTAAGGGAACACAGGAGCAGCAGTCAGCATCTTTTCTTTCCTGACTTAACGTGAATGAGACGGGGAGAGGAGATGCTATGCTAACATAGCCCATGTGAGGCCCCTTGGTTGGACTTAGTCTTAGTTGTTATGAAAAACATAGTGAATAACAACCCTCTTGTAAAAACCTGTTAGGGTAGAGTTAAATACCAGCATTACATGACACTAAAATGCTGTTTATTAATCATGTAGAGATGGAACAGCAGTATTGTTAAAATGTCAATATAAAAGTGATTTATAATGAATACCAGAAAGCAAGTTACCGCATTATGCACTTTTTGTTTGCATAAAACTTAAAATAATACCATGGCCTAATATAAACACATAAAAGGTTGAAGAAAGAGCTCTGTTAGCTCTTAGCTTTATTAGCACCAATATAAAGGAAACAGTGAGTTTTCAAAGCTCAGTGATCAAAGATGGTTTGATCAATTGGTTTTAGTAATACTAACCCTCAGGAATTTTAATACAGTTTATGGTTAAACCAGTAACCCTTTCATCCCTTTAATTATGTGAAAGAAAAATTGGTAAATTCGAAATTTGCCTTTTCCAAATGTATGTTTTTAATATGGAGTCGTCACAAAAATATTAACTTACTAATATTTACTGCCAAGTACCCTTAGCTAGGTTAGTTTAGTCAATATTTCTCTTGCACTCTAAACTGAACACTACTAACGATAAAAACAGATATCTCTGCATGTACGCAGATCTAAATTAAAAAAAAAAAACAATATCTATATTCACAAAACATTGGCACACAGTTTTAGATATCATCTGGCCGCATGCAACTACTTGTTTGAGTTTGGCTACCACTTGTGAGGCTACTGTGAGTTCCTGTTAACATAGTTGATTACTTTTGATAAGATGGCCCAACAGATGTTTCATGGCAACATCTTTATACATTACTAAAGTCTTTACTAGAGTATTTATGTTTTAATTGCACAGATTTAGTAAGTATTAAGTCCCACACTTTTCTCCAGTTTGCTGTTTCACTTAAGTAAGTTGTTGTCGATGACCAGTGGAGGGACATTCTGAAACTGGTCCACTCATCTTCGATTGGTGCCAGGCACGGCCTGTTTCAGTGGAAGGTGCTCCATAGAGCCCATTCACCAACGTTAAACTGGCTAAGATATACCCTAGTCACAGTGATGCTTGTAACCGCTGTAAGCAGTCCCCAGCCGACCACACACACATGTTCTGGACGTGCCTGAAGCTTGCTGAATTTTGGGCCAATATATTCCAAACCCTCAAACAGGCTCTCAACACAAATTTGGACCCACTGCTGCTTTTATTAGCAATAGAATCACTGTTATTCTTGTCGATGCTGAGGACACTTCCTAGTGCTTGAAGGAGAGACACACCCCCCCCCTCCCATTTATTTATTTATTTTTTGTTGTCTTTCTCTTTCTTGAATTACAGTAATTATTTTTTTGCTATTAGTTTTAGTGTGTTTTTCTCTCTTTTTTTTTTTCTTTTTTTTTTTAACTTTTCCTTACTTTATCTACTTTTGTTACACGTTATTCGGTTACTTGTTTTTTCTTTTTATTATGACCTTGTCTGATGTGGGTTGTTGGGGGGGATAGCAGGATTCATGTTGTGGTTTTTTTGTCTGTGGTTTTCTTTTTTTTCTTCACCTTAAAGCAGATGTACTGTAAATGGGTTTTACTTGTTTCTGTGTTAAGGTCTGCAAAAATCAATAAAAAATTTGAAGAAAAAAAAAGTAAGTCGTTGTCATATGTAGTAAGATGTCATATTATGATCCTCTATGGACGAAGATCACTAGATAAGGCTCCTGCAAACATATATTAAAGTTTAGAGCATCCTGCTCTTCTTCAGTGGACGAGCATCATCACTGAGACATCAGCTAATGTCTATTTAAGGTGACAGGATTCACAGTCAATGTCGGGACAAAAATAACGTCATAAGGGTCAGGAGGTTCTCACACAGAATTCAGACAGAATGCTCAGCTCCGGACATTACCCGGGAGTACATTGAGCTCCATCATTACCAAATGGAAACCAGTAAGAATTCCTGAAGAGCTCTTCATCCATCTCCATTCAGTAACCATGCAAGAAAAGCCTTAATCAAATCCAAGATGCAAATGAAGTCTTTCACAAATTAAAACAGGAAATTCAAGAATTTTCAATATTTGGTTTAGTAGATTGCACCCTGATGTCTGTCTCAGACTCTGTATAGCAAATCCAGACACCACATGAGGTGGAGCTGACTGATTTCAACCTGTTTGTTTCTCCATCTCTAAACCTTTTTATACCTCTCCAGCTGTTTAATCAAATGCCTGTTGAAATGAGTCCACTGACTGCAGGCGAGCTTCTCTCATGTGTCTGTGTGGAAGTGAGCACGTCCACTCCCTGCTCACTTGATTAGACACCTCTGCTTGTTAACGACAGCCAGCAGCTCCAAGGAGCAAACCATGTGGCTGCACCCGAGTATACAGAGCATGCAGGCACATTCAGGAGGATTATCAGGTACTCTTTTAACGTCAGATTGGACATGACCTGTGAGTACAGTGAATGGTGCATTGTCTTTATTGTTGCTGGATGTGCTATTTCCAAAAGAAACACCCCTTCAGATCATTTTACTACATTGCATAGCGTTTGCTACAAATAGAGTGAAATAGAAAACCAAATAAATATCTGATAAATAGAGGTGAGTATCAGACATATCAATGTCAAAACAAGACCATACAGCCATGCTAAAGCTGGATGAAAAGTCAAAGGATCCAAGTTATTTTGAGTCAGCCTGATGGGAACATGAATTTGTGCACCAAATTTGGCCAAACTTGGCTTGGGAACCGGAGGGTTGTCAGTTCAAGTCACGCATACGGACCAAGTATGGAGGTGAACTGGTAACTGAAGAGTTGTCAGTTCACCTCATGGGCACTGCTGGGGTTCCATTGAGCAAGGCCCCAAACCCCCAGCTGCTCAGAGCGCCCATTCCACAGACAGCCCCACTCTGTCGTCTCTCCATGTGATGCATGTGTTTAGCTCCCGCTTGCATATGTGTATTTCGGGGGTTAGCATGCTAAAAATGTGCACAGCTGTACAGCAGAGGTTAATGGGATAGTTTTGCAGATTTTTGGTCATAAACCACAAGTTAATAACACAAATTAAAATGTGACCAGATGATGGCACTGAGTTTAAGGTCAGAGGATGTCCAAAGCACTGGATTCATCCTCTGGGGACTAAATATGTCTTTTTATGGTTATACATCCTGTATTTGAGATATTTCAGTCTGGACTGTCCCTTGAGCCACGCCACTAGTACGGGTAAAAATGTATTGATAGAAATGGCTTCTGTCAATGGATTTTGTCACTTTTATTGTTTTGTTCCTTTTCTGCTTCTTTTCAGGAACTACAGGTCCAATGGGACCAATGTTTTTGCCTGTATTTGTTAACAGTTTGGAGAATCTGCATCATGGAAAGTTATGCCGAATAGCTATGAGCACTTCCTTTTTATACTGCAACCATGTATGGACAGACAACAACTACTGGTTAAGCTCAGATCTTTCCAGTCTGGAAAGATCTGAGCTTATAAAAAACCTATTGTCTCTATGATTTCTATGTAGATTCACAGACATTTATCAGTCAGTGTGTATCACGTCTGAGTTTCAACTAGGATAAGAATCTGAGAAGAAGGGGTGCAAAGGAATCACCAAGTGTTTTTTTTCCTCTTCTCCATACTTTCCCAATGCACTGGTGCCCTAAAGGCGGAGTGCTTACACCAAAAAGTGCAAGTCAATGTAATACATTGGTCACTGAGTGTATTGTGAATATTCACCTGTTAATATAGGGGTCTTGAAGAGAGTCCAGTGCAGTCTGCCAGCTGAGTTTGTACTTGTCTGAGCCCAACATGTCTGAGACCAGCTCTAGAGACACAAAGACAAAGACACAGAATTATAGAACACAACGTAAGCAGCTGTTTGTTGTGTCTATCCCTCTCTCATATTTGGAAGTTGAGGCATAATTTTATTGCTAGAGTTAAAACATAATTTACACTAGGGCCTGACTGATATTGGAATTTTGAGGCTGATATTAGAGAGCATGAAATCTGAACAATATATATTGGCTGGTATTGGTTTTTCACATAACCCCAAAAAAGTATGTATTGGCCTGGCACTAACATACATTTTTGGCTCCACATTGTAACATTTTGCCTGCGTGTACATGAACCTGGTAGAAGTCTCATCAGAGAGTGTAAGGCTTGTTGCTTGGTGTTGTCCTTCTGCTGCTGGCTGCGTTCAAGTCTAGGGGCCGTAGGCAGAGCTCCTCCTGGCCACACGGACTCCTGGATGACCTGCAGGTACGCCACCCAGTACGCAGTGCATGTCAGGTTGGCTACGCTCACATTCAGCCAGCTGAAATTTGCAAACACACAACAGTGGTTTTAAGTTAGGACAGTTGATGAGTCGAGTCTCTAACTGGTCTCTGACCAAGAGGTCTGCATTTTCTATAATGTCCCTCTCACAACTGTTTTTTTTTTCATTTTAAGACATTTGTGTTGTATTTTTGTGCTTTTGGTGGACTGAAACAATCCCCTCTTGAGGCTTGATCACATCAGCATTTAAATCAATAAAACTTAGCTGCAAACTCAAATGATTTCAATAGTATTGACACTATCGGTGGATTTTGCTAGCAGGGGTGAGGTCCATTCAACCCACAAATTTACACCCACGGGGGTAATAGCAAGCCATCTTGACAGTAGTGACCTGAAAGGGACAGAGAGCCGGAGTGCAAAATGGAGGTAGCTATCATAGCTTATTAGCTGTGTTGCATCAGGAACTTTGGAGGTTAATGGTTCAGGAAGTAGTTGTTGGCAATGAAATCTTAGGCCTTGGCCACCCTCCAGCAATGCTCATTTAATAAGCATAAAAATAAAATCATGCAAGTAAAACCAAAATCTGGACCCAGAACAAAAATAAATAGAGAAAGCTAGGATGAAGCGCTAAAAAATAAACAGAATGCAAATTAGGTCATTTAATTTTAGGCAATACTGCAAATGAATAAAACAGACTGACAGGAAAATAATAATAATAGATAAATACATGTACACATATATATATGGGTAGTCACATGGTCATAGCATGGACAAGCAAATGTCACCACCACTTTCCATAAAAGTTATCTTATAGCAAGGTACAATGACCTTGGCAACAGTTGGTTAACCTCCTGACTTAAAGGTCATACAAAGCAGTCCATGTGCTGTGACCTTTTCATCATGCCTGACCAGACCAGTACTGAATGATCCTGGCCTTAGACCAGACAATCCCCTTAAATGTAACTCACGCCTCGTTGCATTCCCACGCGGATTTGTGCAGCAGAGGAGTCCGACCTGGCACAGTCTCACACTGGAAGTGATCTAAAACTGAGCCCATTTCCCTCCTGTCATCCACATAACTGCTGGATTTAAGGTCTTGTGATAAGTAAATTCAATAGGCTCAGGTTAGCTGGGGGACGTTGACACTTTCGTTCTGACCTGACCTTTTTCACGCCAAGATTTACCATCTGAGGGGTGAAAACACAGCCAGTCGCCATCCAGACTGGACAAGAAGGTTATTTAAAGCACCAAGTAAAAGCTAAAAGCAACATCTCAATGTAGCTCAAGTATTCAAGCATTGTACAGGTCAGGAGCGTTAAGCTGTGGGAGATGCTAGCTAAATGGAAGTATTCTAAATGAAAACATTGCAACTAAGCATAAACAAAACGGTGGTGTGCAAGACCTTGAATAAGATCATTTCAGATATTGTGAGTTTCCAGGACTAACAGACCCTAAAAGTATAACACAATGCAGATGCTGTTATGCAACGTTGTTCAAAACCTCAGAGTTCTGTTAAAAAGAACCAGGAACCTCCCTCTGGGCCTAATGTTCTGCTTCTTATGCTCACTGCATGTGGCCCCTAATAAAGTAATTTCATTAGCTTGTTCTGGCCAGTTACCACACTGCTGAGCTGCACTTAGAGAAGCTATGGATGGGCAAGTTGTGCCAGCCACAGTTTTTTGGTTTTCACCATTTTAAACGTTTTTATTATTTTGTCTTCCATAACAGCACTAGATATGCCAAATCCTTAATAAACTGATGGTAAATCAGAATGTGAAATACTTTATTGATACACATGATAAGTCTATATCCAAAAACAGATGTATACCAGAAAAAAGCACCCCAAGTTGTCTATGTTCTGATTTATGGCAATAAAACAAGGAAATGAAAGAAAATAATGTTCAGGGTTAGGGGGTGTTGCTAGCATACATGTTAACAAAATAACCTGTTTCCACACGTCTTTATAATATATATTATATACCGTTTTATCTCTGTGCAACAACAACTGGGCCGTGTTCCAAATGCAACACATACATAAGTCTCTATTGCAACAGGCGACCCCTTTGCCCGGGTTTCCCATCTAACTGTTTTTTGCGCTCTCATTTGCTCTTGGACTTCCAGAGAGGTCCAGATATTTAGCATGCTAGATATCTGGAACTTGTCTGCAGAGCACCTTTGATAAGTTCCCACATATCACAGATTTGCGAGCGCCAAGCCAATGGTGATTTGCGCACTCACACTGTCGTTCTGTCCCGGGCCAACACCGGTTTTTCAGCTAAAGCCTAGTACCTTTAAGCAGTGTGAGTGCACCCGTTCCGCGCATAACAGCCGACCACGGCCCGCTTGAAAGATGTGGGCTTTAGCGGAGCCGTTTGCACATGTACGAGCACGAGCGTGCGCACAAGTACGAGCACGAGCCCTACGGCGGTAGCGTTATGTGCGCCTGTTCGGACATAGTAAATAGAAGGACGGACCATGCGTGGACATTTAACAACAACAACAATGGCGGTGAAAGGTTCACGTTGGTGTGATGCGGAGGTGGAGTGTTTACTGCAGATTTTGTTCGGATGAAAATATTCAAAAACAGTCGACAAGACGCACAAAAACTCAGAGGTCTGTGGAAAGATTTGTAAACAAAGCCACACACACGCGATCAATGCGTGTGACGTGTGACGGCGTGATGGCGTATGGACAGCAAGAAGTATTGGCCGAGGCCCTGACAGTGTGAGTACAAAGGTGGCTGGGGCGCGGGGGAAGAGGGAGGGGGGACAAGTACCCTAAAGCCCAGGTCGCGGTGCGGAAGGACAGTGTGAGTGCGTCCTTAGAGTTTTGCTGGGGAGCCCAAAATCTGTTGGCGAGTGGAAAATCAGGACTAGGATTTAAAGGTAAATTCTACACTCACATATGCACAGATAATATTGCAAATTGTGCGAGCATGTAAAGTGTCCTTAACACTGAAGTCAAGCTTCAACCCCAGTAACATGAGTGTATTTTGGTAAAGGCTGGTTAAAGCTTGGCAGGTGGACAATGAAGTTGTCATACCAGTCAGAGACAAACTCACTAAATCACACAGAGTTATGACCGGCCTCTGCAAACAGGAATATATGGAGACTGACAGCTAGACACAATAAAGAGCTGGAGCACTGAGACATTATTTGGACTAATTTACAGTTTGTCAGGAATTCCACAGTCACTTTAGTGATACAACTGTAAACGATTAAAACTCTTGATGGTTACATACTGCTGCAGGAGAAAAAAATGTTTAGCGTTCCTAAAGGGCTTGAGGCGACTGCCACACATTAATTTTGACGTTTTAGATTTTGACTGGGAGACATAGAGGAAGCAAAACTTTTCTACAGTGGCAGGCAAGTGGTAGAAAATATAGTTGTAAACAAACATAAATAAGAAAGAGAACCATTTTCCCGTATGTAGTTGTAAACAAATATAAAGACATCATGCATTTGAGAGCATTCTCCTTCTTGGTTTTGCGCAGTGCAATGGTTGCCTTATTATCATGGTAAAAGAAAGAGATTTAGAGCTGGACGTGTTGAACAGTAGCTGTCTTACACATCACTGCAACCAGTCTAACCCTAGCCTAAAAGATCCTACCCCACAGATGGCATGTATTCATCCTCTTTGATGCAAACACATTTAGTTTACAAAACAGTTTTAACTCACTTGACCCTATCACACAATCCTCACCAGATTTCAGTTTACTCATTAGCCATACAACAGTAAATCCAAAACAAATGTTCCACAGCAAGCAAGTTAGTGGACCTTGAGTTGAGAGTGTTTTGTCAGCTGCAGTTTCAAAGGTCGAGAATCACGCTCAAATAAAAGGTTATTGTACAATGACTGGCAAGGAACATTGACACACATTAAGGGTCTTTAAAAGGTATCCTGTGGAGTTTTTAACCTTTGGTAGCACAATGGAGCAGTTTTGTAATGAGGGGGTCCCTGTTTAGTTTGTCTCGTGAGCATGAGGATGCAGATGCACACACACACACACACACACACACGAGTGACGGGCTGCACATTCCAGCCAGTAGTTTCTCACTAATCCACTGATTGACAGGTGGAAGTAACATGACAACAGCAATGTGCCAGCACAGACAGGGAAGAAGAAGGCCGCAAGATGGTAAACATGGATGTCAACAGTGCAGGTTTGAAAATATAAAGGCAATGCACACTTCACACTAAAACTACAGTCGTATGCAAAAGTTTGGACACCCCTTAGGAAAATCATTACATCCGTTTGTCACTTAGTGAGCTTTTGAAGCAGCAACTTCATTTTAACATATGTTATACCTCATGGAAACAGAAACATCTCAGTAGTGAAACCATTTTTATTGGTCCAACAGAATATTTTTTATGTGCATTTAAACCCCAAAGAAATAATTCCATTAATATTTAGTAGAGCCTCCTTTTGCTGCTAGAACAGCCTGTAGACGCCTCCTATAGCCACAGACAAGTCCCTGAAGTCTGGCAGGTGGTATTTTGGCCCTTTCCTCCTTACAAAAGGCCTCCAGCACAGTCAGGTTTCTTGGCCTCCGTGCGTACACAGCCTGCTTCAAATCAATCCATACATTTTCAATGATATTAAGGTCTGGGTACTGGGATGGCCATTCCAGAAGATTGTACTTGTGCATCTGCATGAATTCCTTGGTGGATTTTGAACAGTGCTTAGGATTATTGTCCTGCTGAAAAATTCAACCCCGGCGTAGCTTCAACTTTGTGACAGATTCTTGAACATTCTTGTCAAGAATCTGCTGATACTGAGAGGAATTCATGTGGCCCTCAACTTTTCCTGGTGCAAAGTACGCTGGATTGTGGAACGATGAACAACTACACCATCAGTAGCCAGGTGTTCTTGTAGTTCTCTGGATGTGGTCTGTGGCTTGTCTGTGACCGTTCTAACCATCCTTCGCCTGTGCCTTTCTTGTATTTTTCTTGGCCTACCACATCTTTCCTTCACAAGGACTGTTCCTGTGGCCTTCCATTTCTGCACAACATTTCTGACTGTGGAGACAGACAGTCCAAACCTTCTTGATAATTTCTTGTACCCTTCTCCTAATTCATGATAATGAATTATCTTTGTTTTTAGGTCCGTGGAGAGTTGTTTAGATGCCCTCATGTTGCCCCCACACTCTAAGAAAGAACCTAGGACGAGCACAGCCAGCAATTACCTCTGTTAAATAGTCTTATTCATGATTAGTTCCACCTGTCTTTGTAATTGAAGGTCTCATGAGCTATTTCAAGCAATTTTGTGCTGCAACCTGTCAGCTATGAATCTCTACAGGTCTTGAAATGAATGCGATTAAAAGGGTGCCCAAACTTTTGCACATACCATTTTTTACATTTTATTTTATCATAATAAAACTATGTAATGCTACTCTAAGAATTTTGGTCTGGAGAATACTGAAATGTCTACATCTCTGTAGGAAATCAAATCTTGTTGCTGTGATCTTCTCTTATAAAGTTAGAGCAAATTATCATGGAATCTTAGAGGGGTGCCTAAACTTTTGCATACCACTGTATATTAATAGATAGTTAAGGTTTGTGTGAGCACATTGTTGTGTATAAAACAAGACATTTGATGACGTCATCTTGGGCTTTGGGAAACACTGATTTATCGCCATTTTCTGACACTTTATAGACCAAAAAACAAAGCGATTTAACGAGAAAATGGCTGCAGATTAATGGCCAATGAAAATAATCGTTAGTTGCAGCCCTAAATGTCTCTATAGTAAGTTGGCCGCACTTGGAGACCCATCAAACCAACCAGCTACCTCCCAAACCCCTTCACCATACTCCAGTACTAAACTGCTCTGGTAACCTCAGTATGGTCCAAATGCCGGGTATACCATTCTACAAATATGTTCCTTTCATTTTTTGAGTAGTGTAGTTTGCAATGTGATTTCTACTGACACTACATTAAAAAAAAAAAATATATATATATATTTTTTAAATCTCTTATAGCATATGCTAGCTGGAAAAAGACCTTGCCTAATTGGCAATCAGAGTGGAAAGGTTGGGTGGCTATATGAGCAAGAGAAGGGAAGCAAATATTAATTTGGAGTCAGTGACACATTTAATGCACTGTCTGTAAGTTGTCATTGGAGGTTAGAAGTTGATGAGTAGCAGCTTTTCGGACTACAGCACACTGGTTTTGACACAGTTCATTTACAATACACATTTCCATTCAATGGGTTTGTGTTGGCTCTGGTAATGTTAGCGCCTCATTCATCTAGAAGAAAGATAACATCACTGCTGGCTGTGAAGCTACCTAATATTTGATGAAGCTGAAAGACTGCTAATTCAAAATAATTTCACACTGAAAACTGCCGATTTTCAATCGGCTGATGTGAGTCGTCCAGTAGACTTTTGCCGGCAGGTTGGCAGGAATGCTCCTGGCCCTGGCACTGGCACTGCATGTATTGCGGCACAGAGCCGGTTTAACATCTGCTAATTTTCTCTTAAATAACCAGCTAGTGCTAACTGGCTAGCTTGGTTAGCAAGGTGCAACCAAACGCTGAACAAGACATACTAGGTGACCAAAATTTCACAATTAACTTGAAACATGAAAACACATTGTGAGAGGGACAAAAACACAAATACCCCAAAACAATTCCAAGGCTATTTTAATGAACACAGTACTTTAATGTACACAGTACTATGAATAATTTCCCCCTGGGTTTATTAAAGTATTTCTGATTCTAATTCTGATACACATTGCTAAGCCTATATCCTATTAAAGCCATGATTTACAGAGAGCCATGAGCAGCAGCAAGTTGCAATATCCAGCAATCTTGTGCACAGTGGCAACAAAAAAATTCCTTTTAACAGGAAGGAGCGTCAAACAGACTCAGCTCTATGTCAGACTGCCTTAAAATGCACCCATTAATTCACTTCAAAGCCTTGAACACTCCAAATAAGTGTCATCAGTAAAAATCGTCAACATCACAAAAAAAAAAAGCAGCATTCCTGTCCAGCAATTGTTGCCTAACAAATGGGGACCATCTTTTTCGGTGTGGTTATATGTGGAAACCATAAAATGTCTTCAAGAAATTGAAGGAGAAAAAAAAGTGTGTTTTCCTGTGATGTTCGTCCTTGTTTATGGCAGGAATCAAGCACTATGTTCCAGAAGAAAGAAAACAACACACTAGTTAAAAACAGAGTGTCCTATTCTAGCTTCACACTTCAGTTATAATTAATATGCTGACACAGTGTGGTCTGGGATGTGATTTAATTTAGGACATGCACCAGACAGACTTTTCAAAATGTTCCATGCTAAGTTTCCATCAGCTGAGACCAATCAGAATATGATCAAGATAATTAAAAAAACAAAATATCAAATACTAGGCAAGATTGCCTGGCAGCAACATGTCAGTGCCAAACAGGAACTGTTGACAATAATCATGGCTGCACTTGAGAGCGAGTTAAAAGATGCAGATGTACAGTTAGGATCATTTCCAAACACTGATATCTGCAGTGGCAACCTCTACTAATGAATACCTTTAGAAGTGAAAGTCAAAGCCTAACTGGGAATCATATCAAACAATTATATATTTCATCTACAGAGTCACATACAGCCCACTAAGGGCGTGATCACACTGTCCTCCCGGACCACGACCCGGACTTTAGGGTACTTGTCCCCCCTCCCTCTCCCCCCCGCGCCCCAGCCCCGTTTGTACTCACACTGCCAGGGCCGGCCAATGCTTCTTGCTGTCCATACGCCATCACGCCGTAACACGTCACACGCATTGATCGCGTGTGTGGCTTTGTTTACAAATCTTTCCACAGACCTCAGAGTTTTTGTGCGTCTTGTCGACTGTTTTTGAATATTTTCATCCGACCAAATCTGCAGTAAACACTCCACCTCCACACCACACCAACGTGAACCTTTCACCACCATTGTTGTTGTTGTTAAATGTCCGCGCATGGTCCGTCCTTCTATTTACATGTCCGAACAGGCGGACATAACGCTACTGCCGTAGGGCTCGTGCTCGTGCTCGTACACGTGCGCACGCTCGTGCTCGTACATGTGCAAACGGCTCCGCTAAAGCCCACCTCTTTCAAGCGGGCCGTGGATGGTCCGCTGGCCGCAGTTGAGCGCGGAGCGGGTGCACTCACATGGCTTAAAGGTACTAGACTTTAGCTGAAAAACCGGTTTTGGCCGCGGCCAAAAGGACAGTGTGATCACGCCCTAACTTCCAGCCTTTACTGTAAGAGGATCTCATATCAGCAACAACACGCCAGTGTGGCATAATGTCCTGCATACCAAATTCCATGGTAAAAAGTAAAAACATGCTTTATATCAGTATAATAATGTATTAACATGCATTATTTATTGTTCAGTGGCGTTACCTTGTTAAGAGTTCTGCAATAAATGCCACTCTATCATCTGTTATATGAAATTCAAATCAGTTTAATAAACCTACCTTTCGAATCTGCAGAGCACGCTTTGTCTGACCGGGACCTTAATGTGCCAATATTAACGGTGCACCATACTGAAGAAACAGTTGCCTCCACACTGTTCACACCGCAGTTCCCCAACTTGTCAAATAGGGATGTTTTTGGAGGCCCTTAGCCAGTGTTGTGCCTGAATGTGTTCAATGAAGAATAGTTCATCATCTCGTTCATATTTTGGCCGAACTTGCACTGAACGCACTGTATTACTGCCTGATGAACGTAGCTTTGAATGCGTTCATTCGGGTGTCTGTGTACGGCACACTCTCTCAGTTTAACTACGTTCAATAGGGCACCAGATTTCTATAAAGCCATCCAGGCAAAACCCAGGCTAAAAACTGGCCTAAATATGTAGCGGAAAAAAAACACCCAATCTGGCAACACCAGCCACCAGTCGCACCGCCGCATGCTACATCAAAACAAAAAACAGCATGGAGGCTACAGCAGCATGAAGTCAACAAAGCAGCAAGAAGGCCTCGTATGGTCATTTAGACAAGTTTTATAACAAGTTAGGTGAGGATGGGATAACCTTACACTTCTGTGCAAACTTTGCCTGCTGAATTTAAAAAAGACAATTCGCACTTCAGTCACATCCACAGCAAACCTGAAATGGCACATTGAACTGAAGCACCCAGCATTTCAAAGTCTGTGTAATCAACGACCCAAATCCCATTAACTCCGTACAGTAGTGGATCCGCTTTCATGTCCCAGCCACAACTAGATGACCTGGTGGTGGAGTAAATCATCAAGAGACCTGCAGCCTTTGAGTAAAGTGGAAAGCCCAGCTTTCATAAACTCCATTAAGGGGTTGCAGCCATCTAAAAAAGATGCCATCAGTTAAAATGTAAAGCTGTTAAAATAATTGCTGTGTCTGTGGTTCTATATAGACAATGCGGCAATAATTTCTAAAAATTTGAATTATGAACTATGAACTGAACAAGTTCATTTTAGAATTTGTGAACTGAACTTCGAACTAGTTTATGTAGAAAGTGAACTTTCCCAACACTGCCCTTAGCGTCTTATCCCGACCCACAAGGCACTCACATGCACTCAAATGCAAGCATGGCCATGCATCGCATTCTCTGGTTAGGACACCATTAATCCACTATATATGTACTATATGGCATTAGTTACTTACACAGAAATACATGGGGAAATAGGGTCTAAGTTTTTATTCTAGATTTTCTTTTAAGTGTGTTTCAAAGTCTTAAAGTAGTGGAGTAGTGTGAAACCATGTCTGTGCACACATGCAGCCCTATGCCTGTGTGCAAGAAAAACAAAGCATGGACCCACTCATTGAAGCTAGGGGTCTAAAACTCTGCAGGACACCTTTAGCATCTTGTGCACAAGTACACAATATCATACCAAGCAGAATTTGCTATCTAGGTACATTAATGAATGAATCTGATGAGAAACTTAGTAAGAGACTCGCTGCGAGGTGAGGAGGCAAGAGTTCCTTGTGCTTGCTAATGCATTATTATTCATATATCTTCGACAGCAAAATGTTCTAAACCCATAATGATGGAGCCTTTCAGAAAACCAAAAAATTATCTTTATCCTTGATAACTTTTGAACTAACAGTTGTTTTTATGTGTTGCCACTCCCCTGCCAAGTTCCCTGCCAAGTGTCCTGCCATGTCTGAATAAAAGCGTAATGACCAAGGACAAAAGCCATCACTTTTACAGACAAATGAAGACAGAATTGTTTCCTATTCAATGTCTGAAAGGGGCTAAAAACTTCTTCTTCTGCTGCTGGTGGAGAATGTGAAACCATGTTCAAGGTGAAAATTATAATGACTTTAAAAGCATAATGAATGAAATAAACTGAGATTTGATTTACTTTATTGTGCATTTATAGGTATGAGCGTCTTCAAAAATCCTCCTAGAGGGTTAAACTCTCACAATGCCAAACTATGAAGCTCTTGTGTTCTTGTGGAATGGTGTTGCCGCGGCGTTGGCAGGCAATTTGCATGTTTCGCCATGACACCAGAAGCTGTTGTAACTTGACTCTACATTGTCCAGTCTGCCCCAAATTTCACATGTTGGATAAAGCCCAGTTCAGACCAAAGATTCGCAGCGCAACTAATTTGTTTTAGAACGTTGTGAAAGTTGTAGCGCTGTGAACTGACCCGTCCCGTCTGGACTCAAACCGGCTGATGTTGTCGCCTGCTATTCAGCTTGTCAAATAACCAGCAGCTGGTTTTAGAACGTAAGACACGTCATCAGTTTCAACAGCCAATTAAGTCTGAGCAAAGTCCAAGTCAAGTCACTTCAAAACTGTCAGCTGGCTGAAAAGGTGTGTGAGAGAAAGAGAGGGTCGAGCGAGCAATACAATAAATAAGGAGAGCCAGTAATCCAGAACAAAGCAGTGAATCAGGGAAATAAAATGTTCTTTTTGCTGTTTTAACACAACTAGAAATGCAGCTGTAGCAAGTCGCTCACTATCCCTGTCCTCATTTATATTTTATAATGCTACAAATTATATCCAGCTAAGAAAAAAAGCCTGAAAAGTCAGAGGTTAGAACAGACGTACAGAGTAGTTGCTATGGAGATAATACACCGTCTCCCCTCATCTCACTGGCGTGAACAGGTTTTGGAACATTGCAGACCTACACGTTGCAGTACAGACCTGAAGACAGCTACATGCCCATATTGAGTCGTAGTCACAGCACCACATAGTGAACATGGGAAGTACTACCAAATGTATAATATGCCATTTCCAGCGCCACAAACTCTGCAAAGAAAATATGTTTGACAGTAACATAAATGCATGGCCGCGTCCCGTCAGTTCCCCCGACATGTGGCAAGGTGCGAAGCCCTATTTATCACTGCTTGCAGCATTAAGATTACATAAGGAAAATTAATATATCCAGCAAAAGTGGTACAAACACCCTGTAACAGACTGATACAACTTGTAGCTGGATGACAGGAAGGAAGCACCATGTTGCATGTTTTATCTCACACTAAAAAACAGCATTAGTTTCCCTCTCAAACTACCTACACTGGAGGTTCAGAGGGACACTTTTCAAGACAAACTCATATATTCAGATCAGAGATATCCAGGCAGGATGTGGAGTCTATGGTTGTGGTATTTGAGAGTACATCATGGCTCATGAACACAAGTTAGTCTGTTATCTTAAATTACCTCCATATGTTTTAGCTGCCGGCAGAGTCTCTTGGGTACAGTACACTCCATCAACTAAAATCCTCAGACTTCTTTTCATGAACACACATCCCAATCTTCTCTGAATTTGATCTTGAAGCCCCGTTGCTACCATATAAAGTAGAGCTGATACTACACAAAACATGTCACTGTACATGCCAGTGGTCTGGAGTTCTGTTGACTGCATGAACGTGCTGTGAAACATTCTTATTTATATTACCCTAAAAGGCAACTCATCAATCATCTAGATCTTCCTCAGGCAGATTCCTAGAGGATCGAAACGTTGCCTTTTAGAGTAAATTAATAAAGTATTTGAATCGGAGCGGACCAGTGTAGAGACCGTCTTTTTGTCTTGCACCTGAGTATTTTAGCACACTTGCTTCTGGCCTTTTTTTTCTTACAAATTAACCGATTCGTTAACGGAAACTGATATTTCTGCTGACGATGAATGCAGCCTATCATAGGAAAGAATGCAACTAGTGGTGACTTTCTGCTGTTTGTACTAAACCTCGGTCCTGAGGGAGAGTGTGTGACAGCTGTGAATTCATACTGTTTGCTCCGGTTCCCATTAAGACTTCCATTGTCAGTAAACGGTCTTACAGAGCGAAAAGCAGGCAAACATGGAGATCATGAAAATAGATTACATGTCCAAAGATGAGATCATTTATCTGCAGCCTGTGAGCAATAAGGAGGAATCACCAGACACGATGTGGACACGGTATGGAGGGCAGACAGGAGTCATACGGAGATGAGCTTTGTAGACATGACAAAAGAATTCCTGGGTAAAAGGACGCCACTGAGTTTCTTAATATGAACACACCATGACATCGCTTGAGACTAGAGGCTGTGCTGGTAGTGAATGAGAGCATGGTTAAAATGACAAGTGTCTGGGACTTATGGAAAGACTCATTTTGTCCTTGATATTTTTGAGTCTCACATCTCAGGGCACGGTCTGAAATTAGCTCCCACTACCTGCCAAATGTGGATAAATGGGTGGACAGGGTGCACGCTTTAGCAAGGTTAAACTATGATTGGATAGAACTACACATTTGAAAGTCGATGACAACTGCTATATAAAAACAAAGCCAAGCCACAAATCCATTTTTTAAAATAATCTGCTTCAAATTTGCATTTGAAAGCACATTCAATGTGTTTAACCTTTGCTTGTTAAATAGAGTAACTTTGTGTTACAACTAGCTTCTGTTTTGAAAAAGTAACTAGAAAGATCTCCCTAAAGAAAAAAAAAGCTTATACCTTGTCTGTCCTGGCAGGACCTCAATGTGACTAAAAATACTAGATATTTGGCACTAGAAATAATACAGAAATAGAGCACAGCACACACATTATTAAAAATCAAATTTACTTTTCCGAAATAAATCCTGTCCATATGGGAATATTATTGCTAAATGATAAATGAACGGCTTACAAACAGACAGGAGAAAGATTTACTGAATCCTGAAGTAACTGAACACAGCCATGATTAATTCCCGACATTGCAACAAATGTTTCTTTCTGCCTTTATTATATATCCAATATCAGTGTCAAAAGCTCTAAAATGATAATAATGAATAATGAATTCCATTGTTTCTTTTAGGAGAAACTCTGTCATGGCAAAAATAAAGTCAGTACCAGGTGCTCACAGCAGAGATGAAATTAGAGGCCAGTCAATGCGATGGTGTTAATTGTCCAGCATTAACAGCCAACCCTTACTAAGAACATTCATGGCTATAGACAGACCTGTCTGTTTATATACTGCATACGCTATTTGTGGGCATATTAGCACCATGGTGTTTACAGTGTACTAAAATGAAATTATCCTGTGCTAAAACAACATGTTTACCATTAGTACCCAAAAAGGTATTTTTAGATTTTTTTCCATTGATATATATGCTGCGAAACACTATTGATGACACCAAAAAAGAAAGCCAGAATAGTGCGGTTGGTTAGCTGGTTTCGTAACCCACCAGACCAATAAAACTCATTTCTAAATGTAGGATGCTCTGTTCAACATACAGTCCACTGAATATCATTTAAATAATATTGATGACTCCCAATAGTGATGTCTTGATTGGTCGAATGAGAATGATCCCCTCTTAACCACCGACCTTTAATTTTTTTCGGCTAATTTACTCATGAATATTTAAAGTTGTACAGAGAAATAGTTCCATATAAAAAGTTTTAAGAGGCTTTAATATTCATTTATTTGCCTCAAAATTTGGAGGTCTATTTGAGGACATCTAAAAGTATAAAATCTAAAACTATGCACTGTAAAAAAAAGAATTGGTGGTGGCCTTGCTCTACATTCTCTCAGTGCTGACCTACAGTGTTTTCTTCTTTCACAGGAATGACGAGGATCGGATCAGGTTGAACCCTGGTCACAACAATTCAGACACGACCTGAGAGCAATACATATCAATAACCCAGTACTTAGCGACCCTGGTAGTGTGCCATTCACAGTGACACTGACCTGGGTCGCAATGACTTTTTTTTTCTCTGTCGTTCTTCAAAAATTTTCCGTTCACACAGCCTTGGCCCAAGAAATGTCTGCGTCCACACAAAACCAGTGTAACCGACTCAAAACACTGTGATACACATGCCAGGCCTGGATGTGGCGCTGTAACTGCCACAGAAATACACCAACAACGGAGAGGAAGGGACGGAGAGATACTGTGTAGAATACAAACACCAGAGAGTTTCTCGCCAAATCGAGCGACTGTTTCTGGTGTTACGAGCGACTGTTTCTGGTGTTATTGGAGACTTTTGTGCTGTTTTGGACTCTGATGCACAAATCACTCTGTAGTTAATCCTCAACGAGCGGAGGGTGCTGCTGGGAGCCCCTTCCCCGTCCCAAAGCACTCACAGGCAAATCTTCCCACTCTGGGAAGATTTCAAAAGATACCATTTTCATGCTCCGATAACGCCGCCTCCTTGTGGATGGACGGCCAAAACGATACAAAAGAAGTGCAGTTACAGGAAAAACGTGACTTTGTGTGGATTGGTCCTGAGTCGGTGAACAAAATGGTTGAGCCCTCTGTGTGAAAAGGGTGTTAGAGTGTAAGGGCAACTTCAGTGAAGACGGCGCCACGTACATGACAATACATGACATGTGAGTGATGTTGAGATGTACGAACAGATGCAACAGGCATGATGAAAACTTTAGCCCTCAACACTAGAGGCACTAACAAAATGGTGTGTTTCGTCATTCCACGGCCACACAGCAGTCATACTACAGAAAGATCCATTCCTGCAGACTTACACAAAGACACAGACCAGACTTCCAAACTATGCAGCTGTGAGTGACACAGATGTCAGCAGTGAGCACAGATGTTTTCATCTAACTGTGTGATGTGTCTGCTCCCAACGAGGCGTACACCTCAGTCCAGCCCTCTGGCATATGGCTCATCCCACCACTGCCTCCATTCAGGCCATGGTTCCGTCTTACAGTCGTCTGCCCTGCTGTCTAAAGTAACCTCTGCTTCTCTGTGTATGTTTTGCGCACGAACATGGTGGGTCTGGTTTTACTGGGACAGTCGTGGCGCCTTGTTCCCCATGGCTGGTCAAAACACAGACATGTGACGTTACAGCCGTGAGCCAAAATGTAATCACATATGGCCCACAGAGGTTTACATGAACACTGTCTTGGTTCTGCAGGTGTCACATCTTAACACACAGGACAAACACTGAAATAGTTTACTGCATGCAAACAACACACACACACACACACACACACACACACACACACACACACACACACACACACACACACACACACACACACACACACACACACACACACACACACACACACACACACACACACACACACACACACACACACACACACACACACACACACACACACACACACACACACACACACACACACACACACACACACACAGGTCAAGGTTCCTGCCTATGCTACAATAACATCCATCAAACTTAGTCTCTGCTGTCATCACCATTGCATTCTTATGGCAATCACCAAAGAGATTACTTTTCCCTTTGGCCCATGCAACCACACACAGATTTAGACCCTGCACACACACACAGAGTGATTTCAACCAATTAGAGCTGAGAAATGCCAAGTAATTCTATATGAGAGATTGTGGTCTGGTAGAGTCTTAGACTGTACGGCATTACTGCTAACACGAAAACCACCAGTTGCTTTCCAGTTCCACTCTGTCAGATTTTTCAAGCAAGAGGAGAGCGCCCAACCAATGTTTAAAAACAGTATGAAAGTCACATTCGGACACAATTGTGGATCATCTCTGGAGAAGTTTACAAGATATATATGTCACCAGTTTGTTCTATCTGCCTGCCACTTTGACAAACTTCTTGCAGAAGTATGTGCCCCTTTTTACTAAGTACAGAGCACTGATCTAACAAAATTATTCTATAAAATATTGCAGCAATGCTGATTTAATATAAACAGTGTAGCAGTGCCGTACCCAAGGAGTAGATGGTTGCTGCTAACCCAAGACTGCCTGGGTGAAAACATGCCGCTCACACGAGAGAGCAGAGAGAGCGTGCTCTGTGGTAGTGATCACTGCAAATGCTGTGTTGGGCCTGCCAGGAAAGAGACGTTTACAGTGCAGGTGACATACTATAATTATATGAGGAAAAACCCCTTGAGCATTGCCCTTGAGTTTCCAAAGAAGAGAGTAGGCAGTGCCCAGTATGAGCTCAGAGGAAGATCCTTAGAAGAGTTAGAGACATCCTCCTTCTCATTTTATTCATCTGGACTGACTGGTAACACATTTTCAGCAGACTGAAACTTACCCGGGCTTGTAATGCAAACCGAATGTCAATCAGTGAGATAACTGACCAGATTTAGTGTGACATTATTACTTAAACACTTCAGTTCTTTAATGCTAAAGTCAAACACACTGAACAACAGAGATGGTGATAACGTATTTTCTGTCATTGATTTTCATAGAAACAAGCAGATCGATACAGTCAGGCAGGCTCTCCAGTCACTTGTTCTTATCGGTAGCAACATGGCTACTGTCCAAAGCAAGAATCAACTGTAAGAATCCCAATTTGAACCAGTGCTCTGATAAAGGCAGAGTGAAACATTAGGTAGTATTAATAAGTTAGCATGTTTTGTAGCTTAGCTTAGCTTAGTAGAAAGAACGGTTTATCACTCTGATACAATGAGTTGGTGATAACTTATTTTCTGTCATTGATTTTCATAGAAACAAGCAGATCGATACAGTCAGGCAGGCTCTCCAGTCACTTGTTCTTATCGGTAGCAACATGGCTACTGTCCAAAGCAAGAATCAACTGTAAGAATCCCAATTTGAACCAGTGCTCTGATAAAGGCAGAGTGAAACATTAGGTAGTATTAATAAGTTAGCATGTTTTGTAGCTTAGCTTAGCTTAGTAGAAAGAACGGTTTATCACTCTGATACAATGAGATGGTGATAACGTATTTTCTGTCATTGATTTTCATAGAAACAAGCAGATCGATACAGTCAGGCAGGCTCTCCAGTCACTTGTTCTTATCGGTAGCAACATGGCTACTGTCCAAAGCAAGAATCAACTGTAAGAATCCCAATTTGAACCAGTGCTCTGATAAAGGCAGAGTGAAACATTAGGTAGTATTAATAAGTTAGCATGTTTTGTAGCTTAGCTTAGCTTAGTAGAAAGAACGGTTTATCACTCTGATACAATGACAGGTCTTTTTCTGCATTTAAAATCTTGAGCCTTGCTGAAATTATCTGCTGCCGCGCAGGAATCTTGATTGAAAATTACGTTGACACGCTGCTTGTGTTCCCGCAGGGCTCATAGGTGCTCCGCTCTGTTCAAACGTTGTGTTCAGCGTGAACACAGCCAACCGGCGCAGAGCAGCGGTGATTTCATTTGCTGCTTGGCAACAGGAGGACTCTGCTACTTTTGAAACAGGTGAGGTGAATTATTTTGCATAAAAACACAAAGTTTCATACAAAACAGCTCAGGATATTATCAATAAAATATTTTATGAATTATATTTTTTTCTGACGAGGTGTAACTTTCTGATCAGGTCTCAAGCAGGGCGTTTTGGATTATGCAATGCTAAAATTCAGGGTTTTGACGTCAGCCCTGGCACACGTACTGCTCACAAATAACAGGGGTGGAAATAATAATAATAATAATAATAATAATAATAATAATAATAATGTAAACATTGAGTGATATTTTGGAGGGAACTGTTTTGGTACTTGGGATGTGGGTGACAGTTCAGAGTTGTATAACCGAGAATGGTCAGGTGGACGTGGTTTTGTGCACATAACATTAGTTCAGTATTCAGTGGATGGGCAATTCATGCAAGTGTTACTTGCCAAGCGTGCACGTTTCGGCTCAGGTTCAGGTAAGCATGAAGTAGTGTAGTAGTGCAGTAGGGAAGTAGTGTAGTAGTGAAGTAGGCAAGTAGGGAAGTAGGGAACTAGGGAACTAGGGAAGTAGGGAAGTAGGGAAGCGCTGCTGTTGCCAGTGTGGAAGGCAAAATAGTTTGCAGTCTCCGTTCAGATTACAAAGCCTCCATCATTTTATTTCCTTCATAAGTACAGACACAACTCAAGTGCTTTCCTCTTCCTTTGTGCCGTTAAGCAAGACATCAATTTGCCGGAAAATCCATACTCGATGGTGTCTTTATCCTATAGCCATTACATTGTGAAATCAACATTCACTTCTAACAGACAAGTCACCTGTTGGCACTGTGACTGTAAACCATCTTGTGTGAGTAAGTGAGTTGTAAGGAGGCACTTAAAAGCTGCAGTGGAGTCTGCTGCTCTCACACTGAGGGGAAGACTGCTCCAAAGCCAAGAGGCTGTAACTGAAAATGCCAGAGTTGTGTTTGTCCTGCATTACAGTAAGGAGTTGGTCTAGTGAGTTGTCTCTCTATTATGGATCCAGTTGTGGTGACAAATGAACAGACTGTATAGTTCTGTAACCTCACCACTCCTTACATCTCTGTGTGAGTTGAATCACAAAACAGAGTAATGCACAGTCACATATGGAGTGCATAAATCTCAGATGGGACGATGCAACGGGTCATATTTCATTTCCAAAAGTTTTAATTATTTTTTTCTTTTATATATACAATTTTGACCAAATAGGTACAACACAAAGAATATACATGCTGATTTCTTAGCTAAAGAAATTTCATTTAAAGTTTGACTTTAATTCTTTTGCTGTAACACTGTGCTTTTAGCCTCGATCAGATGCTCATTAAGAGTCCAGTTACACTCACAAGCTCAAGGGTTTGAATCAAATGATTAAATTAACAACTATTGGTCTCTACTTCAACAATCAACCTGCCACAATCAACAATAATCAAGACAAAGGCGAGATGCTTCAAATACTTGGCAGGAAATCAACCATCAGTGACGCAAGAGAATCCAAAAACACGTAAAACATCAGCTGAGCTGGCTAACAACTATGTATGTCGGACTTCAGTGGGCTTTATTTTAGTTACCATTTATGGTAAACACAGACAAGTATAACCAGGTCCCATTTGAGCTAAAATAGGCCTACAGACAGTTTTCAACAGAGAAGATGTCATTGCAAAAGTATGTCTCTGGAGACAGAAGACGAACCGTGATTTTGGAGCCACAGCTCAGGCCCCGGGCTCAGGTGAGTGGTGGAAACAGACACCAGAGATGTCGAGAGGCCAAAGGGTTACTTATCAAGTTCATTTTGCAAACATCCCCACAGCGTTTTAGCATGAGGCATTGGTCCTCCATCTAACTTTATCAAGAGTGTGGACAATAATGAGCCATATTATCTTTCATGTCCTGGGGTGGGAGGATTTTCGTGTCCCTACAACACACTAACACTAAATAAGGATAAACGGACACAGAGGCTGGCAAAGCTTTAACTGATGGCACACAGGGGCTGGGGATAAGTGTTTCATAACCTTCACGAGAAGTGACCTAGGTATTTGACCTATAATGTCCCCTTGAGACGATTACATAGGTCTGCAGGAATTGGAAAGCAACTGCAGACTACTATTAGCCTGTAATAGAAGACAATATTTAGATTTCAGAAACGTCTGTAGATGTACAAAGGGGATAATGCCACAAGCAAACGTGATAATGACATGACACAGGGCACACTTCCAACTGAAACACGGGGTGAGATATAAACCACTCAGACTGCCTGATCCCACTATGAGGAGCACATCTGAACTGGTCTCATCTAAGGAACAGCTTGTCCAGGGATGTCACACCCCCTCCCTATTACAGAGCCTGATAGATAGCCTGCACTGTTACGCAACAGCATCTTTCCATCCAACACTCCCTTTTCTCCCTCCCATCAATACCAAATCTGTCATGTATGGCTATACGCCGCCTGACCACCGGCACACCTGAAAGTGAATTCCTGCTGACAGAAGACGCTTGGAGCTTCCAAGAAGGGTTTTCTGCTTATACCTCACGCCTGGCCCCAGGACCCATATGTCAAGGAACAGCACCAAAACAGAAAAAAACAGAAGAGGACTCCGATATCCCCTCCTCACTGTAAAAACAGCCAGCAGTGTCAAGAATCCTCCAGAGTTGAGGATCGATGGTTTTTGGGCCAATCCTTAGAGAAGAGAAAGACTTAAATCCCTGGATTCCCCACATGGCTGTCACTGAGAATCATTAGGTCTTCTCGGTAACCCGCCATGAGGTCTTCTGTTATGTTAAGACATGATAAAAAAAATTAGCTCTGACACTTGTAAAGTCAGGCAGAGGTGCCAAATGAAACACTATGTCCAAAAGAATAAATTCTAGGAATAGCAGCTACGAAAATAAACAACTTTAAGATTAAAAATAGTCTTGTATTCAAATCCAGACACATATGACTATTTTCTCATACTGTTAATACCTCAAACTTAATATCGGCTGATACATATTCACACATGTAGTCATATTACACCAGAGCGCCTAAACCGTTTCATATGAACAATTATTTTTCTTCTCTCTGGTGGAGATGGCAGCGATCCTGCAGCAAATGAGCCGTTGGACACGGGTAAACATCACTACATATGGATCTGCTCAACACTTGACAGCCGCATGGAGCTAGATGCAGTCCTAAGTTGTGGCGAAATTGTACTGCTGGGATGAGGAGGGTTTGCCGATGGCAGTGAAAGTGAAACAATATTACAATTTTAAACCATTTTAAATTAACTTTTACATTTTATTTCTTAAACCTGAATCAGTCTATTATTTGTCTACTTAAGTGCAGCACAACAAGCTGTTAACACTGACAAAAGTCTGCTATTCCTTCCTGATTGAGGTGAAAGCAAATGGTGACATTAATGTCTGTATTTTTAATCCGCAGCAGCAGGGCACTTCAATTCTATGGCAATTCCCCCGTGGGTCCTGGCTACTAGAGCTCTAGTCAACCGAAGACAGTCCTGGTTGACTGGTAGCTTCTCCTTAACAAATCGATTGGTCGATTGGGGGGTTGTCGATGTTATCTCTAGATTAACTAAATCATCTACATGCACTCAGAGCACTCTACCTGGTAGCCTTGTGTGTCAACCAAAGTGTTTTTAATTCTTTGCAACAGGACACAATATACAGCAACAAACAGCAGCAGTCATGAGACGCCGAATGCCGATTCTGCCCTGCGCGGTGAACGTTTGGCTCGTTTTGCACGTTTTTTTCTGGTCACCAAAAGTTGAAAAAGGCACTCGTCACTGTTTTTACCTAGCCTTCTGATCACAGTGAGGGGAGTGCAGGACAAATAGACATGTACAAGTGCTGAACAACAATAACAGAGGAGAAATGAATCCAGTATATATCTGTATATCTGCCCTTCAGCTTTCCCTTCATCCAGAGCAAGTATTCTATCTTGTGACAAAATCTTTACATCCGCAGATTCCACAGCACGGAGACTTGTGGGATCTCAGATGGAAAAACGCTAACCCTCCAAAGCGCTCTGGTAGATTTTAGCCTCATTAGCACAGCAGCACAACAGTTGCATTACATTTTTGACATGGAATTTTTGTCACGTGTAAAGAGGCTTGGTACAAAGTGTGAAGGTTCATTCAACTGAATGACAACTGAGCACTGATGAAGACTGTGAGATGTGCCTGCAGATAATACTAGTAGTGAGTGGATCATGAGTTAATGCTGTTTTTATCAAAGCTCTGAACATGCTATTACAGTGCCTTAAAAAATCTCTAGAGCTGTCTCTCAACTGGGATATTTCTGTTAGTGCACTTAGATGTCGTGCACTCTGTACTCACCTGTGTAGGGCGTACATTTCAACAGTGGTAGTGTTGTTGCAAGTCACACATGCCCATTGTGCACTTATTGGGACAGTTTCTTCTACTTTTAATGGTGAATTACAAACGGAGGGAGCATTACAGCCACCTGTTGCTGCCCGCCAGTTTTTCTAGCTGGTGGATAAAAAACAGGTACAACTCCGCTTTGTATAGCTGCAGCTTCTTCGCCTGCCATATTCACCAGATTGAAAAGATGTTGGTGGTCCCATAGCTTGCTGCGTAGCAAAGATTGTGACTGTTAAGGCTGATTAGTGCCTAGCATTCCATACTTAACTTTCTGACCGTTACAAGTGCACCATCTGAATACTCGCAGTGCATTGCATGTTGTAGTACTTTGTCAGTGTGAACGCACTGACCTAAAAATACTAAGTATAAGGGTGGAAGTATGTGGTTTGACAGCATAGGTGAAAGTTATGGTTATCTGGCTTTATTACAACCTTTTAAACTGTGTTTGATAACATGATCTCACAATTTGATCTACATCAGCCTGAAACAAAAACATCATATTGGGAATGACGCTAATAAACAGATTAAAGTTAAAGACTGTTGTTATTGTATACAGCATGCTCTAATGTTCTGATACAATCCATCTGCCCATACTGCAGGCTAACTGCCAACACGTAAAATTGAAAAACAAATTATAAAAAAGCAGACTTGTGCTGAATAAAATATACTTCTTATAAAAGCGTGTCTTATATTTCGTTAATGATGGAGTTCTGACCACATCTTTAGAGTTCTCGCCAAATGCCACAATGTGGTCACAAGCTAAATAGTGCAGCAACGAGACCAAAACCACTTTCCCTGAAGCCAAACAACTTGTTGTTCACCACCGGTGAAACCCAAGCAGGCCGCTGAATGTCAGATGGAGATCCCTGGGTATTAATTAACAGTGTAGCTAAAGCAGAGACAGAGAGAGCAAAAGAAAAAGATTGAGAGAGTGAGAGCGCTCTCTATGACAACTGTTGACAAGCTTTAAACCCTTCGTACTCCCCTTCAACCTCACCTCCATCATCAAGCTGTCAGCGAAGACTTGTGGTACCATTTGATTTGTTTATGGAAGTATTAATACGCTGTTTAGGGATGTAAAAATAAAGAATTATGTCATTTTGTGACAGGTGCTGAAAAAGACTGGCAGAATAGAGGTGCCACATGGAGCTTGGTGAGGAAAAACGTGTTGTAAAGCAATGAGGAAGCCCTTCAGACCAACAAGCACAACCACTGACAAACTTGAAAAAGACAGCATATACATAGAAGTACAGGTGCACCGACAAAGAGCACCCATGGATCCTCCAAGTAGGTGGAGTGGTAAAAAAGTTAGCCCATCAGACAATATGACGTGTCCTCTGGACACGCAGAGGGAATGTTCCAGGCTTAGTGTCTTACTGACCACAGTCCAATGGCAAACAGCTTGCAGAGAAAATCTGAACCACTTGATGTAATCTGATTAGTTATAGTCTTTATCATCATCGCCACAAACCCACTTTCTCCCCCACATGACTGCAGCCTGTTGTCCAGTGTGCGTAAGTGAGTATTAGAGTCTCAAAGCGCATATTACATGCTGTTGTAGGGAGAACCCACAGAAACACTTTTACGCAAGCATTTATGGATCTGACTTTTTCAATTGCTGACATTAGTCTCAGGAGCTCAGCTTTGGTCAAAGTGTAATTGACAGTTAAGCAAATGAGTGAAGCACTACATCTACAGACACATTTAACCAAACAGAACATGGAGTAGCTCTACTAATGCTTGTGAAGTTGACATAAAGTGGCTGCACTCTGCTACATCTACAGCACATCTAGACACTGACAACAATCTGGCTCCAGCTGGATTTTCCATCCAGACTGCTGTCTTAGAGAAAGAGACTATATTCGTCTTAAACTGTCCCACTTTCCAGTCCATAAAAATCTGACATCTCCCAAACAAGAGCCTCGCCTTGGACCCCATTTATAGGAGCAGAGAGCCAGCTTTTCCAGCCAGACCTGTCACACATACACACACATTTGGCCTGCTGGGTCCTGGTTTCACCTCCCACACAAAAACACACACTTTTTCTATCCACTCGAAATTCCTAATTACATTCTGACAGACGTCCATCTACTACATCTGTAGACTGGCAGGGTTAAGGATTCTACTAGGGGTCGGGGTAAAATCTATTCTTCGCGATGCAGACGTGGAGGGTTCTGAATCGATTCACAAATGATAAAAATAGATTATCTAAATTTTAATTGATAAAGTGTTGTTCACGGAACGCGAAAAGTGGAACTAGGAAATGCGGAAGATGAACACCAATAACGTCTTTGGTGTTGCACATAACAGAGACACAGCACTGTTTTTTGAATTAACAGGTGACAGAGAAACTAGCAGCACATCGTTGTCTCATGGCTCGGCATGGATTAACTTCACTTTAGAAGGCATCAGTACAGACCGTGTCAGGGATACACACTCGCCAAACAACGGATGATATTTTGTAATGAAGACAGCTAATATTTCCATGTGTCTCTGTTGAGAGCACAATGAATCGGCAAGCAAACCGTTTCTATCTCAAAGTTTCAGAAGACAACAATAAAAGAATGAGATAGAGAGGCAAAGTGTTATTTCATGGCTAGTTTGCATGGTTAGTTAGGTTTATGTGGACTGGCCGGTGGCATAGTGGTTAGATCAGTAGCTCAATGCAAAGAGGCTAAAGGTCCTCTGGGCAGAGGCTGCGGGTTCGAAGCCGACCTCAGGCCCTTTGCTGTATGTCTCCCCCTTTTCTGTATGTCCTGAAAATATATATATATATATATATATATATATATATATATATTCAAAAATATATATTTTTAAAAACAGTTAATCTGACACGCCGGCACCCTCTGCACTAAAATCTAGTGTTTGGAAGCACTTCCACCCAACTCTGAAAAGGCGAAGCAAGTTATTAACTCTATCGCAACTTTTATTGCCAAGAGATTTGCGTCTGTGCTGCAACGTCCCAGCTCACGGAGATCCCCACACTCTACAAAGAGACCAATACTGAAGTCATGGAATCACTATAAAAGTCAGGTAGGATAGAGTTAACGTGTGAAGTGTGGGCATTCTTTGTCCCGGAATCTTATGTCACTGTAACCGCGCATTTTATCACTGATGTGGAGAGCTACACGTCTGCAAATCTGGCTGAACTCTTTTGGATTCTCTAGTATTTATGGGCAGCTTTTTATGTTGTTAGGATTATGCTGAAGTTTGTATTAATTTACTAAAAGTATGCTGCTACAGGCAGACTTGACTTTTTCTGTAAGTTTGTTGCAATGCATGACACCAAAAAAAACGTAAAAGGATTAATGAGGAATTTGTGTCTGACCAAAAATGGAAAAAGTTCAAATTCTACATGTTAATAGAGCAATAATAATAATTATTACAAGGTATTGTCCAGTTAAAAGCGGTGCACAGCAGGTGCAACTTTCTCTTATTTTTTCACGCCCAGCACCCACGTTGTGTATTTGCACCAATCTTCTCACCCATGGGTGTGTCGTCTTAAAATGAGGTGCGGACAGGTGCACTGTTGGCACAGTGCAAGGATCCATGCACATGCCCTTCAACATATATTTGATCTGGAATTAAGCTTCAGGATCGACTGTGTAATATGGAAGGTATAATATGCAGCATTTTCAAAATTTGGCTGATTTCGGCAGATCTCCGATGCTCTGTACCTCGGGGACTTCCACCACTCACAGTTTAGTTTTCTATCCACACCGTTTCCTGGCTCGGTTTTTTGGTACTTCGGATGATCATTTTTTGAATTTTTCGCTGATCGAGCCAAAATTGACAATTCTGGCCCTCCGTTTCAATTTTCTCTCTTTCATCTTTCCCACATTTGACGCATCTTTAAAAAACCACACTGCATTGCCATTTGTGTTCAGCACGTTGTGCATGATCTTTGGGTTTGTTCAATAATATTTTCATTCTTCTGTGACTGTGCCATCAACACATGATGTTAAATGGTTCCAGGTATCATGGCTAAGCCAGCAATCTCTGGGGATGAAAAGTATTGAATGACATCTGCGTCCGTCTTAAGTTCTGTAGCTGTAGCTTTTGTACTTTTTCTCGGCCAATGGTCTGGCCCATTAATGTTCTCAACTGTGTCTGACAGCACACTTTTCCTGATGAAGTGGTTCCAGGAAATTGGGTCGCAGCATCTTTAACCATGTAAATTAGTCCTGCTGTATGACTGCAGCACTTTCCTCTGATGGCCATTTAGTCACAGTTCAGTGCAATCACTGCCATCATTCCTCAGCAGAAATAATCCAACATTATGATAGTTGTTAATTGAGTATCGGGCAGGTCCTTTTAGAATGATGTGTTCATCATCTGGTAGAGTGTGCAATTTTTGGCCAACCCATCCAGAGCTCAGGTAATTTTGACCTTCTATGAGTGACCTATGAGCTGGACGTAGCTCCTTTAACATTATCCACCAGTTTGTGGACTACCTTTTGAAGAGACTGCATTTTGGCCTTCGCCATGTTGGTTTTTGGAAACTATATGTGACCATATTTGGATAAAAGGTTGGGGATGGAGAAGAACTCAATGCAGCGTCAGGGTGCGTTCTGCTTTTAATATACACAATTGCGTGTATATGTGGGAGGAAGCCGGAGAACCCGGAGAGAACCCACACAGACACGGGGAGAACATGCAAACTCCACAAAGAAGGGCCCCGGCCCGGATTCGAACCCTCTTGCTGTGAGGCGACAGTGCTAACCGCCGGACCACCGAGCCGCCCTTTCTCATCGCAAATTTAATGCCAATCCATCGATACTTAAGTCTGTACCAGAGTGGTGGATCAATGCCGTGCACATGGCTAAAAGTATTTTTTAGAGGAGCTTTAAGGCTTGGCTAGCAACGGCCAGTAAAACTGCCAACTCTTTGTCTTATGGATCTCTTAATCAGATGGCGTGCATCCAAAAAAACACAGGCATGGTTCTGGTAACCATCAGTAAATCCTGGCTAAAGCCCAAAGGTTGTGGGTCCAGACACTTTAAAACACCCTGACATACGCTTACAATTTTAACTATCATTCTCTCACATCACTTTTTCCTTTTACTGAAGTGGCCTTTATATAAGGTTTTTTATATAATTTGTGTTTTTATGAAAGGGAATACTGCTTTATTTATTTTTATCTTCATATACTTACTATATACAACTTTGCATTTGTTTTTAACGCCGCTGAAAAATGATACAGAGCTATCTTAGTAACAAGATTTCATAGTATCTCTATCAACAGTAGTTGAGCATCTCGTCTCCTCTTCACAGATGAAACCTGTTGATGAGAGGAGATACCTGCCACACTGAGAGCTGTCACTGCAATGTTGACAGACTGCTGCCTGATATAGAAGAGGCCAAACAAAAGCACAAGGCCTTTCATACTTGGCTGCTGGATCTTCTTAAAATAGAGGGCCTAGTATCAATATGAAGAAATGATATTCTGGTACTGACACCCCAGGGAACGTGAGGTCACACCACAAACACAAGAACCTGAGAACATTGTCTGCATGTTCAGTTTACTGGCGGCAGGAGCTATACCTATCTGCGACAAATGTTTGGGGAGTTTATGTCAGGCATTCTATTGAGGGCCAAATAGTGGAGCAAACATGCATGCACATAGAATCTATTATACACCAAATGTAATATGAAAAGACTACGTACTATTCAAAAAGCAAGAGCTAGATCAGCACATTTCTTTACGGTTTCTGTCCCTAGTCGTTAAAGTGGTTAACCGGTACACTGCATTGTAAGTGATGCCCCTGATTGAAAACATGGAACACTGCAAAGGCTCATAGTCAACTCCTGTGTAAAATATCAACTCTCTTGACTAACGACTGTACCTAAGCCAGAGTCCCCTCTCCAGCTCATAAACAGCCCTCTCTGTGGAATCTCCACTAGGAACTATGTGTTTTCATGCCCTGACCTGGCTGAGTCCACAGGCTCAACCGCCCCCTACTATGTAGAACTTTCCATCACTTCTGTGCTGCAGAAAAGGTCGTAAAAGCAAATAGACAAAGTCATTCAGAGGTAAATGTTGTTAAAGGGAGAGAAAAATTATTTGCATTGTTGCGGCAGCATCAGCTAGGTTTAATGGGAAAAACCTATATTAAATTGTTTTCAAAATGTTACCAGTATACGTTTAAGTCACTTAAGATGGGGAAAGTATCTACACTTTATCGGAGATCACCAATAATGTTCACAGGATTGCAAGATCCAATGTCCAAAAGTTCCTATCGGTTGTACAATATATATGCATGACAGTTGAATAGACTGTAAACAAATTTAATATTTATTATTATTATTTTAAATTATTTTCATTTAATTTAGCCTTAAAAATGTGAAATGTTATTTATAGGCCATATTGCCGAGCCCTAGGTGAGAAATTAAAGGAAAAATAAACCATTGGGACACACAGTATGCTGGGAGTATGCACAGTTCAAAGCTGCCAAGCTGCCAAAAATACCTTAACTCTCCTTCACAGTCTACTTAGAGTTCACATACCATGTGTTTGCCGCCAACCAACCACTGACCAGACATACATTACAGACATACCTTACTCAGTTGTGGCAACAGTATCACCTTATGCAAAAGGACCTGGACTGATTTGTAGAGGGATTGTGGGTTAGCAATCCATCTACAACATAGTTAGAATTGTGAGAAGGCACTGTCATTGCCTGCGTTTGAGACAGAATTTAATGGTGAATGTTTCAATGTCACTAAAAAGGTGATTTTATTGATACTACTACACGTTTACTTTATTAAATTGTTAATGTGACTTTAGCCAAGTAACTGATACGTACAGTAAGCTGCCTGAGCTGAGCTGTTTTCTACCTGACAGCAGGTACAGAGGTGCTAAGTGTGTCATTACTGATCAGCCTAGGCTGGTCTCTGAAAAACCACAGTACCATGGTAAAAAGAGGACTGAAAGTCAAAAGCTACAAACCCATACTGGTTTTGTTCTAAAAATACACTCTATACTTAATATAGTCACCAAAATCATCGGGGATCTCAAGGGACCTGAAATAAAGGACAGACTATGCCGCTGGTTAGGAAACACAAAAAGGCTACAGACACACTAGAGACCCTCTGGTAGTGCAGCTTTCAAAAGAAAATAGAAAACAAACCTGAATCAATTTGTCAGGCTCACTTCTATGTGGTCAGACTTGGTCCAGTTATAGGAGCTCTCATTGGCATACCTACATAACCTGCTTACATTTAGAACTGACTGACTGACTGATTGATTGCAGTGTGGGTACGAAATTTAAAATACACAAATAAATAAAAATCAAAAATAAAACATGCACACACCCTCTACACACCGTTCACAGTACTACAAGCACCATCCTGTTGTGCTTATAAAAGTATAAAAATCTATATGAGAGTCAACACCATACAGATTCTAGATATTTCTACTATGCAGCACAAAGTAGAAGTGGTCCCAAAACTAATATCATATTAAAATATACTGGCCCATTCTCCGTCAGTCACCACAGGAGTCAACAGGTGCTCTGCAAATTACGGCTAAAATTTTAACTTAAACAAACAATGAATACAATTAAATACGCTAAAAATGTTTTCATATTTCTTTCATTTTCTTCAAAATCAAAATGAGTTTATATCTAAGGTGTAAAAGGACAGACAAACAAAACAAGGTTGCAGGTATTTTAATGGGACATGTGAATCTGCTTGTGATGTGGGGATTTGGTTTGATTTGATTCATTGAATTGTATCAAAAATGCTTTCCACACATGTAAAGACATCAAATACAACTGAGGATAGAAACACAGTGAAGTCCAGGACTAATTTCCTTTGTGGTCCTCAACAGAAAACATCAGGACAAGACAAGACACTACCAGAGTGTGTAATAATCCATGAAAACATTTTCTTAAACAAAAATAAAGAGGTTCCTTTCCCTGACGATGTCTTAAATTGATAAGAACACAGATCTGATATGCTGCCACAAGTGCAAGTACTGTTTGTGTCCTTTACTTTAGTAATAAGACATGACAAAAATGTTGGGCACTACCAAACAATATTTTATGGATCATGTTCAGCAATGACATAATAACATGAGACGCAACAGGGAGCCAGTTGAGCTCAGCAAATTGTGACCTACCTATATGAGTCCTATGGCCCAAGATCAGAATGACTCCCATTCATTTATTCTGTGCTGTTTGCAGCTTCCCTTTAAGTTGGCTTGTTAGGCCTTCAAACCAGGAAATACTTGAAAATGATTTTTTTTTTATTATTTTTAGTTAACAAAATGATCATTGTTGGCCTATCTAAAAATGTAGAGTTTCTACCTAAGAACTTTGTGAGCCTGGTGATTTTACTCAGAACCTTGCTGTTATTCCTGTTATCCAAGTTGTTTTCTAGGATGCATCCCAGGTATTTAACTGACGCTTTTGCACTGACAACAACTTTATTCAAAGTGACCATCTGTTCAATCTTTTGAGCTGAATAAGATGGCCTCTGTCTGACCAAGATGTAGAGACAGCATATTGTCAATCAGCTAGTTGTTTACAGAAGCTAGCTCTGCGCTCAAGGAACTCTCTAGCGTGGATTGGTGATTATTTATTTACAATAAAAGTGCTGAGTCATCAGTGTGCAGAAATAGGTCACATGAGCAGGAGTCTGCCACATCATTAATATATGTCAAAAATAAGGACGGTCCGAGAATGCTTCCTTGCGGAACGCCGCATTAAACCACGCTAGGGCCAGACAGTACTCGCCCAAGGGCCACCGACTGTTCCCTCCCTGACAGGTAAGACGTAATCCACCTACAGGTGGAGCTGTCTGCCCCCGGGGCCTCAAATTTGACAATCTGTTTTTGATTCATCGTATCAAATTCTGTTTGAAGATCAAGTAACACTTTTCCGCAGAGATTTCAATTATCTATATCCCTGCTCATGATTTTGAAGAAATAGAGTAGGCATGATTCAGTAGATTGTGATTTTCTGCATCTGGATAAATAGAAATAACCCAGGGGAAGGATGCAGATTTGATTCCAGCTGTTCTGCCAGAGAAGTAAAGTAGGTGTTGAAATGGTTTGCAACCTCTTTTTTATTGAAATTTAGGACACCCTTCATTTTTAGTTAGGGAGAACTATTAATGTGAACAAATCACATTGGCAAGATGTCAACACAAGTGATCCAAGTAGTGCAACAGTGATGGCTGATACTTTTGCAAATGGGAGCCCCATCAAATTGGAGTAATAGAAAGCCTGAAGCTCACAGATCAAGGGGTGTTTTGGGTTAACTAACTTTTCCATTTCGGGAGGGCACTGGTTTCATACTTACTAAGACAGCCTGGCCTTGGCAACATTTAAACTTTTGCTGAGCTCGTTCTTCTCTGGGCAACATTAGCATGTCCATGTCAACAGGGGATGCAGAATGCCATGACAGTCTCAATAAAAGATTTCAAAATAAAACACTCAGTCGAAGGATGTTAGCTTTTGTCACATGAATGTTGCTATGCTAATGTTGGAATTAAGAACAGAAAGAATTTTGTCTTTTCTTTTTTAGGTATTTTGTGTCATAGTGTTAGAAAATTCTAATCCGCTGGTTACGTTACATTAATCCATCATGAGTTACACATTACTTAGACTGACAGGCAGTCAATCAATCAATCTGACAACATTTTTTTTCTATTTTATTCATTATGCATAGAGCTAATTCGATTTTTATTTTAAGTATTTTTGCTTTACATCTCTGTATCTCTTGTAATAACTTCCTGGGGGACATATGTTGAAAGTTTGCTGTTGTGTTAGTGTTACTGAAATAGTTTTTTCTCATAGCACTCTTTTTGTGGCATCCCACGACTGTTAAATGAATATAGCATGTCACCTGTTAATAAGGGTCCCGAACAGCAGCCTGATGGTCCTCTGAATGTTTTCAGTGCACAGCCAGCTCCACTGCTCCTTCATCAGCAGACACAGGATGTCCAGAGCCACCTCAGCCAGCGCCGTCTCAGATGCTGTGCCCACAACATGCAAGACACACATAAAAACACCACTGACATATTACAAGATATTTACTGTGTTATAATCAAAGATGAGCTACCATATTTAAAATGTACTGTAATGTATGTTGGATTAGCACTCAAAAGTAGCACCTGGCAGACAGATGGAGGGACAACTTTGTATATCTGAAAGCAAACATTAGAATCTGCTTCAGAGAAATGTGTTTCTTCGGTGGGCATTTTATGAACATGTAGGTCAAGTGATCCCATCAGCACCCCACTTCATACATTTATTAACACTGCCCTCATGTGGTTAGACCTAGACACTGCTGGTTCTGCTGAGTGTGATTTTTTATATTTTATGCATCAATCAAGCTCAACTACATCAAAATCCGTTTTGGTTTTTAGTCAAAACAATCCTTCCAATGCAATCTGCAGTAGTATGTAAGTTTAAGTGTATAGAGAGTGAAAAAGCCTCATCGGACAACCGCCTGATGGCATCAAAAGTCGACAGGTCACCTAAAATCCTCTGTAATCTTAAACGGTGGCTGTCAAAGGTTTACAGCTTTATCTTTCAAATTTCTCCTCTTCGAAAACTGTGTGGTACTGGCATCCACAACACCAGATATGTGTTGAAGATAACCACAGCTGCCGTGCCCCGTAACAAAACCACAAACTTTCTATAGCCGCTTCTCCAAGTCGAAGTCTACAAAGGGTGAATGACAAATACTGGAAAGATTGATTTTGAACTACTTTAAAGAGCACAAGGCAGAAAACTGCAGAATTTGTGGCTGACCTGTTGCACTGGATGAATTAGAATTAATTAATATTATTTAATAATGAAATTTAAATAGCACTAAAATATTTTTCGTTGGGAACCATCTATCTTGATTCATGTGGTTTGAATTCCACCCTTTGTAATTAATTTAAAAAAATGAAAAGGTTTGTAATTTCAAAAACATGATTTGTTCTGGTTATGTGATACATTCAGAAAGATTTCAGGAGTTTCCAGCCACTCATCGGACTTCTCTTTCTAAGATCATGGGACTGACAGAACTTGACCTCACTGTATAGAAGTCAGTTCCATTCATTCATCTTGGATTTTGGTGTTTGAATTATCACAAGTCCAAATCAGATAAAACTTGAGTTTTGGAATTAACGTGAATTTTTAGATCCTAAAATGATCAATTGAATTTAAGCAACTTGGTGTTTGAAACTGAACAATCTGAAATCACCTTATATAAAGAGGGAAATGCTAAGCATGTGCTAGAAAAGATGAGCGTCAGTGTCAGTCATTAAGTATGGAATGAGTTTCATAATTAGGCATCGGGTTGTTTATAAAGATTCACTCTACGGTAAACGCACTGATTGAAACATGAAGGTATTCAGACATAATATATCTGCTGTGAGAGCAGCACATTAGCTCTCAATGAACTGTCAGTCTGGTAACTTTTACAGTGGAACATTTCAGGGTCTGGTCAGAACTGGGCGCTTCGTTCACCCTGAGTGTCTGGGGGAAAAAGACTGTCCTTCAAAAAGACAATGACCAGATGCCTAACAAGGAAGAAATGCAATTTGGATTCAATCAAATAGGGAATGTCTCATTCCAACATCAAGAGATGGTTTCCATGTGATGTTAATCAGATCATCCATTTTTCCTATGGTGATTCCCTGTGACGGAAAAGGATGGAGCAGTGATGATACATGATGCAGCAGGGTGGATGGCGAGACATGCTCCAATTAAGAGTTAAGGACAGCAAACAGTTAGCAGTTAGCGCTAATGCCAAAGATGGGTCCTTTTATCATGGCTAGTAAAAAAAGACGATATCTCTTGTTCTGCTGCAGTTATTTTGATCATTTTTATGAGTGTCCTTCGTGAGTCTGACGATGTGTTAGGAGAGCAATGTGAAATCAGCAAGGTACCCATATATCAGTCAGCTGATATTAACAGCCTATCACAGACATATCGGTATAATCCCTATGTTTTCTTATATGCGCCTATATGAAAACCTTTTTACAGAACATATAATGCAAAAATGATTGACCTGGGGTGATTCTGAAATGGTGTTTACTCTATAGCCTTATATTTCACTTTTATTTGATATTTAAATGGTCAGCAGCTGAATGCTAATTTTCTGCTATTAATTTCTAAAATTGGTTGACAATTTAATATATTTTATGTATAATGTAGAATAAAGTTAAAGTTATTTGTTTTTAAAAGCACTTTCCCCTCTAAAGTCGGTACTGGTTTCCAAAATTCTCTATTGGTCGGGCCCTACTTTTAACGCAGTGTGCAACAGGAATTATTGGAGGAACATCCTGTCGAGTGGCGCAAAACACCCAACAACCCACCAACCTGGTGAGCTGCATGACGCACTGAAGTCTGCATGGTCAGCAAGAGCAAGACATATCGGCTCCATTTCATTAATAGTTCCACTTCCTCTCAGCCCTTGGTATTACTCAACATCATCACAGAGATCACTTGGAGAGCAGAGGTAAAGTGTGCAGGAAAGGAGTGGAGGAACACCAGTTGTAGGCTTAGCGTTGCTGCTTCAATTTTCCATCTTATTTGATATTTATATCTATTATTTGTTATTATTGTTGTTATTATTATTATCATTATTATTGCATTTTACCAAATCTTTAGAAAATCCTGCAGACACATTTGAATGAGGCTTGGTTAATATCTGCATGGGTTTCTGATTTAGAAAGTTTGTGATTTGTATCATGATTGATCATAACGATTATTGCTACAGGATTAAGCATAGAGTGTATAAAAAAATGGACGTAGCATACCCGTTGGGAACCGTTCTCTCAACTTGATCCAATCGTACTCGCCTATAGGAGGGGCCATCTTCTCAGACTTTAACTCTGCTTCATTTCCTCTTACCAAAAAAGGGCATGTATGTGACTTTGGAGGGAGGAAGATACGTCCATCTGGCTGACGTTTACCTTCGAGGAGGAGTGAGAACTAGAGGCTAGCTGTCACTCAAGAGACCCTTCCCCTAATTATTCATAAACCTTACCTGCAATAAAATAAAAACTAGCCTGTTAAAAACAATTCACCCCCCCTCAGTGTTGTCATGGAGATATGACCTAAACATACAGACTAGAATGTTTTTTCTGTATCAGGCCTTAAACAGGTTTAACTATGCTGTGAAAACAGCCTGTTTAACATGGGGATCAATGAGAAACTGCTCTATTATGCAAACTACTCCTAGTGGACACCTGGAGAACTGCAGTTTTTGGCACTTCCCCATTGGATCAACCAGGAAGTCGCTGTGGTGGGGGCTTGGTTAATAGTATACCAAAACACAGCATCTTTTCCGTACATTTTCAGATAATTTGGGTGATAAAGAAATTACACAAGCAGAACATTACAACAAAATCTAATTAAATACTAATTACAAAATATCAAGCTATCAATGAGGTCTGCTCACTGGACGAAATGTATTTATTCAATGTGTTCATCTTCTTCTTCTTTGGTGGCCAGTAACCAGAGTTTTGACGGTTGTATGTTACTGCCACCTAACCATGAATGCTTTTTCTTGCACCAAATGCACATCTGCGATGCATTGTGAGCGATATCCACCTCTAGAGTGACCATCGTTGTTCACTCTCTCCCTCAGCCCTCCGAGGTTCGATCTGACCAAGTTCACTTCAATTTTTCAGAGAAATGCAACAACACTTAAGATGCTGGCAAGGAGTCCCTATGCTCGCCTATTCGCTGATATCATCTCACTGTCTCTCTCTCAGACGAGTCAAGTTATATAACACTTAAGATAAAGATAAAGTTTCCTAACACCAACAACACAGTTTAGGTGTTAATGGGCGCTTTAGGTGTGAAAAGGAAAAATAAAAAGGACTGTCACACTAGGTCACATTAATGTGTTTTCTTCTCTTTGGCCACAGCAGCATGCCAAAATATGAACCCGATCAGATGGATGTGATGAGTGACTGGAATATGGAACAAGCTGGTCTCAATCAGATAGTCCCGCTGTAATCGTGGTGAGATACTGAATGGAAAGTGGTAGAGTTATGCAGACAGGAAAATAGAAAGACACAACTGTCGGTGAGCCAGTGAGTTGGTCCGACAAAAAGGAAAATGAAAGCAGACAAACCTGACGAGCAGACAGGATGACTGCAGAGATAATGAAGAGAGAGGCTAGGCGGTACAGATTCAGGGTTAACATTTGGATTTGAACTCATTTCAAATATTTGATTAACTCCATCAAAGATGATCCAACTGGGGCGGCCGGTGGTTAGAGCAGTTGCCCCATGTAAAGAGGCAGAAGGTCCTCGAGGCAGCGACCGCGGGTTCGACTCCAACCTGCAGCCCTTTGCTGGATGTCTCCCCCTCTCTCTCTCTCAACTAATTTCCTATCTGTCCTATCTAATAAAAGAATTGAAAACTGCCCAAAAAAATCATCTTTAAAAATTGTGTTTTTGTAATATATGCTGGTGCCAACTGTGGTATGTTGATTCCTCCATTAGTTTAGACAGACCCCATCAGACATTAGTCCTATGATCTCTTTAAACTTACCTACAGCAGCTTTGAGACATTACAAGAACTGGGCAAATTGACTGACCCTGACACCAAGCAGAGTGAGTACTTTCTCACAATGTATCCCCGAGCCTGCTCTTACCCGGTTCCTGACTGTGCTTTCCTCTAAAGCCGTCATCCAGAAAGTCTCCGGATCTTCTCATCACTGGACTGTCCTCCTTCTCTGTCTCCACTCTGATGGCCAGTTTTTCTTGTTCAGTGATAAAGGCTTGCAAATCTCCCAAAGACATCCCGTTAAAGACCTTTGAGAACAGAGAGGAGGAGGAGGAGGAGGATGTAAAACCAGGACAACCTTGAATCAGTCCTAAAAAGTCACTTGATAACTGAAGCAGCATATGTAAGTGGTCATCAACATGTGAGGTACTTACTGTGCCAGTTTGATCCCAACTGAACAAAACCTGTGATCTAATGTCTGAGCCGTTCATGAAGGGGATGTTTTTACTGGAGAACTTCAGACGAGACCTGGGATCATACAAACAAATTCATATGCATATACACGCACAAACAAAATCAACTCTATCATTAATGTGCAATGATTAAACCTGTGTTAAGACTGCATGAGTTATTATTCATAACCCTCTTTACAAACAAAGACAATGTTCTCACCTGCCATCAAGAAGCTTTGCCAGGAGGGTAGAATTAGGGTTGCAAAGGGTTGGAAAGTCTGCGGTACATTTCCAGAAAGTTTCTGCAATGTTCCACGTCAAGATAAGCTTGGAAAATGTGGGACTTTCTACTTTTTTTTGCAAAAGAGTTGGAAAATTTCCATGGGAATTAATGGAAACATATGGGACTTAATAGAAATATGAGAATATAAGGGGATTAGCATGAACATATGGGAATTAACAGGAATAAACTGGACATTTTTAGGTATTTTATACTAACTGTATTTAACCGTGCACTGTGCATTCTTCCATTACATACACAGATTATAAGCATCTTGTAAACTACATCAGTCACACTACAGCTTTTGAGGCCATGCCCTTTGCAAACGATCTACTCACAAATAGATAGAGACAAAAACATTTTTTGCATGCATATCTGCTTATGAGAATGCAAATGTTTAGATTCATGTCTTTATATGACGGGGTAAATACAGTTAGTATAAATTACCCCTAAATTTCCACTATATTCCCGATAATTACCACTAATGTGTACTTTCTAACTTTAAATATTCCTGGAATTTTGCAACCTTAGGCATAACACTTGTGTGTATGCTTGGTACATGTGAATGTATACGATATATGCACAATATATATGTGCCTGTAGGAATTTGATGTGTGTGTGAGTGAGTGTGTGTATGCACACGTTATGGATGTATACAAACACTCATATTTGCCTAGTCATCTAAGTATTTTTATTTCATGATCTGAGTTTTTTATGATAATAATCTAATTGCTTGTTTTTTATTTTATTTTGTATTTTTTGTGATTTCTATTCAAACTGTTATTTTTCTTGCTTTTTAGGGACCCCAGGAAGAATAGTCGTCATCATGGTGGCAACTAATGGGGATCCAATAAACAATTAATAAACAACACTTGCAGAGGTTCACGTTGTGCTCCTATATCCTACTGTAGCCCCCTCCATGCAGGTCATGATCCCTTACACCCTTCCTACCCCCAGACACGGCCAGTATTTGAGTTTCTAACTTCACTCTGCTTTGAAACTACACTGGTACGTGCTCGGTAAAAATTATAGTTTGAACATTTCCTTGACAACAGAGGCAACTTTGTCATCTGATATTGTTCAACCAAAAAAAAAAAACCTGCATTACCAAACTGGCAACTACTGGCTCTTATAGTTAGGAAAGGGCTGAGGGTGTGATTAAAGGAGGGTCAAGCCTGCTTTTTTACAAGTCACCGCCCATCTACACCAGAAGTGTCTGTTGATTCTCTGTATTGGTTTCCATCAAATATGTGGATAAAAGTTGGTCTGGATGTCTGGAGTCATACTTGTTCTTCTTGTCAGCACTTATTTTCCCTCCGTCCATCTCTGCCTCGTTATCCTCTGTTGGGCTCTGAGGTTCTGAACGAGGAAACGCTGTCTTTAGGGTGTCCACAATAGCATTCACCACAATCTAAGCACAAAAAAACAATAATACTGCATTACAAACTCACTATGAAGCCAATCAAGACTTAGGCATACTCATCCTGCAACAAACAACAAAAACAAAGTCTAATAAAAAAGTCTGATTATTATAACCATGCACATACAAGGCTTATCACAAAGTCAAGTATTAGTTGTGCCACAATGAAATATTCAGGATTAAACCTTGTCTATGCGTGACACAATGAAAGGTTTCTTGACGAAGGCAATCCTAGCATCTGTGTTGAGAGCCAGAAACTCCTGCATCTCTTCACTGTTGGCTACTTCAGGGATGGCACAGAGTTGCTGAAAAAAGAACAGAATGCTGGTCTACAATCAAAGAAATCAAAAACAACATCAACTGTTGCATTGAGTCTGCAAATCCTAAATGAATGTACACCATATAAATCCATTAACCTTCAGAAAGGTCTCCAGAAGTCCTTTCCTGGCCTCTATCTTGTCACTGTCCATGTTTCCAAACGGCATGTCTGGAAATACTTTCTTTGGACCTTTCACGCCTGAAACACAGTCATATCAGTCAGACAGATGTTGGCTCAAGTACCAAACGTCAAACTGGATCTGATGTGCAATAGCCAAGACTTAAATCACAGCAGCTAAGTAGTCTGTATCATGAACCAGAGTCCATCATTCGTACCTTTGATTAGTTTCCGTAGTTCAGTTCTTTCTTCCAGCCGTGTTTGCAGGTTGAGGAACTCGCTGTATCGTCTGTTGACCATGTGATAAGCTATCGGCTGAATGGGTGATGGATTCTCACAACCCGACAGTGCATCTTCAGCATCCTCAGAGCCTGGCTGGATGCTTCCTGGATTCTCACAGCCCATCACAACCGTCTCATACTGAAAACAAACATAACAAAGGACGAGGCTTGTTATCTGTTGCAGATCCCAGTTACAATGTTGCAGCATTCGGCTGTTTGTGACACCGTTTGTAAAATGTCTCAAGATCTGATATTCATATTTGTATTAAATTAGAATATTCAATATAGTTTGCCAATTTTATAATCAATATAATCTTTTACTGTATAGCCTGTGCCAAACAATGAGTTGATAACATGAAACCTAAGAAACAAACTCAAATACAACCAACTATTTAAACAGTTGTGCATTAAATACTGTGTACAAAAGTATTGGAGATCATTTCTGATATTAATTATTTTTTCGTACTGAATTTAAAATGTTACGCTTTACATAAAGACAAGATAACGTTAAAGATCAACATTATTCATTAAAAATGATTCAGAAAATGAAAACAGAAATTCAACAGACTTAAATCACTGTTTTTCTATTGTTGTCGTTTATTTCCAGTGTTGTGACCTTTTATTTTCAATTTCTTTGAGCTGAATTTAAGTGATTGCCGTAATACGGGCCTTACATGAGGGTCACAAAGGCTTCAGCGCTGAAGAAATCCTGTTAAAGTATCAACAGTGAAGACAACAGTTCTAACTCTCATACTGGAAATTCAACTTATAATAATTTATTGTCAAATGAATACTAAAATGTACATAATAAATAACTCAATAATACAACGTAGAATAAATAGAATAACTCATTTCACTGCTACACCTTCCTTAAATCAGTTTAGGAAAAACAATGCTAGAATTATATGTTCACTTTGACAGACTTCTGGACTAGCTATGCTGACTAGCCATAGCTAGGTTATTTAGCTTTTTTGCTAGTGATAAATCAACATAACTATGATTATTGATTAGTCGATAAACATAACATTAAATGCCAACTTTATAGGTAATTGATTATAGCTTCAGTAATTCTACAAGCAAAACTACCCAGAGGCATGTTCAAACTGTAAACAGTATGTACCATTTTGCTTGAGTTTCCGGCTTAAATGACGCGTTGACTCGAAACGGTGTGAAACAGTGTGCAATAGGCTTTGAGGTACGTTTTACCTTATTAGTTTTACCCAATCAGCAGCCACATGTGTGTTATTAAAAAGTCAGTCCATTTCGTACACAACAGGGAATGAACCACCATTTTAGTTTATATAAATGTGTTTCTACGTCTTGTCGGAGCTAAACAAACCACCAGAGGTTTTAGTCCTGTCTGAGTGCCCCATGTCACTAAATATTCTGGAGAATGTCAGTAATAATTATGGCGATTTTTACATTCTGTAAAATGGTTAAGAAAAAATCCCTAAAATGAATCCCCGTACGACCCTCTGTAAAACATATGTTGATATTCCGCAATATCCCGTCAACACGTAGTTCCAACATATTTTTGAGCATGGAGTGTCTGGAAGAAGCACTCTTATCACTTTTTTTGGATAAGTGATTCTGTCCTTTAGTTTCATGTTTACTTTTGTGATATCAGAAAGCAACGTAGCATGCACATGGTGACAGGGAGGTGACGTAGCGCATAAATCAAGTAACCCCTCCCTCTCCTGGTAGAATATAGGGATTTCGCAATCCCGTGCGAATTGCTCATTTATATTACAGACGTCCTGAGGTAAGTCTATTTTACCCCACATTAAACTAATCACGTCCGAATACGGCTTAAGTTTGTCATTGTGCCTTGCATCAGCTTAAAGCCATTAGAAGTGTTCACTGTTAACTTACTGTGTACTGTTGCCCTGTTCTAATATATTCAGTTAGACAAATATCAAACTGTATGGAAAAGATAACGTTTATTGTGAAGGAGACTTTATTGTGAAGGGACTGGATGTGGGGTTAAAAGACGGTTGTTGTTCTAGTTGGGAACGGGCCAAGATGGCGAATAAAGTGTTGAAAGTTTGTATTCTTTTCGTTTAACATTGGTAGCAGAGAATGGTTAGTAACTACAAAGTACCTCTCGGCTTCGACGAAGGAGCGGCGTATGAAAGCTGGAAGAATGAAGTTGCTATTTGGACCAGAGTCACGGAGCTCGACAAAGACAAGCAAGCGCTTGCAGTTGTTTTGGCGCTGTCTGGGAGAGCAAGGGAAACGGGGATGGAGATACCGGCAGATGACTTGAATAAAGATACCAGTATGAAGACTTTGTTAGACAAACTTGACAATTTGTTTCTTAAAGAAGAAAAAGACCGAACATATGACGCGTATTCAAGCTTCGACCGGGTTAAGAGAGACGGCAGTACGTCTATGGCGGACTGTACAAGATGGAACATCCTGATGCTGTTTTGGCTTTTAAACTGTTGGATACTGCATGTTTGGACACAAAAGACCGACAGTTAGCGCTTACAGCATGCACAGATCTTACTTTTGCATCAATGAAGTCAGCACTGAAGAGGATATTTGGAGGTAATCCGGCTGGTGCATCCAGCATGGGAATTAACCAAGAAACGGCATATATTGCAGAGCAGAGACGAGAGAGAGGCAAGTCATGGCCACAAAAGGATCAACAGAGAGCACCTTTGCCTGGCACAAACCCACTGGACAGGTATGACAGGAGATCAAAGTGTGCTGTGTGTCAGTCCACATTTCACTGGGCCAAGGACTGTCCACATAAAAGTGAGCAAGTCAAGTTAACCGAGGACCGTGTAAATGGTCAAGTTGAGGAGTGCACTATCACTCAAAGGAGTACAAAAGAGTTACCCTCTGCAGCAGAAATCTTTGTGTTTTGGTTCAGCTATTATTGACACTGCCTGCACACGGACGGTGTATGGTCAACAATGGCTGAGCGAGAGAGAGTTAAATGAGATAAAGAAAACAGAGACACACAGTCAAAGACCCTTCAGATTTGGAGATGGAAAAGTGATACGTTCCACAAAAAAGTTAAAAATTCCTGCAAAAATATGAGAGACTGGATGTTACATTGAAACTGATGTCGTCCCAGCTGACATTCCATTACTTTTAAGTAAGGACTCAATGAAAAGAGCAGGGACAATACTAGATATGAAAAATGACAGTGATGTTCAACAAACCTGTAAGACTTGACTTTACAAGCTCTGGTCATTACTGTGTAAACCTTATGAACAACAAAAACAATAGTATTCAGTGTGATGAACATGTGTTGACAACTGCAGAAAATGAAACTTCATCATAAAAAAAAGGAAGAGTATGAAAAAAGGAGCAAATGAGTTCACCGACAAAACAAAAAACCTTGCTGAAACTGCACAAACAGTTTGGTCATGCTTCTGCTGACAGGTTGCTGCGGCTGCTAAAGAGCTCAGCATCCTGCAAAATCTTGTAAGGGAATGTGATGTTTGTCAAAGATACAGTAAGACTGCACCCAAGCCTGCTGTCTGTCTACCACTGGCATCTCAGTACAATGAGACGGTGGCTGTAGATCTGCATGAACTTATACCAGGTGTGTGGTATCTCCACATCATTGATCAGTTCACACGATTTAGTGCAGGCAGCATTTTGACCACAAAGAAGTCTTCGGAAATAGTGAAGCACTTTGTGTGCATGGCCCACATCAGAAGCTATTCAGCGATAACGGAGGAGAGTTTGACAATGATGAAGTAAGAGATATGGCGGAGAACTTTAACATAGAGGTTTAAGACAACAGCTGCCTACAGCCCATGGAGTAATGGTCTTCTGGAGCGACACAATCAAACGCTTACTGAGACCATAATGAAAGTAAAGGAAAGTAATGGTTGTGACTGGAGCACTGCTATGGACTGGGCCCTCATGGCAAAGAATACCATGCAAAATGTTCATGGCTACAGTCCTCATCAGTTAGTTTTTGGACAAAATCCCAACCTGCCCTCTGTGCTCACTGATAAACCCCCAGCTTTAGAGGGCACAACAAAAAGTGAATGGGTAGCAAAACACATCTCTGCATTACATGCATCAAGAAAAGCTTTCACAGAAGCAGAGTGTTCAGAAAGAATACGTAGAGTGCTGAGGAAACAAACACGTAATACAGATGAAAAATATGAAGCTGGAGACAAAGTGTACTATAAGCGAGTGGACTGCCATGAGTGGAAAGGGCCAGGACTCGTCATCGGTCAGGATGGTGCTGTGGTCTTTGTCAGACATAGAGGAACCTGCATCCGGGTACATCATCTCAGACTGAGAAAAGTGAATGCAGAAAACATGGAGTAACATGTCACAGATGATGATGCTGACAATAACAATGACTTTGAACAAGGACAGGACATTGATGATAATAATGGAAAGAACACAGAACACACTGGTCCTCAGGTGCAACAAAGGTTCATGCAAAAAGACCCTGCAGAAATGATCACAGGGGGGCAGAATGAAGAAGAAAATCTCACAAGTGACATAGGCACGCAACAGATTTCAGTCTGAAGGCAGGACAAACTGTGAAATACAAAGACAGTGGTATTTTAAACACCGCTAAAGTTGTAGGGCGTGCAGGAAAAGCCACAGGTAAATACAAACACTGGTACAACTTAAAGTATATTGAACCTAGTGATGTTGCAGGGACAACCGAGTCAGCCGATATGTGGAGAGTAGAAGATCTTCAGGTTGAAACCCATGTTCCTGAGACCACTACCCCAGATGTATGTGAGGATATATTTGTAATTAATTAATTAAAGATGTCTCTTTGACTCAGCAAAATGCCAGGAGATAAAAAACTGGCACCACAATAATGTGTTTGAGGAAGTTAGAGATGAGGGACAGAAGTGCATTTCCACCAGATGGGTGTGCACTCTCAAAGAGTCACCCACTGGGCCAGTACCCAAAGCACGACTTGTTGCTCAGGGTTTTGAGGAGTTAGAAGCGTCAGAGCTACAAAAGGATTCTCCAACATGTGCTACTGAGTCTCTTCGGCTGCTTGTGGCAGTGATCTGTCAAAGACAGTGGACAATTAACTCTATGGACATAAAGTCAGCATTCCTACAGGGAATGCAGCTATCACGTGACATTTATATTAGGCCACCACCTGAAGCTGAGAGCAAAGGGATGTTATGGAAACTCAACAAGTGTGTCAAGATGGCGCCGCGGATGGCTGCCTCGATTTGTTGGTGCGCTTTGTTTTGTCTTGTTTTGTTTGTAAACAGTGTTTTTTGTTTGGGTTCACGGCTCTCTTTAACCAGAGAACAACTCATGAACATTCGGGTAACAACTCCACAGGGTTTGTTTCCTGAATTTCTGGTGAACTTTTTAGTCAAAGGTGCCCTCACCTTTACAACTTTACGCCGTCGCAGGGGGAAACGAGCCGGTGCGCTCGTGCGCCTTCGCCAGAGGGGAAGACGCACGCTGCTACCTGGAATATTTCTCTCCAACGTGCGCTCACTGGGCAATAAAATGGACGAACTTCAGCTTCTGTTGAGGAGAGACAAGGACTTCAATTCATCCTCTGTTTTGTGCTTCAACGAGTCATGGCTGTGTGAGAACATCCCGGACTCTGTGCTACAGCTGGATGGATTCCAGCTTCACCGAGCGGACCGTGACACGCGGCTCTCTGGCAAAACAAAGGGTGGAGGTATTTGTTTCTACACCAACAGCGGCTGGTGCAAGGACGTAACGGTGATACAACGGCACTGTTCTCCCCTCCTGGAAACTTTTATTATTAACTGCAAACCATTCTACTCCCCACGTGAGTTCGCTTCCTTTATTCTGGTCGGTGTTTACATTGCACCGGAGGCCAACGTGCAGGACGCACAGCGCGTGCTCGCCGACAAGATACTGGAAGTCGAGTGGACCAACCCGGACTCCTTAGTTATTGTCCTCTGGGATTTTAACAAAGGTAACCTTAGTCACGAATTGCCCAAATACAGACAGTTTATAAAATGTGCAACCAGGGAGGGGAACACTCTGGATCACTGTTACGCAACAGTCAGTAACGCCTGTCACGCCGTCACCCGCGCTGCACTGGGACACTCTGACCACAACATGGTCCACCTGATTCCTGCCTACAGACAAAGACTAAAACTCTCTAAACCTGTGGTGAGGACATCAAAGAAGTGGACCACTGAAGCTGCAGAGGAATTAAAGGCGTGTCTGGACTGTACTGACTGGGATGTTTTCAGGACTGCTTCCACCAGTCTGGATGAGTACACAGAAGCTGTGACCTCATACATCAGCTTCTGTGAGGACTGCTGTGTACCAACACGCACCAGGGTGACTTAGGGCGTGATCACACTGTCCTTTTGGCCGCGGCCAAAACCGTTTTTTCAGCTAAAGCCTAGTACCTTTAAGCCATGTGATGCACCCGCTCCGCGCTCAACTGCGGCCAGCGGACCGTCCACGGCCCGCTTGAAAGAGGTGGGCTTTAGCGGAGCCGTTTGCACATGTACGAGCACGAGCGTGCGCACGTGTACGAGCACGAGCCCTACGGCAGTAGCGTTATGTCCGCCTGTTCGGACATGTAAATAGAAGGACGGACCATGCACGGACATTTAACAACAACAACAACAATGGTGGTGAAAGGTTCACGTTGGTGTGGTGCGGAGGTGGAGTGTTTACTGCAGATTTGGTCGGATGAAAAGATTCAAAAACAGTCGACAAGACGCACAAAAACTCAGAGGTCTATGGAAAGATTTGTAAACAAAGCCACACACACGCGATCAATGCGTGTGACATGTTACGGCTTGATGGCGTATGGACAGCAAGAAGCATTGGCCGAGGCCCAGGCAGTGTGAGTACAAACGGGGCTGGGGCGCGGGGGGGAGAGGGAGGGGGGACAGGTACCCTAAAGTCCGGGTCGTGGTCCGGGAGGACAGTGTGAGAAGACCCTATAACAATGACAAGCCCTGGTTCACACCCAGACTGCGACAGTTGAGGTCTGACAAGGAAAGGGCTTTCAAAAGTGGCAACAGAGCAGAGTACATAGAGGCCAAGTACAGGTTTAGCAGGGCCGTGAGGGACGCTAAACAGCTGTACTCCAAGAAGCTCCAACATCAGTTCTCCTCTAATGACTCTGCCTCTGTCTGGAGGGGGCTCAGGCAGATCACCAACTACAAGCCAAGAGCCCCCCCTGCTGTTAACAATCAACGCCTTGCCAACAACCTCAACGACTTCTACTGCCGCTTTGAAGATCACCTGGACAGTACTCACACCACCCCCCACCACACTACCCACCAGCTCCAGCCCACCAGCCCTTCTCCCCCCACCACCACAACAGAGACTGTAAACCTCTTACCACTACAGCTGCCCCTCCCCACGTTCCCTCCGCCGACACCTCTGTCTGTCCTTGAGAGAGACGTTAACAGGCTCTTCAAGAGACAGAACCCCCGCAAAGCTGCTGGGCCAGATTCTGTGTTGCCATCCTGCCTAAAGCACTGTGCAGACCAACTGTCTCCTCTGTTCACGGACATCTTCAACACCTCACTGGAGACATGCCGTGTACCAGCTTGCTTCAAGGCCTCCACCATCATACCAGTCCGCAAGAAACCAGGACCCACTGGATTAAACGACTACAGACCTGTCGCCCTGACCTCTGTGGTCATGAAATCCTTTGAGCGCCTGGTTTTGTCCCACCTCAATTCCATCACAGACTCACTCCTGGATCCCCTGCAGTTTGCCTACAGAGCCAACAGGTCTGTAGACGATGCTGTTAACATGGCCACACACTTCATCCTCCAGCATCTGGACTCTGCAGGATCCTACGCCAGGATCCTGTTTGTGGACTTCCGCTCTGCATTCAACACAATCATCCCGGCTCGTCTGCAGGACAAGCTTTCTCGACTCAACGTGCCCGACTCCCCCTGCTCTTCTCCCTGTACACTAACAACTGCACCTCCAGTCACCAGTCCGTCAAGCTCCTTAAGTTCGCGGATGACACCACCCTCATTGGACTCATCTCTGGTGGGGATGAGTCTGCCTACAGATGGGAGATCGACCATCTGGTGACTTGCAGGGAGAACAACCTGGAGCTCAATACTTCGAAAACAGTGGAGATGACTATAGACTTCAGAAAGAGCACAGCCCCACCCTCCCCCATCATCCTGTGTGACTCTCCAGTGGACACTGTGGAGTCCTTCCGCTTCCTGGGCACCATCATCTCCTAGGACCTCAGGTGGAAGCCAAACATCAGCTCCCTCATCAAGAAGGCTCAGCAATCTACCGCGGACAATACTGGTCCACTTCTACACTGCCATTATCCACTGCTGCTTCTGCCAAGGACAGGTGCAGATTGCAGTGTATCATACGTTCTGCAGAAAAGGTGATTGGCTGCAACCTCCCTTCTCTCCCAGAACTCTACTCTTCAAGGACCCTGAGGAGAGCAAGGAAGATAGCTGCTGATCCCTCCCACCCTGGTCACTATCTGTTTGAACCTCTCCCCTCTGGCCGGAGGCTGCGGTCCATCAGGACCAGAAACTCCCGCCACAAGAACAGTTTCTTCCCCTCTGCCATCAGACTTTGGAATTCTGTTAAAGACACTTAACTGTCATTCATTATATTAACGACATCTGGAACTCATACGTTATATTAACGTACCCAAGTCACAGCTGTTATATTAACACCCCCCCCCCCCTTTTTTTTTCACTGGACACTTTAACTTGCACACTACCACCTGCACTGGTCATACAAACACACTCACTTATATTTCATGTATATAATTCAATGCCATATGTTTAGTTTGCTTGTGTTCATGGTTATATTTATGTAGGCAATGTCAAATCAAGTCAAATTCCTTGCAATGAAAATTGCCTGGCAATAAACCTGATTCTGTCTATGGTCTGGCTGATGCCTCCCTATACTGGTACAACAGAGTAAAAGAAATAGTACTCAAGGCAGGAGGAAAAGTGTCTCAAGTTGATCCAGCTGTTTTCTATTGGCTAGATCAGGACTGTACTGTTACTGGAGTTCTGGCCTGCCATGTGGATGACTTCATATGGGGAGGCACACAAAATTTCTCCTCAACAGTGATACCTCAGCTCAAATCTGCATTCCAAATGGGGCGTGAAGAGCATGGGAGCTTCTGTTATGTAGGGATGGACTTTGGGACTGTTAACAAAGGAGTGCAAGTACACCAGGACAACTACATTCAGCATTTGCAGCCAATACATTTGGACCATTCACGAGCTGTGGAACAAGACTCGCCCCTAAATGAGAAAGAAAAGGATCAGCTCAGATCTAAGATTGGCCAAATTCTTTGGGTTGCAAGACAGAGCAGGCCAGATGTAATGTTTGATGCTAGCAACTTGGCGTCAGGACTAAAAAAGGCAACGGTACAGATTATTCATGAAGCAAACAAAATAGTGTGTAAATTGAAGTCCAAGAAGGTAATTCTGAACTTCCAACATTTAGGTAGTGATAATACCCTTAGGCTGATCGTGTTCAGTGATGCCTCATTTGGAAATCTCTCAGATGGAGGCACTCAGGGAGGACACCTTATCTTCCTAATGGGGGAGAGTGGAAAGTTCTCTCCTCTTGCTTGGCAGTCAAAGAGAGTCAAGAGGGTTGTTCGCAGTACACTGGCAGGTGAAACATTGGCAATGTCGGATGGGATTGACAATGCCATATTTCTGTCTACACTCTTTTTCTGAACTGACTGTTGGTAATGTTGTACACCCCTCAACAATAAGCTGTGTCACAGACAATCATTCACTGGTAGACGCACTGCAATCTACAAAGTCAAAATTAAAGAACTTATTCAAACCAAAAAGGTTGAGCGGGTCCTTTGGTACAGAACAAGAGAACAACTTGCGGACTGTCTCAAAAAGAAAAGAGCTTCGGCTCTACAGCTATTGAAGGCACTTAATGATGGACAATGGGAACTTGATTAAATGTCCAAACAAACACAGTTATTTTTTTTAGGTGGTATGTTATGATTTATGTCATCAATGTTGTGGTGTATCTGTTTTAAACAAGAATGTGTATGTGCGTGTTTAAAAATAAGATAATAGGGCTCCAGTTGCATACTAGGAGTACATTGGTTTCATTTTTTTTTTTTTTTTTTTTTTTAAGGAGAGTGAGTTTGTTAACTTACTGTGTACTGTTGCACTGTTTTAATATATTCAGTTAGACAAATATCAACCTGTATGGAAAAGATAACGTTTATTGTGAAGGAACCTTTATTGTGAAGGGACCGGATGTGGGGTTAAAAGACGGTTGTTGTTCTAGTTGGGAACGGGCCAAGATGGCGAATAAAGTTGGTGTTGAGCCGCAGTAAAAGTTTGTATTCTTTTCGTTTAACATTCACCACAGAACAACTGGATTATAGAGATAATTAGCTGGCAACAAATAAAAATATAAAATGACAAATTATGAACAGAGGAAGGGGACGCACACACAGAATATGTCATCTCCTTACTTTGATAGTGTAAAGAGTGTAGGGGTGTGAGCCGGTGCCGCGGTGTTCCTTAGCTGTGATGGTACCAGTGATGCGGAGGTTCTGGATGATTACTGGTCCATCAGGGCTGCTGAGGGGCTCAAAACTGAACGACGGTATAGGGGAAGAGCCCTGCAACGGACTGATGACAGTCAGCTCATTGGAGTTCCCCAGCCCGGTCTGTTCTACTCCCAGAAGGAGCTCTCTGGATGAGTTTACTGAAGGGGAACTGCCGTTCGTGTGCCTTACTAGCTCTGAATTCACCAATACTTTAAGACAGGACACATCCACAGGACTAGGGCAAACATCATCCAGGTCCACACCGTTATTGCTGTCAACAGATGTGGCACATTCTTTCTGTTTGTCATACAGGTTCTCGTCTTGGCCTATCATGATCAGGGAATCGATGGATCTTTGTTTATAGTCAGCCGAAGGAGAATCCAGGTCCGAGTCATTTTCCTGGTAAAATGGGTTTGACTTGCTTCCTCTCATGTAATGCCTTAAAAAGGATTGAGTAGGTTCTTCTTCCGCGTTGTTCTGTGGACAGTCCAACTCCTCTGGGTCAATCATATCGTCGGCGGCAAGCTCAGGCGGCGCCGTCTCTGTGTCACTGACCATTTCAGTCACGGCTCTAACTTCATTATTCTTTAGGGGCACATGTGTTGTGTCTTGCGGTGGAGCGAGCTCTGATTCAGCAGGTGGTGGAGATAGTGGTGGTGATGAACCAGATGGCTCCGTTGTAATCGACTCCTGCAGTTCGCTGGGCTTGCCGAATATCTCGATCATGAGAATGTTTAACCAGTCAGGGTCGGACAGTTTAGCAATAAGAGGAAGCAGAACGTTGCAGGTGATGAGCTCCCCAACAACAAAGCGTCCAGTGCGGCTCTCCAAATGAGGCAATGGCACCAAAACATGCAGCAACAGATCTACGATTGCTCTGGTGTAGGGGATTTCCACTGTCTCACTGCTCATGGCGAGATGAGGCGTGGTAACACTGGAATATGCTTTCCACAACCGCTCACTCTCACTGCTCCACTTTGCTGCCGGAGGCATTTGCTGCTCTGCAACCAGCTGCTTCGCTTTGATGTAGTCCTGCAGGTGGCAGCCAAACAGATTAAGGATCCTCTGGGTCAGCTCCTGCAGTGAATTAAAAAGTTACACATGGCCCATTAAAGACCACTGAAATGTCAATTTCGTTCTTTTACAAGCAACCTACTGATTATTCTTCCTTGGCATTATCAAACAAGCAACAGTTTATTGTAAGTGCTGCCAAGAAATGTTGGCTGCATTATGGAAACCCTCACATTCTCTCAACCATGTTTAATAGCTATATTTCTTTCTTGATATACTTTTTTAAGCAGAAAACATGGGTCCAAGTCTAAGTCCAATACCCTGTCAAAGTATGAAATTCCATAGTTGATGATAACTGACATGTTGGCATATCATATTTTTTGTCCTCTTAATTCCAATAGAGCTTTTTTATTTTTCATATAATTTTTTTTTTGGTGTGTATACCTTCAGGCCAGTGGTTCCTGATGGTTGGGGTGGGGTAAGGGGGTATTGAATTGTCACCAGAGCGGGAATCAACACAAAACATATGTTTATATAAGGTTATACTGCATCCTGCTGCAGCTGCACAGTGTGCATGGTTAATATATGTAGTAGAAGCAAAACATATTTGATCACAAAAACAAATAATACAATATATGGTGCCTTGTAAGGGAGTTTGCTTTAAAATTGTACATACTGTAAAAAGATATTGCAATTTGCAGTTGCTCATGGGGGAATTGTTGGGTCTCTGCAAATCATAAATAAGTCAGTGGGATCTAGACCTACTCTACTCTATGATTTGGTACTACAAATAAAATAAAATTGAATTAAAATTGGGGCTGCCAGGGTGATAAAAAAAAATAGTACAGTATAGGCCTTGGCGCAACAAGTCAATTATTTTCATCTGAAAATGCTGAAATGAAATCACTGTAATTTTTTCGAAGTGTACAGCTACAAGCCATAGACAGTGCTGCCTAGAGGACAGTGATTCCAAATCTCAAGGCGTCCTACAATAAGTCAGAGGGTTCAGAATATGATTTAAGGCAGGAAAAAAAAAACATTTTACTCAAAATTATGTTTATAATTTGTGCTCCTTTTTCTTGTGAGATTCTCAGCTCCTCGGGCTTTTATATTTTTTAATAGGAATGAAGAAGAAAAAAATCCCTTATTGGTTGAACTAACCACAGCTCATGTCCACACCAGAACCTGTGATGAGGCAGAACTGACCGGAGCCAGTTAAAGTCCTGAATACCTTATGTTTTGATACATTCATCAACGCTCCTGAAGCATTACAGACAGAAGCAAATAATCTAGTTCTAATAACCTTGTATGTTTTAAATGCTTATCCAAATCAACAAAACAGTTTTTTTTTTACACGAGATTTAAATATTCAGGTCACTTGGTGATGAGTTCCAACACTCTCTTTAATCAAAGTACCTTCCTGTCCAGCTGTCTTGCGCGTACTTTGAGCTCCATGGCCATAGAGATCATGGCCTCTTGAACCTCTATTTCAAAACCACTCTCAGAGGACACAGTGGAGTACCAGGAGGTGACAAAGTCCCTGATGATTTTCCTCACTGTGTTGTGAATCTCCTGGTCCAAGTGATGTTCATCCTCCACAGACGGTGGAACCTGAAATTGTGGATGATGAAATCAAAATATGTGTAAATTAAGTGATACTGGAGTTATATGGGTTTCCCAAGAGCAAGCAGTATAAGACTAGCTTAGCCCAGAAACCTAAATAAACTCTTATGACCACTTCTACAAGTGAAAAGTGAAACTGGGACTGTCATTTACCTGCTCCAGGGTGATAAATCTCTCCAGGTGAACCACACTGTTGGACTCCAGGACGGCCTGGGAGCCGAGCCAGCCACCAAGCACCACCAGCAGGCTGGTGAACATGCACAGCAGCCAGATATTGACCAGCAGGTGGAACAGCACCAGCCATGCTAACACTACACCAAAGCCCAAAAAGGTCCTTTGGCCCAACACCTCAGCCATGGCACTGTGGGTTACTGTCAGACTTGACACCCTCAGGAAGAGATGTGGAGATCATTCATGCTAGAGCAACATCACACCTTGAAAAGCAAAACCAATGGAGAATACAGATCAGCGAAATAGCATTGCTGCAGTTGACCTCAATAATGATCAACTCGTTTAATTTTAAACCACTTGAAGAGCCTAAACATATCCATACGGGCTGCTAACGTCCGTTTGCACACTGTGTGTTTAGCTTACTAACTTGGCTATCTACCCAACCAGTGTTCCATCATACCATTATAATTGCTTGGTAACGTATTTGCCCTGAAGTACCGTTATCTGCCCAAAAAGGTCCTTTGACCACCAAACCCCGCTCAAAAAAGCGTCAATTTACTGTTAATTTGAAACATGGCCCTTATACACCGGATACACATGATTGAAATAGCTCCTAGACTCTCTTACATGCAACGGAAGATCATTCGGCACACGGGTTATTCGACCTGAAGCAAAACATTTCAACATATTTATCTATTTTGTGATTTTAAGACCTGGTGGAGACGAGGAACTACCCCGCCCTCCCCACTGTGACGCTTATGTCATTTGCTAGAAACGTTAGTGGAAAAAAACTAGAGATGAAAAATATTAATAGCGAAATTGATTGTTGACGTTCTCTATTCATGCCGAAATAAAGACAAGATCCAATTCATTTGTTTGGATCTACAATATTGTCTTGTGACGTGCCACAAATCAAATCCAATCATACCTACCTAGAATTGGCATATTTGTGTCTAGAGGTAACGTTATTTCTGTATGTAGCGTTAGGCTAGGACAAAACGACGGAAGCATCATAGCTAGCCACAACTTTACAGAAGACACTGCGGGCACAGTCAACATGTACAGTGTCGTCCCCTCGTAGATAAACATGTCCCTTCTTATTTAAATAAAGAGATATATATAGTATATTGGACCTGCACGAGCTGGCACGCGACGGAAGTTCTCATGAGCGCCTTCGTGACAACTGCTGCGTCTGGTTTGTTTACTTCCTGTATCATGACGTACTTCTTCTTCTTCTTTGAGGTTTTACGGCAGTTGGCATCCAACGATGTTGCATAACTGCAATCCCCATTATGATGTAGTGTTGTATGGAGCGCTGACAACGACTGTAGGAGGAGGATGGAGATTATTAGGTAAAGAAATGCTCCAATGAGTTTATGTTTGGGGTCGTCTACTCGCCTGCAGTTACATCTTACTGCCAAAGCGGCCGCTAGAAACACCTTTCTCAACTCTATATTACAACTTTAAATCTCAGATAAGACAGGTGGTGTACAAGGGCACACTACCGTGGCCCTGAGGGGCAAATGACAACGACAAATTCAAAATGACAACGACAAATTCAAAATTACAATGACAAATTCAAAATTACAATGACAAATTCAAAATGACAACGACAAATTCAAAATGACAACGACAAATTCAAAATGACAACGACAAATTCAAAATTACAACGACAAATTCAAAATTACAACGACAAGTTCAAAATTACAACGACAAATTCAAAATTACAACGACAAATTCAAAATTACAACGACAAGTTCAAAATTACAACGACAAATTAAAAATTACAATAACATTAACTTTTACCGGAAAGGGTAGGGCCCATCTCGCAGAGGATGGACCCTCCTGATTGGACAGACGGACTGAACAGAAGGAGAAGAGGAGGAAAAACACGGAAATGCGGCTATTTTGAAAACATGAATACTTCCGAAGATACTTTGGCTATTATTAGGAATTATTTCGATGCAGGGCATACATACGACGTGATAGTTGATATGTTGTCAACCAATCACAACATCAGGATGAGTATACGCACTCTGAAGTCACGTTTGAGAGAAGCAGGGTTGTACAGAAGGAGCAACTATTCACAACTGGATGAGGTGAGACGTGCCGTCCTTACAGAGCTGCGTGGACCAGGGCAGCTATTCGGATATCGGACAATGTGGCAAGTACTCCATCAAAAACACAAGCTACGTGTTAAACGACACACAGTGATGAGATTGCTGAAGCAACTTAATCCACAAGGAACGGATGCAAGAACACGCCGGAGGTTTGTGAGGCGAACGTATCACTCCATGGGTCCAAACTACATATGGCATGTAGATGGATACGATAAGCTGAAACCCTTTGGCTTGGCACTCTCAGGATGTATAGACGGGTTTTCAAGAAGGATCATGTGGCTTGTTTGTGGGGCTACAAACAACAACCCATCGGTCATCGCCCACAACTATATTAATTGTGTCAAGAGTGTTGGTGTGGTCCCTATGAGACTGAGGACAGACCATGGAACCGAAAATGGCACCATGGCTGCCATACAGTGTACCCTCAGACACGAGCATACGGACTACTATGCAGGCTCGTTGGGCCACAGTTATGGATCATCCGTTGGGAATCAACGTATCGAGGCGTGGTGGTCCATTCTGAGAAAAGGAAAAGGAAGTTAAATTAACCACTATTACGGCTCTAACCGCATAAAAGTATAATTATGCATCTGCCTAAAAGGGATTTCAGTCAAATAAAAATGTATTTCAGCAGGTAAAACAGACTGGGTGGGCTCTAATCTGTCCCGTATAAATATAAAAAAGTATATGCTGTAATCACGTATATGTCATGACTGATCACGCTATGAATTACAAATGCGACTGGATTATGTAAGACTTAAGTTTTAAAAAGACCTGTATTTGCTGTTACTATTTGCTGTTATCACGGATAAATAGTTATGCATATTTGCACATTATGATCCTGATGGAAACAGCTGTCCATATTAAACTGGGCGATGTAGCAGGCTCTGTCCGTAGACAGAAATCATTTTTAAACAGAACACATAATTAAAGTCAGAGTACGGTCATAGCCAAATGAACAGACCGCATAGAAATAGCTTCGTGTTGTTAATTATTTTCTGTTCGAGAGCGAACCCTTTCCTTGTGTTTCAGGTAGACTGATTAACAGGTGCTGCAGTCATATCTACTCATGCATTATGGAGGCGCCATGCAGTGCCTTTCCACCTATTTATTTTACTGATATTGACAGCAGCACTATTATGCTTTTTGTAGTTGCTTACTTGTAGCTGTTCAATACTCATAATCTTTTCCTCTTGTGGAAAATAAGTAGCCTAACTTTGAATTGTATTCCTAGGGCTCAATTTTGGATGGACCTGTTTGGAGATCTGAGAGACTCTGGAGCCTTTAATGGCAGCCATGAACATCAGGACTTACTGAGATTCTGCTTCAGTGATGTTCTGCAAAAAGACCTGGATGAGTGCACGGACCTCTGGAATAAGCACAGGATTAGACCCTCCAGACTTGCATCATGTCCTGGGGGAATACCTGACGAACTCTATCTCTTGCCTCACAGGTAAATCCACATTAACTGACAATGAATTGACTATATCTATTCCTACAAAAATGCATATTTGAATACAACACATATTGGAAATACATTTTGCCTTTGAGATGAATTATGTCACTTTGTAGGTTTGGTTCAAGGGACTGTGGATTGGCCATTGAAGACAGGGAATTGGATACATTTCCTGAGTCAAGGCAAACTCTTCATACATGCAGTGATGCAGACATCCAGGATTATCTTCAACAGACTGTTGAGCAAAGTGGATTACAGCAGCCACATGATTGGGAGTCAGCCTCCGAACTATTTATCACTTTGAAAGAAATAGCTGGCCTATAAATATGCACTACTACAGCCAACTCTTAAAGGTCAGGCAAGGTCTAGGGTTTTGTTGATTTTGCATACTTTTGTAAATTCCCCTTTAAAGCGTTCTTGCATACAACATACGACCCAAGTGTTTATATGGAAATTTTCAGAACAAACTTAGCTTTATGCACAGTGAGACCCAAATTTGTCCTAGAGCAATGTGTAAAGAGAGTAATAGGCCCAAATGCTGAAAATGGAATTCCACTTTTTCAAATTCTTCATATCTCTTTTGAAAACATACCTTTACTCATGTCGACAAACTGTTTAGAAAACATTGTCAAATTTGTTTATTTTTCATTTAACCTTTAACATTTTTCATTGAACTGAACTGAGCATGCACTCTTTAATCTTTATCAGCTGCATTTTTGCAGACTGGACAAAAATCCAGACATTAAATACACCCAAAGCCTGGAGAGTTCTGTAAGCCAAACTCCATGCTTGTCTTAAAGACAGTGTACGTCTCAAGGAGAGGGAGCTTTAGTGTATTTGCACAAGTGTTTGCCATAGGGAATGGCAAATTTGTTAAGAACTCGATGCATGGTAGTGGTGTTATTCCAGCAGGTGGAAGTGATTTGAGCCCTGTAGCAAACATCAGTACATCCTCTAGGGACACAGCAGTTGCGTTTTCTGAAAGGGAAAAGTCAACATTGTTTTAGTGTCTTCATCATCCAACAAGTAAATTAAGTAAACATTTTTACAAACACCATATAAAGAAGCTATAACAAACCTTCACAATCAAGAAGAAAATCTGCCCAAAATCCAAGTGCTTTGCATTCTTTCTGGCGACTGTTACTTCCTGCTGGACTGAGGTGTGGTTTAAACATGCTTTCCATGTCTGCAGCTGTCAGGTTCTTCTGAGAGTGGCACAAAAGTGGGGCCAATACACAAGGATGCTGCTGGAGTGCGGTCAGAAAGTGTAGACTTGCAAGTCCTTCTTTGAAACTATTAGGGACAATGATCATATAACAGAAGGTTTCAGTTACTATGCTAATTATATCAGAGTCTAACACTCAAACAAACTTTTCACTAAACCCGCTTTACCATTTGTGAATGTCACACAATCTTATCTGTAGCCACTTTTGAAGCATTCAAGTGATAAATCATGGGACTGGAAAGCATGTGGTTGTTAAACATGAGATTGAAATATGTTTGATGAATGGAGAAAGAGAATGAGTCTTTACAAGTATTACCTTTGAATAACACTCTGGTTTCTGTGTAGAATATACCATTTGAGGTATTCCTCCACAAGAGTTTGCTTGTCCTCAGAAGACTTCACATGTAAGAAGCATCCAGCAGTCTGGAACATGGAGCTGTTTTGCAAAAGTAAATTTTGCAGAGATTCCACTGAGTCTGTTTCCTGGACCTGTTAAAAAGACTTTGTAAGACTTACCAAAACCCATCCCTGATAGGTTAAGGATCTTGCAATGGTCAAGCAAATGGTAAACCCCTCAAACAAAACATGGATCAAATTATTTTTTAGTTAAATGTTCTCATACTGATAGAAGTGGAGATCTGAACATTCCGATCATCTGTTTATTTTACTATAACCTCACTCTAAATTAAATACTGGTTTCTCTTAGTTAACTCATTCCTTGAATCATGGTCACTTCATACCTGATGCAGAACTCTCCCTATCTCCTCATCTGTAATATCTCCGACAGTGGCGCTGAAACTGGGATTCCCTACAATGTGGTTAACAAGGTCCTTTGACAGGAAATGTGGTGCTGGTCCCCCGTGTACTATAGACACAGCAATGATCTTTCCTGCCAGGACATATTCATTTTCCCTGACAGCTGTCAATCAGAGTACAGAAAAAGTACAGTTAATTGGCATATTTATCTGCTAAGAGCGACTTTCTGTTAGAGTCAGGCAGGTGGTGACCCAGATGACATGAACCCTTTATTTTCATTCAGGCTTTTTTTTTTATAAAAGATTATATGTATGGCCAGGAAGTTTAACAAGACTAAAGGGGTTGTGTACAGTGTCAACCCTTGTATTAAAGTGCTTAAATTTGGCAGAAAGTGGGACTTAATGTACAACAAAAATAATGCATTTATCAAAATATATTCACACTTTCACACACAAAATACATAAACTGTCATGGAAAAAAAGACACCTGTAGCGTTGTACACCAGGTAGCGGCTTTGTGGAGGTCCGTCAAAGATGGCGCGATGCTTCAGATCATTCATGAGAAGTGTGAGGAATTCCCGTCTGGGTCCGCCAGTATCTATGCCTTCTTCAGGGGAGCCAGCATCATCACTAAACTTAACGAACATGTCACTTGCCTCCGAGTAGGTGCAACGCTGAAAACCTCGGACAGCACCATCCCATACATTAGATCTGGACACGTTGAATCTGCTGACTTTCTTGTGGTCAATGGGAAGCGCCAAATTTGCAATTATTTCAGGTGCACTTGTATGCCTAGAACAAAAAGTAGAAGTTACTTTGTAAAATTTTGTAGCTTATTAGCTGAACACAAGTTGGATCAATCATCCCTTCCATTAAATATTCATAAATTGTACTGATAACACTTGATCATGATTCCTAAGGCACTCTCAAGGCAGTTAATAAAACAATATCTACTTTTAATACATTCAAATGGAGTTCCTTATAGAAAGACATCTCTCTACTGGACCTAGCACAAACTGTTTTTCTTGCTACAGTAACTGAGATTGTTTTTTCACTCTTCTTAATACAGTGACGTTTATTTGTTTAATAAGTACTCACACTCTGTTCAAGTCTATTCTCCATTCTACAAAGATACAGGATGATGGATAATACCCTAATAATTTACTCATGACTCACACAGGTTCATTAGAAGATGCCTCATTTGTTTCTTTGACAGTTAGAACTTCATCTATGTCATCATCATCATCATCGTCGTCGTCGTCGTCATCAATGACGACAGGCGCATACAGGTCTGCGTAGTTTCTGCACAAAGAAAAATATGTACACAAAATACAATAATAATGAAACATACGGTGTGTCTTCTTATCAGAATTTAAGAGCTTTAACATTCAATATGCTAGACTATTTTAAAAAAAAAGCCCCAACACCAAACCTGTAACAGGTTCTCTTTGTTCCAGGACATCTTGAGGTACTTGGACCAATATCCTCTGTGTTCATCTGTACTGGACTGCTTTCATGCAGAGGTTCAAATGGCTATATTGAAGCATTAAAAACCATTGCGGTTGATCAATTCTTCACATAGCAAACAAAAACAACATTTTCATTAAAGACACACCCAAATATGCTTTACATTGCACTCACCAGCGTGTCAGCTAGGTCAAACTCTGTGGGGGGTATTTTTATCATAATCTCTGTGTCAGAGTCAGAACTGTCTGACACTCCTCCAACTGCAAAAAACAAAACAATTTAAGTTAGCTTGATTGTTGTCAGTAAAAACAAACATTTTAAAAGAAGTTTACTCCAGAAGAAGGTGATGAATGTAAAGCTGCTTTGAGACACTGCACCAGAAACAGCTGGTTTTGACACATGGTGGAAAAAGTTCACTAAATGGTTTTTCATGCATCTACTACTCCAAAGGGTTTGCAGTTATTTTAACATGAATGCAGAATACACGATGGGGAGCTATTTTCAAACGAGTTTTTTTTAAACGTGAAATATCTAGCCACAGATGTAAATGGCATGACAACTTACCTTGTTCAAAGTCCTTCTTTGTGCAGATATACATTTTGATTCTTTGATATGTTCTGCCTAATTCTGCCTTATATTCTTCTAGAATAAAAGGTCTCTGTGTCCCAGGGATATTGATAACTTCAGATCCATCCGGATACAGAAGGATGAAGACTTCTTCTTCCAAGTCTTGGTTGAAGTCTCTCATTTTCTTCACACTCTGATGAAGAAGACTTTGAGCGGTGATGTCAGAGTTGGTTGATAAGGGAATGGTTTTCCCACGTACTGGCTTTAAAACACCCGTCTGAGCAGTCATCAAGCCAAGACTAATCTGCAATAGAAAACACAGGAACTGGCAAGGATCTCTTAATCCGGTTTAAATAACATGGCTTAATTGAAGTGGTTGTTCCTCTGGTTTGCAAATGTTACACATAGACCCAAAATAGATCTTAAACATAAAATGTGACTCAGAGCAGCTCTAATCTTTCCTTCAAATCTTAGTTAACAGCAGTTTTGTAATTAAAAAAATAAAAGCTCCATCTTGGCCAAATAAAGGCTATTAAAAAATTCATTAATTTTCCACAGAACACAACAATTGATATTCATGATCAGAAGTCAGTTTAAAAGAAAGAGATATGTCAGCCTGCGTCCTTGATAACTTCCTGTCAGATGATGTCATTCACATTAACTCCAACAGGAATCAAACTTGGACACATTTAGATATGTTTATAACTTTGAAAAGGTCTATAGGTAAACTCAGATAATTCTATGTTCTTTTCTAAGTTAATTGTCTACAATACAGACACCTATTTCAAACATTTACATAGTTTATCTCCCAACATTACTTGAAACAAGCAAAACTATATTGCTTGCCATAAAATTGACCCTACTAGGGGGCTTAGGTATAGGGTTCAAATAATAATGGGATGAGACAGCAAGTCAACACTGGAGTTGGGTTCCAAATTTTTTTCACTCAATCACACATTTACTTACCTGCACTTTCCTTTTTTCCTTTTTCTTTTCCCGCATCTTACCAAAGGAAAACTTTTGCCTTTCCTCTGCTTTTTTCTTCCGGTAATCCAGAAAGGTTTTAAATATTGGTTTTGGATTGGAAGGAGGGTTCTCTGATACTAGAGGGAAGCAAAAAAATGCATTCTTATAAAATGGCAAATCATGCATTGCACATTCATAGAAACAAAAGTAATGGTAACACATGGCTAGATTAAAGAGGACAACAGATATCTGATCTCATTAGCACCTCGATTATAAATAATTGAACGGCGGAGGGCAGGGATGTTGTGGTGCCAAAGCGATCGTCTGCCAATTAAAACATGCAAATATACATAACTATATCCATGTTAACAGCAAAGACATGGACAGAATATAGCCCAGGCAATCTGTTTTACCTGCTGCAATCACTTTTTGGCAGACGAACACTTGTTAGTGTCACACCACCTTCACTAGGTGCATGCAGTCTCACGATATCACAATGTTTTTTCACTTTATTTAGTTGTACTGTAACTTACTTCAGTAAGAAATGGTGCAACACGTTACTGTACTTTACTGTAACTTAGTTCTGTCAGAAATGCTGCAACACGTTGCTGTACTTTACTGTAACTTAGTTCTGTCAGAAATGCTGCAACACGTTGCTTTACTTTACTGTAACTTAGTTCTGTCAGAAATGCTGCAACACGTTACTGTACTTTACTGTAACTTAGTTCTGTCAGAAATGCTGCAACACGTTGCTGTACTTTACTGTAACTTAGTTCTGTCAGAAATGCTGCAACACGTTGCTTTACTTTACTGTAACTTAGTTCTGTCAGAAATGCTGCAACACGTTACTGTACTTTACTGTAACTTAGTTCTGTCAGAAATGCTGCAACACGTTGCTGTACTTTACTGTAACTTAGTTCTGTCAGAAATGCTGCAACACGTTGCTGTACTTTACTGTAACTTAGTTCTGTCAGAAATGCTGCAACATGTTGCTGTACTTTACTGTAACTTAGTTCTGTCAGAAATGCTGCAACACGTTACTGTACTTTACTGTAACTTAGTTCTGTCAGAAATGCTGCAACACGTTACTGTACTTTACTGTAACTTAGTTCTGTCAGAAATGCTGCAACACTTGTTAAACACTAATTAAAAGTAGTATTTTACGTTAGCTTTATTTTGATATGATTATGTTAGCTATTGTCACTCAGATCCTTTCCCTCCTTTGTATTGAAACTGTTGCACAATAATTTCCCTCGGGATAAGTAAAGATTCTTGAATCTTGAATACTTGAATATCGCCCCACTGCAGACACAAATGGGCGTTCCGCTCAAGCATGCAGCTGGACCCTTCTCCGTTAACGCAGCCGGAGACTAACTTTATACGCGGGTGGTAACTTCCTTGGCACGACACCCGCTATAAACTTATACAGCCCAATAAATTAATACGGCGCAAGAGAGTACATCATTTAGGAAAACCACCATTAGCTGCAAATAAGGTTACGTTAACTTACCTGAAGCTAGGCCATCGTTGGGTTCAGCCAAAGACGTTAATTTAGCGTCCAGACTTTCTCCAAGTCTCTCGCCACAACCACTGCAAAAATTCGGTTGGTCCTCCAACAACTTTTTCCCACAATGTCGGCATCCTTCACCAAATTGTCTGGCGCCGAATGAAGGGACGCGGTTTAGCCTCTAGCAAGCTAGTTAGAGAACTCATTTCATGTTAAAGGACCGACAGTCCGTCTGTCCAATCAGGAGGGTCCATCCTCTGCGAGATGGGCCCTACCCTTTCCGGTAAAAGTTAATGTTATTGTAATTTTGAATTTGTCGTTGCAATTTTGAATTTGTCGTTGTCATTTTGAATTTGTCGTTGTAATTTTGAATTTGCGTTGTCATTTGCCCCTCAGGGCCACGGTAGCACACTGAGCTGTTGATCTATCTCTGTGGAGGCTGAGGGAAGGAAACAGAAGTCATCTCGGTTAAAGGTTGAATACGTAAAATCTTTATTAAAAGCTATTTAAAAAAAATAATTATTATTAATAATAATAATAAAAATTAATAATAAAATTTTTTTTTTACTTATTTATTTATAAAGTGATTTTCTATTCAACATAAAGTTCCTCCATCCTTTCTTTTTGTGAAGTTTCAGCAAGTGTTTGTAGTAAATTGACTTTTTTTAGCAGTCCAATATTTTTGCTATTATATATTTTCTTATACTATCATAGAGAAAAGTGCTTGTTGCAAAGGTAGAAAACTCTTGTATGTATTTTCTTTTCTCACCTCGATGGCACGGCATACCCTGACCGATAAAGCCACAATGGAAACTAAAGTGGCACAACAACGCGTGGGAACGTCTTCTCACTGAATCAGCAAAGTACATGAGTCAACTTCAGCTGTATTCATGTTATATTATTATAAAAGTGTAACTCAACAACTGGGCTGTTCACTTTTGGCCTGATGCTGCAAAAAATCCTATGACAATGTCCCAAAACAGAATTTAACTTAACGCCCAGGCCTTAGTTTGATAAAATCATCTTAAAGGAATTTCTTTTTCGTTCTTTTTTTGCAGTGAGATGAGAAGATAGCTACCACTCTCGTGTGTGTCTGAGAGTAAAGTACACAGCTCAAGGGGAGTGTGATTGTGTTTCTAGGATCACATTAACAAGGCCTTTCAAGCACGAGAGCTTTCTGTCTTTTTTTTGTCTTTAGACGCTGATATCTCCACAGAGGATGAACAGACTTTTGCTATTCAAACTGCAGTTGAAATTTCCATTTCCATTCATTCATTTGCAATGCATGACGTATTTCTTCTTCTTCTTTGAGGTTTTACGGCAGTTGGCATCCAACAATGTTGCATAACTGCCTTCCACATCATGACGTAGTGTTGTATGGAGCGCTGACAACGACTGTAGGAGGAGGATGGAGATTATTAGGTAAAGAAATGCTCCAATGAGTTTATGTTTGGGGTCGTCTACTCGCCTGCAGTTACATCTTACTGCCAAAGCGGCCGCTAGAAACACCTTTCTCAACTCTATATTACAACTTTAAATCTCAGATAAGACAGGTGGTGTACAAGGGCACACTGAGCTGTTGATGCTTCATCTATCTCTGTGGAGGCTGAGGGAAGGAAACAGAAGTCATCTCGGTTAAAGGTTGAATACGTAGAATCTTTATTAAAAGCTATTTAATAATAATAATAATAATACACACGGGGCGTTTTGAGGGGTACAGAATGAAAGTATTTCTACTCCATACTAAAATATATATTTAGTCTGTATTAATATTTAAAAATCTTTTGATGTTTTGACAATGACTTTCTGTCACGTTCTGTTTCCATTGTAGCAGCCAACGTAGCAGGACGTTGCTGGTTGCCAGGGTTGTCTGTTGTTGGGTGCAGCTACTGTAGGCTGGCACTGGGTAAAATGGAGTTTGCCAAATCCTGCAGCTGCTTATTTGTCCCAGCAGCTGAGTGAGTGGAGACGGGCAAAAACCAGAGTCAGTATAGGCCAAGCATTCACTCCATGGAAAGAGAGAAAGGAGAGAAATGCCATTAAAACACAGACCCAAATGGCTACGTTTCCCCTTGATCTGTTAGCTAACTTTCATGTTTACTTAGCTGTAACGGCTAACGCTAACTGTCAGTCAAACTCTTCTTCAATTCTTGTTTTTATGGTGTGATTAGCCATAGAGGATGGGTTTAAACCGGCTCAAACAGACTCAGGTCTCCTGTAGGCTACTGGACTGGGTCTGACCAACCTGGCAACCCGACTGCTAGAATTATTTTTTGTTGTTGCGACTACCATCTTGAGACACTAGATGGCGGTGTTCTGTTCATTCTCCATGTTCAACCTTTAAACTCTGCAGTTCCACTGGTGGAGTTACATCCGGCTGCTACGGCTTTATAGAGATCATTAGCTTCCATAGAGGCAAGGATATAGGCAATACAAAACAAACAATAGATTGTCTAGGAAAAGCTACAACAAGCAAATAGTTAGCAAGATTATATGTCGTACATATAGTTAACACATAGCACACGTTTCTCAGCGGCACTTTCCACGCCAGGCCACCATGCCTTACTCCCAAAGTGGTGCTTTGTGTCCACAGTACCAAGATGTTAAGACCCTGGCTCTTAGTGTATTTGTTTGTGCCCCCTTCAACACTAACTCTAGGTTCTTCATCCGCTGCCAAGACCTCAATTCAATTCAATTCAATTCAATTCAATTTTATTCAAAGTGCCAAATCATAACAGAAGTTATCTCAGGACACTTTACAGAGTAGGTATAGACCACACTCTATGACATATTTATGATTTACATAGACCCAACAATTCCCCCGTAGAGTACAGTGGCAATGAAAACCTTCCCTATTACAGGCAGGAACGTCAGACAGACCCAGCTCTGTGGAGGACGGACATCTGTCTGCACCGGTTGGGGAGGAAGAAAAGGAGAGAGAAAGAGAGAAAAGACGGACAGATGGACAGAGAGAGACAAAGACAGACAATTAGACAGACAGACAGAGACACACTGTTCTCTCCTCTTCCACTTTCTTGTAGTCAGTGCTCTTGGAGTTGCATTTGTAGCAACATCATGAGTCTCACTCTTTCCCAGTAGTTGTGAAAAGACATCTGCAATATTGTCTCTCCCTGGGATATGAACCACCATGAAGTCATATGGTTGGAGCCTTAGCGTCGTTGAACATGGGCACATGGTTGTGACGATGGACTGTAGATGGCCTCCAGAGCCTTGTGGTCAATCACTTAGTCAAACTTTTTACCATAAATTGTATGTATCGGTGCAGTCAGGGGTATGGCACCAAATTCTGAGCCCTATACATAAGCAGCCTCTGTGTTTTAGCTTTAGCTCGTTTTTCTTTGAGCACTTGAAACGTTTCTGTCTATGTATAACATTGTTTTTGTTATTTTCCCAAAGATGAATGCTGCATCTTTCTTAGTCAGTCTCTGCAGAGGCTCTGACATGCTGGCAAACTGAGGTATGAATCTGCTACTACAGCCAGTTTAACCCAATAACTCATTATAATCTCACTGGCTGAGAAAAAAGGAGCTTAGACACATTCGAAAAGCAATGATTTTTTAAATAAAGTGATTTTCTAGTCGACATAAAGTTCCTCCATCCTTTCTTTCTGTGAAGTTTGTAGTAAATTGCCTCTTTTTAGCAATCCAATATATGTTTGATATTATACTATCATAGAGAAAAGCGCTTGTTCAAGGTTCAAGATTCAAGAAGCTTTATTTATCCCAAGGGAAATGATTGTGCAACAGTTTCAATACAAAGATGGGAAAGGATCAGAGTAACAATAAGCTAACATAATCAAATAAAATAAAGCTAACATAAAATAAATCAAACAATTAACTAAATGTGACAGAATGCAACAGACATTGTGGTTAAACGTAGGTTTCTACAATATACAACAATACGCACCGTGCAGTTTAGCAGCAGATTGAAATAAAACAAGTACAAACTAAATAAGTGATAAGTGATAAAGGTAGAAAACTCTTGTATGTATTTTCTTTTCTCACCTTGATGGCACGGCATACCCTGACCGATAAAGCCACAATGGAAACTAAAGTGGCACAACAACGCGTGGGAACGTCTTCTCACTGAATCTGCAAAGTACTTTAGTCATCTTCCGCTGTATTCATGTTATATTATTATAAAAGTGTAACTCAACAACTGGGCTGTTCACTTTTGGCCTGATGCTGCAAAAAATCCTATGACAATGTCCCAAAACAGAACTTAACTGAACGCCCAGGCCTTAGTTTGATAAAATCATCTTAAAGGGATTTCTTTTTATTTATTTTTTTGCAGTGAGATGAGAAGATAGCTACCACTCTCGTGTGTGTCTGTGAGTAAAGTACAGAGCTCAAGGGGAGTGTGATTGTGTTTCTAGGATCACATTAACAAGGCCTTTCAAGCACGAGAGCTTTCTGTCTTTTTTTTGTCTTTAGTCGCTGATATCTCCACAGAGGATGAACAGACTTGCAGTTGAAATGTCCATTTCCATTCATTCATTTGCAATTTGAACTGCAAAGATAGCCCATACCAATTTATTGCGCTGTAAGTTTACATCAAGAATGATGGCGGCCGGTGGCACAGCAGTCGCCCCATGTAAAGAGGCCGAAGGTCCTCGTGGCAGCGAGATGGAACATAACCACTCTCTCCAAGGTTCAAACAAGGGCCTGCCAACAGCTCATTACTAAATACATTGTATTGTACGCGGCATAGCTATTTGCATTAGTGTACAGATTAAACAAGATATGTTTGAATTAAAGAGCTTAAGAGGTTCTAGTAGACAGAATTTTCGACTTTGAACAGAGCCAGGCTAGCCATTGTTTTTTGCTTAGCTAATCGTCTCCTGGCTCCAGCTCTATATTGAACTCACTGACATCTACTGATCTCAACTCATGGATGTATTATTCGAGCTGGATAGGCCACTCACGGGACTGCATCAAAAAACATGCCCCTCTGGCCAAAAAAGGAGAAGAGAAAAACTACTAAGCAGTCATGGAAGTTACCCAGAAGCCCTGAAACTTTTTTGGCTGGTCTGCCAGGCAAGCAATTTTCATTAAACAGAATAGGCGCTATTTTGGGATCTGGTATCCAGTTGTTATCATACATCCATACAGGGGTGCAGATCCAATGTCAGGATTGGGGGGGGACACAAAAGTGATTTTCTTTTTGCCCGCATGTAGCTCATACCATGCAACCATAAATCACAACTTTGCTCGCCACATCATTCAAAAAGTACTGCACATGGAATCATTTACTGTGCTTACCTTTCTTGTTTATTTGTCCTAAACAGCCAACAGAGAGCACCACTGCTTATTTAACCGGTATATTAGTATATCCTAATTTTAAGGATCTCAGTAATGTAATGTCTACTCAGCCCCAGTTCTTCTCATCATCTTCCTTTTATCACAGTGTATGGGATTACTTCATACATGAATCATTGATATGGATGAAAGCGTGCTGATCATCAGTGTCTGTGTAAGAAACTACCCATTCATGCCCATTGTAGTGGAGGAGAACAGAGATGAATCTGGAGTCAGGAATATATTTGCAAAATATCATTTGTTCCACCATTTCAATCATTTCTTTTTAGATGTGAATCTAAAATGTGAAGAATGTGAAGTCTGAAAATACATTTGTTCGATTTGGAATAATTCAGGGTATTTTTATTGGTCTGCACCAGTGCATACATGTCTCCAACTGGGGGGAGGAGTGTCGTATCTCTGACTGTCTAATGGATGTAGCTCATGTCCAGTATTTTCACTTTCCTTTCAGCTCTGGTTTGCTCACCCGGGGGAAATAACTGGTTACAGTTAAATGCTCACTTTGCCTATCTGTTTGCTGTTTGGTGTTGGGCAGATACAGCGTATCAGAGCTTACCACTGAAAGCAGTTGCCTTGCTCTATTTTTTTTATATCTTCTTTTTTCTCTTTCACTCTCTCTACTCTCATTATTCCCAAACAAGTTTTCCAATCCTAAATTCAGCAGGCCCAAGAAACTGACTTTATAGCTGAAGGGCTGTACACATTATACATTAACATGGCTGACATGGCACGACTCCAAAAGCCGCGTTAGTTCAGCGACCTCAGTGTTTTTACACATACTGACAAAAACGTGAAATAAAACCTCACCCTCGACCTCAGACAATGCTGCGGTCAGCTATGCATCCTCTTTATATTGCTGACTTTGTAACCTGTGATGTGGAATCTCACCTGAGCTACAATAAGCAAATTACATAAGTGTCTCTACCTTTGGGGAATCTTCTGAACCAGCAACCAGACTGTTCAGATCCAAGTGCAGCTTTGAGACAGCACGGGAAATCGTAAATACAGACACCTCCTGCCTCTGTATACGTAAGTGGTAAGTTACGCTTTTTCTTTTTCTTTTTTTCTTTTTGTCACTTTGTTTTAAATATTTCCTCAGGACTTTTCGCACTTCCAGTTTCCCCAGAAGTAGCTATTCAGCAGTTCACTTTGAAAACATTCAGCTACTGATGTCAGGAAAGGGAAACCTTTATTTCCTTCTTGCTTTTGCTTTCATTTACTGCAGCCTATAAAAGCCTTCTATGTGCTATTGTCTGCTGGTGCATGAGTGGGACTGCTTTATTTTACCGATAGAGAGCATCCATTTGAACAGGTAAGAGGTAAAAACTATTTCAATAAATAAAGAAATAAAAAGCAAAGGATATTTGTAATAGAAACAAACGAAGACTTTGAATGCACTGTTCTTTTGAAGTCGTTTTGATGCAGATCTGTGCAGCTTTGAGTGTGACATTTTTGGATAGCAGTGAATGAGCACTTTCAGGACAGATATTGAAATGAGTGAAGATGGAGGAAATGAGGTATGCTGATGACTAGTATACCCTCACTAATCTGATTTGTTCAGTGTGGTTGACTCTCGAGCCGGTGTGGGAAAATATTTCTGGAAGACCTGAGGAGCCACACAGTCCCTCATTAAAATTACGTTGTGTGCAATTTCACACATACCGCGCGTCCAGGTTTTCCAGGCTGCTTTCATATGGAGAGACTGCGTTTAAAGTTTAGCTTTATCAAGGACTCGGTCATTTCTCCTCAGTCATGCATAGGCTTATGACAACATACGAGACATTGCCTTTGATAAAGGTAAGTGGGATACAGAGATAGTCTGAACTATTTCTCTTCTCGTTTTAGATAATTCACTTATGCAATTAAGTAATAGATAATTAGTAATGATAATTAGAATTAGTCATGTTTGTACCATATGCAATGTATTGTTTTTTCTGTTTTTAGACATTAAAACATTTCCGTTTTGAAGTGGACCCGTTTTGTAAAGTGTATTTGTTCATGATAATACCGCCTGGGCATTTCCACACTATACCTGCAACCTGCTTGTCTTTTGTAGGTTTCCTTTGCCTCTAACAGCGTCAGTATCAGCAGTAGAAGGAAGAAGTCCAGACTGTGGAGTTCTATTCTCAAGATGATCCCTCACATGTGCAAATTCTGTAAGTGTTTGATGATTATATAATTATAAAAAAAAAAAATCTTTGACACGTAATTGAATAGAACAATACAATGTGCACCCTGAAAGGGAGAACTACCCGTGAAATAGAGGTGCTTTTAGCTGTTCAAGTCTGATTCTCAAAGCTTGGATCTATTGCTTTGCTTGCTTTGACTTCATCACTTGAATTGGTATTATCTTCCTCTGTCAGTTCCTCTCGTTCTGGTCGGGGTTGTAGTGTTTGCTGTAAGTGGGCTCTTAGGAGACCCTCTGTTTGAGTGCCTCCAAGACACTGACTACAGTGAGCTCCTCGACATTGTGGATAAAGGTCTCCCTGCCACTAAGACACCTCGTCACGTAGCAATCATCGGCGGGGGCATTGCTGGACTGACCGCTGCAAAGTTTTTGGAAGATGCCGGGCATAAGGTAAAGTCATCCACAGTGAGGAATCATTTACTGGAAATGTTATCATAAGCATACATTTTCTGATTTGATACTGATACTTGGGATATATGTTGTACTAAGAAAGTGTATTTAATATGATGATTATATGGACCATAAGGTGACCATAATAGAAGCCAGTAACCGTATTGGAGGACGTGTGGAGACCTTCAGGAACAACAGAGAAGGCTGGTATGCAGAAGTGGGTGCCATGAGGATCCCCAGCTTTCATAAGTAAGTACAGTGATGACTGTCTCTTTCAACTGTCTGCTGGGCCATGATAATATTTGTACTCGGGTGTCAGTAGCAAACAATACTATTTTTGCCTTACCCTAACCAAGTAGTTTGGTTGCCTCAATCTAACCAAACTGCAAAAGTAATAAGTCAACAAAATTTGAAGCTACATCCCAGGTGGGATTTGAACCATGGTCTCCTTGGTGAAAATTCAACATTTTATATCACACTTTGTTGTTATTTGAGGCGGTGGATGAAAATAGATTTTCACCTGGGTGTAAATAGACACTACGTGATGGAAAAGTTACTTTGTTCCACCAACAACAGTAACTAGAAGCCTGCTCAAGTATTTACCATACCATACTTACTTTAAGTGTAATTTTGAAATACTTGTACTTTTACATTTCTGAGGGGAATACTGTATTTTTTGAACCACTAGATTTTCTTAACTATCCTGTTTACGGTACATAGTGTTCTGATAGTCCTGTGGCTACAAATGCTAATAAATTGTTAATAAATTAATTCAGGTCTGGATGCAATCAGCTCTTTACCCTCCTCATGAATTCAATAGGAAGTTATGCTCTAGAAAAGTACATCAGGAAAATAGTTTTTTATAAAACATGAACTTAATCAGCGTCCTAACAAATCAGTTATTACTGATGTATAAATCGTAAGTAAAATTGTTAAGTAACTATTATGGTATAACACGGTATGTTGCTAATTTATGAATACAAATTACAGTTTTGATACATAAAGAATGTCTTAATAACAGGCTACTTGTGTGCTTTTCCTGAAGTAAAAGTTGGAATGCAGAACTTGTTATTACTTGTAACTGATGGAGCATGTAATTTAAAGCACTTCTTTATTTTCTGTGAAGTTGTAACTTCACCCCCTAGTCCTGCCTAGCTACACCCACTACATCATTCTGAAAAATGCAACAAAGAGGGGGCAGGGAGGGGGCAAAGGGAGGGTGGCTGCCCACCTCACATTAGAGGGCGTTAACATTTTTTAATTAGATGATTCAGCATTGGACGTGCGAGGCTAGGGCTGATTTAACACAGTAGGGGGCGTGCTGAGACATTTTCAACCCATGTAGTGCTGATTGTTATGTAATGTCAATATTACCACCAGCACTGATGTGTTTCATCTTAGTACAGTTATATAATTTAGTTTACAGCTCACAACCTTCGCCCCTTAGCTGTGATATCATCACAATAACGGTCTGTTGAGAGCTCAGGCTTTCATAAAACTGTCATCGTGTATGGCAATATGAAAGCTATAGACTAATTTAAATAGATTTGTAATACTAAATATAATAATAATAAAATCTAATTATAAAATTTATAATGTTAACGATTAAATAGCCCCTCCTGGGCTGGCTGCCTGCACATATTGAGGCGGTTGCTATAGAACTTAGCCCACATTAGCAGTTAGGGTTCACCAAAGTCACACAATAACACAAACAAACCAATTCAGGCAGCAGTAGACCAGCAAGTTCCAGGGGTTGTTAATCGCCCAAAACTTACTCTGTCCCCCAAGCAAATCTCTCCACCAGACAGGAAGCTGTTAGCAAAGGCTGTTTCTTTTGCTTCTAAATGGAAGACGGGGTTCTGTTGATACTGCTCCCACTGCACTTACACTGACTTCTCTTAGGAGATGGGCACTGCTCAACTCACTCCTCCATAGGAAACCCAGGAAGACAAAGTTAATCCTCAATGTTTCCATTTTGTATCGATTGTTGGACCAGTTGGACCAGTCCCAGCCTGGTCAGATGTGTACATGAACTGATGAAGCCTCTTGGATTAGAGGTGAAACGTCTTCCTAGACAAATAACCAAGTCCAGTTGCTTTTGACTGAAATTGCTTTGAGGATAACGATGACCTGGACGAATGAGAACATTCACAGGCATTTTGTATCAAGTTTCAGCTAGTGTGGTAGTGCTACCTCCAATGAAAGCTGCTTTAATCAGTATTTTTTATATTTCTGAGGATTAAATGACTGTGTGTAATGTGAAAGGGGTTGCTTGTAGTGACAAACCCAGAGGAAATGATCATCCAACTCTTTCAGCTCCACTGTTTTAGAGCCTTCAGTCCATCGTCCATTGGTTTGGCAGCCGTGGAATTTGCTGTTGTGGTTCATTCTCACGGCTCTCATCAGTGCTTGTAGTGTCTCTGCTGTACATTCTCTGCCCGCCTCCAAGCAACAGGTAGACAAAGTTAGCAACTAGCTGGTGAACAGAGTAGCAGCCAAGGGGCCAGATATTATTTTCTCAGGAGTTGGTAGATATGAAAACCGAGCCAAAAGAAGAGTGAACCCAGACTTCATGTTCAAATAGGCAAAATTATTAAGGCTTAATCAGCATGCACATCCTCCTATGGGGTGATGCTGGGAACAGATCCCCAGTCAAGTTCAACATATAAATTATCAATACTTGATCCCGCACTCACTGGAGGCTATTTTATTTAGTCTTTGGTCAATGTTTCGGTCTATTGACCTTCATCAGGACCCAGTGAGTGCGGGATCAAGTATTGTTTTTTTATATGTCAAATAGGCAAAACTTTACACGTCAAATGGGCAAAATTGTATATGTCAAATCAGCAAAATTTGCTGACAAATTTTCGTTAAGTTTTATAAGGAGATAATGTGTAAACTTTGAGTTTACACTGCCCCAAGTGCAGCCGTAATGCAAAGACGTAGCCTATCTGTTCCGTGACATTCAGTCGTCACTAGCGCTTCTGAAACACTCTCTGTGTGAAGCAGCGTAGACTGTATGTTGCTGACTTGCAGAGGCTGTGAGTTTATGCTTTAGGTGCCAAGTGGCATCAACCATTCATCCATTCATCCATCCATCTTTGTCCACTTGTCCCTATCGAGGTGCCAGTCTATCACAGGGCCCATAGAGACAAACAGAGACAGACAACCATTCACATTCACACTCACAATAACACCTACAGGGCAATTTAGAGTCAGCTATTTTCTTTGGATTGTGGGAGGAAACCAGAGAACCTGGAGAAAACCCACGCAGACACGGGGAGAACAGTGCAAACCACAAACCACAACTAAACACAAACAGAACAATGTCAGTTCTTTATATAACATATTTAATACACAATATTTTTTCCACAGAATTCTGCTTTCCTTTGTCTCCAAATTACACCTTTCCCTAAACCACTTCATCCAAGATGACATCAACACTTACTATTTGGTAAATGGAGTGCTACAGAAAACGTATACTGTGGAAAACAACCCTAGTGTGCTCAACTACACCTTGAATGAAAGGGAGAGGGGAAAGTCAGCAGCTCAACTCTTCAGTCAGGCGCTCTGGAAGGTTTGTTTACATTTCACACTTTAATGGTATAATTACTATTATTGTGCACATTAGTATTTTAATTGTATATTGTAATTTGTGCCTAGGTGAAGGATGACCTCAAGGCAATGGGCTGCAGTGCCATGTTGGATAAATATGATTCATACACAGTGAAGGTAAAGATGCATTTACTTTGACATTTTCGTACAGGTCATAGTTTGGATTTGAGTGATTTTTTCCACAGTTTACAAATGATTTATTGCTGACAGGAATATCTGGTGAAGGAGGGCAACCTGAGTCGTGGCGCCTTGAGGATGATTGGGGACATCCTGAATGAAAACAGCCTCTTCTACACATCGCTGATAGAGATGCTGTATATACAGGCAGATATCAATGACAATATTGAGTAAGAAGTATTCATTTTAACATTTTATAATGTGTTTGCCATCATACAGCCTGCAGACCTAGCCTTGGCTTACCAGTAGTTGTGAGATGAGATTCAGATTGAGATTTGTATTGTTTGGCCGTCCAACTGCAGGTTTGTTTTGGTTTACTCTTATCTCATCTCTCTCAATCAGCAGACAGAGCTGGAGACTAGCTGGTGAACACACTGGACCATTTAGCATCTAAAGAGTAAGATATTGATGTGCGGTGTCTTTAGACCATCGCTTCGAATAAGCAAACACTTTACCCCCCCAAAAAACGTTAAATAGGGAAAAAAATGTCCAGTATTTGTCTTCACAGCTTGTTTCCACTGCCCCTAGTGGTCAAATGCATCTGTTCTAGCAGGATTAAGTACTTTCTGCTGATAATAATCGATAGTTAAATAACATTTCGTATGCAGGACTTTAACTTGTAACAGAGTATTTTTAAGTTATGTTATTGCACCTATACTTAAAGTTGCATTGAATGAATTGCCAATTTGGGTTAGTAAAGCTGGAATAGTGTAATATTTTCACATCATTAAGTTGTGGCAGGCATTTTAGCAAACCGCTGACAACCAACAGACAGAGCTGGTATTCATTTGGAGCCTGAAAAAATTCAAGTCCAAGTTTCACTCTCCTTATAACTCTGGTTTTGGTCTCCACCGACTGCTGAGAAAAATATCCATCACTTTAGCCGCTAAATGCTCCACTACCTCATACAGTAGGTTGATTGTGCAAGCAGCTTGCTGTATTTACGTTTGTTGTTAGGAAGCTGCCTCTAGGGGGCACAGTCATTTTTGTGGAGCAAACACAGAAATAAGGTATATAGTAAACAGTATGATGTAATAGGGTGGTTGATGGGTCACGTGGTCACAGGACTTTAACACGAGAGGTTGGGGTTTGTGTCCTGTGAAACCAAGATGCGAAACAATGCAGATCTAGTAGACCTCTAATGCAGAAGGAAAATATGCATACAGCTATAAAGTGAAACCCGCTGCCTGCTGTGGAAGGAAATGAGGTTGGTGAAGCCAGTGGGATTGAACATACCAGCAAAATGTAGGATGTTAAAACAAAACAATGTGCTGAAAGACGCTTAAATGCTTTGCAGAGCACAGGGGAACTGCAGAGTGATAATTCTCTTTGTTTGTCATTATGAGTGACGTGATGTCGTGCTGTGATTCAGAGGTTTTTGTTGGCTGTTATTTTCCAGGTACTTTGAAGTGACAGATGGTTTTGACCACCTCCCAAAGGCTTTCTACCAACTGTTAAATGCTACCATCCTCCTCAACTCCAAGGTCAAGTTAATCGATCAAACAGGCAGCAGCAATGTGACAGTGACGTACCAGGACTGGCGTAATTCAGGTTCCTTGACCAACCTAACGGTAGACTATGCCCTGGTTACGACCACAGCTAAGGCGGCTGTCTTCATTGACTTCCAGCCCCCTCTCTCCGGGGACAAAATGGAGGCCCTGCGCTCAGTTCATTACGCCAGCTCCACCAAGGTGGTTCTCAGCTTCAGGGAACGGTTCTGGGAGAAAGAGGGCATCAGAGGAGGGAAGAGCGTCACAGACCGGCCTTCTCGCTTCATCTACTATCCCAGCCACAGCTTCACCGGCACAGAGGCAGGGGCCCTCCTGGCTTCTTACACCTGTTCTGATGATTCCACCCTCTTCCAAGGGATGAGCGAGGAGGAGCTGATGGCCGTAGTCCTGGAGGACTTGGTGAAGATCCACGGAGAGGACATCAGGCCTCTTTGTACAGGAGGGCTGGTGAAGAAGTGGGGCTTGGATCCTTACAGTCTGGGAGCCTTCGCCCTGTTCACACCCTACCAGAAGGGACACTACGCCAGAGAACTGTTCCAGAGCGAGGGACGGGTGCATTTCGCAGGAGAACACACAGCCATGCCACACGGGTGGATTGAAACTGCCATGAAGTCTGCACTCAGGGCAGCGAAAAATATTAACAGCCTTACCGTTTAGTTTTTATCTCAAATGTTTTCCTAACATGTTACTTCACGTTTAATCTTGTAGTTTTTGTCTGATATATTGGGTTCAACAGTATATCCTGTGAATACTGTACTGGTGTATACAGTATGTGTTAACCTCTACGGAAGCCCTAAAAGGTCATACATTTCATACCTGTTATTTCCTCTGTTTTCCTGTGATAATGCAATAACTTTGATCAGTTTTCCTGTGATAATGAGATCATTTAAGTCCTGACAGACTGCTATTAAAGATAATGTTTACATTAGTGTGCTTCATCTAAGGAGACGGTTAGCAAGGCTTCAGCTTTATCAGAGGCCTGAGTGAGCCTGATGTCCTCATTAACTAAAGTTTTTTTTTTTTTAACAAACTTTATTGTCAACAATATTATATTACAACAACGTAAATACCAGTGCAGGGAGGAGTTTGACAATGTGCACATAAATATACAGATTACAGTTTAATTTCATAACAGTAAATAACTGAAATCATCTGTCAGTGTGGCCTATGGACCTTTTCAAAGATAAACAAACATTCCAAAACAGTCCTAGTTTATTTCCTGTTGCAATGTATGTGAATGACATCAGCTGATAGGAAGTTACCAAGGACTAAGGCTGTTGCCAAGCATCAGCAAAGAGGCTGAAGGTCCTCGAGGCAGTGGCCGATTCAGGTTTAACTCCGACCTGCGGCCCTTTGCTGCATGTCTCTTTCTCACTCCGTTTCATGTCTGTCCTATCTAATAAAGGCTTGAAAACTGCCACAAAAAAAAAAATCTTTACAAAAAAAACGGTGTTCTGCTAGATATGAGAAGTCTTTACCGGGCATGATATGGCAGTTGTGATGGAAATCTCAGTCCTATCACATTTCATTAATTTTGTATCAAATTAATTATTGCGTTTTCAGAAGAACACAGATCAAAATTATCTCATCACGAGAAAACAGAAGAAGTTAAATGTATGTAATGTTTGACCCTTTATGGCTTCCGTAAACCCCTCCAATATGGTGTATATTTTTTGTGTTATGTACATATTTATTGATTTAGGTATATTTATTGTTTAGCAGCACAATGCTTGTCTATCAGCAGTCCTGACACTGACACTATCCAACAGGAGACACTGAAATGTTAGTGCAGGCTAAATGGGAGTTAGCTGACATAGAGAACTACTGTCTTGAGTGGATAACGTCAAACTTATTGATCCAGAAGAACTTTAATACATGGTCCGTGAACATTGTTTCTGTCACGTCACACATCAGACAGATTTTAAAGGGCAATGGTGGTTAATAACTCTCATGATCCCATGCTACAGCGCCATCAAAAATCCGTCTGTTGTCATTGTTCTGATAGTGAGACCCCCAGTGGCAGAAAACTACACATTGGAAATGTACAGAAGTAGTGTATATCAAAATGTACTTAAAGTATGCAACTTCAATATTATTATATTCTCTGGCATTAGATTGATAATACTGTTACAGCAATACAATGTAACATGTTATTATTGTAGCTGCCTCTGGTTTAGGTGAAACTAGCTTCAGCTTCTTCATACTGTTATGTATTTTAATCCAGATGACTGTTTGTTTTTGTGAGGTATTGGATCATTTTGGGCTTGAATCTGTTTCATGTCAAATGGATATTCTTTCATAACATTAGAGCACTTCACTGGAGTCGGTACCTACACCACACAAACAAAAGCCATCTCTTTGATATAACTGTTTTGGTGTAAATATCCGATAATATCTCTTTAGTACATCTGACAGAGCCGATGCCTAATGCCTAAGTGTCATGCAGAAACAAGAGATTCTAGACTGCAGACTGACATGAAAAGATACTGTACTGGCCTCTGGTGGGTTTATTGTGTAAATAATCAAACATTCTTTATTCTCCTGTATTAGTGAACACTTGGTTGGTTTTTTTTATTCTCTCAGGATACATTCACTTTTAACACACAGATATTTGGCTGCAAAGTACAGAGGAGGGGTCTTAATAATATTCCGTAATGCCTTGATGTTTGCTTTATTTAATATTTCGGGGGCTGAGTTGGTAGATGAGAGAGACACAGGTTTTGTTGAAGAGTGTTGCTTTTTTTATTTTCAAAAAGTAACAAATATTTCAAATAATGTTTCTGGGCACTGGATATTTATGCATCCGAATTATGTATCTGGAGGTTTCGACTCTCTTTGATTTAACGTGAAAGAATTCAGCATTCAAAATTTCAATGTTAAAAACTCAGTGTTCAAAAATTCAATGTTAAAAACTCAGCATTCAAAAATTCAATGTTAGAAATTTCAATGTGACAAATTCAGATGCAAAATTCACTGTTAACATTTGGGGAATCGAGGAAGTGCATTCGATTCTAGGTACTAGAAGAAGAAGGGGAAATTCAATTTGTTCACTCTGTTATTAATATCATACAGGTTACACACACACACACACAGGCCCTATATACATGTAATTAATGGAGATGTGTCAGAGCGAGGGGGCTGCCAATGGCTCAGCGCCCCGAGCAGTTGGGGGTTCGGTGCCTTGCTCAACAGCACCTCGGCAGTGCCCAGGAGATGAACTGGCACCTCTCCAGCCACCAGTCCGACCCTACAGTTCCCAGCCGAGTCACCTATAGACTGAGCTACTGCCGCCCTCCTTCGATCCGGTGTGTGTGGTCGAGCAAGGAGAGCTGTGTCAAGGGTGGTTGATTCCACCACATACTATGGATATATAAACGTAGCTATCTACGATCCACCAAGCTTTCTCCCCAGGTATCTTCATAAGCAGGAGCCGGTGTTATTCCCCTACTGGTTTCTTCACCAACTGGTTTTTCAAGTCACATCTCATACAGTATCTACTGTGGCAGATATGAATGTATAAGTGCACACTGCATTACCGCCACCTTTGAAAAATACATTTCAGAAAATATAAAGTTTGTAAGATCGCGTCCAGCTGTGTTCGCTCTCATCAGAGCAAAACACAATAAACTTCACAATTTTTAACAATTTCTTTTGTGTTTTTTTTACATGGAAGCATTTAACGTTGAATTTGTGATAATTGAAGAATACAGAGTTAAATTTAGAGTCAACACATTCAGATGCATAAATATTCAGTGCTAGAAATTTCAAAATCATCAGACACAGATTTGCTTCCACATAAAATAGATGGACATAATATTTACACAAGCCATCAAACCTGTCAGTAAAGCAACAACCACGCCCTTAAGCAGATCGCACGCAGCGGCCTCTTTGTCTGCCATCCAACATGCAAATGGAATACCTTAATGAAAACTAATAGCAAAATTGACAAAGTTCATTAAATGTGTGCATTCCAGATAAATAATTGCTGTCAAATATTGCCAATAAAGTGGAGTATGTTGTATTAAACCATAATCTATGTGTTTATTCATGAGCTTTACGTCTGTGTGTTTGAGTGTTGTGCTAACAAATAAGGGTTAACTAAAAAAACGAAAACAGATAAAGAGCTGTGCTTTTGTTCAGTGTGCGGGTGCTGGTGCGGCCATCACACATCCTCAAAACTATCTAAAAATTTTGATTGTATATATTTCTATATTGTTTCAATCACACTGATGAAAAACCAGCGTCCAATATTTAAGCTTTATGTCGTTTTCAATATAACAAGAAAATCCTCAGTACTTTGTATTTGTCCAGTACTTTCTCAAGTACTTAATTCACACATAATTAGTATTAGTATATATAATTAGAGTTTTGTGGTTATTTCATATTAACTATTTGTTAATATCTCAAGTAGCAGAGGACATTCTTTATAAATTTAGCTTTTCAATTTAAAAAAACATCAAGCATTAACATGGACACCTATGTAAGCACATGACCTTGGTGTCAATAGTTCAAACATATTGTTTTAGGTAAATACTCATTTTTATATTCATGATTAATAATCAGCATTTTCCTGGGGTCGTACCACATGTCACCACATACCGGACCATAATCTATAAATGCCAAAAATGATCTGATATTTTAAAGAAAGTCTCTAACTTCAGCATGCAGCAAAGAACATTCTTTATCAAATAATCATTTCAATTTTAAAATCAAATCAGGCATTATCATGGATACCTATGTAAGGTATGTATCTATAAATGCCAAAAATGATCTTATATTTTAAAGAAAGTTGCTAACAGCATGCAGGGGTTAGGGCCATCAGGCGTCTCAGTCATATCAGTTCTTCTTGCACAATATTAACAAAATGTCTCCTTGAACATAGGATAAACCATCAGTATCCACTGACAGGATTCCCTACATTAATTATAATTTTTAGAACAAATGTGTTCCATTACTTTTATTTACTATTAAACAGTTCTAATGTAAGATTATGTCAAACTGTGATTGGGGGTTTTACTGAGAATTTCACCTTTTTTAAGCAAGTTGAATTATTTGGAACAAAATGCTTATGGTTAAACCACATTGAGATTGTTGCCATCATCCTCGAGATAATATTTAATAATTGATGGAAACCCCAAAAGCAATTTCAGTCAAAAGCAACTGATTCGCCAAAACCAGACATTTTAGATTAAGTATTCAAAAAAAAATGTGCACCAGTAACTTCAGTTTATTTTCAAATTTTAACCCTTTTAAATCCCAATAATGTTCAAATTAAATTATTAAGATGTGAAATTACCTACACTCAGCGGCCACTTTATTAGGCGCACCTGGTGCTTAATAAAGTGTCAGTGTGATCTTCTGCTGCTGTTCCCTCTCTGTAGAAAGTAGGTGGTGGTGTGTGTTCACAGATGCTCTCCTGCATTCCTCTGTGGGACCAGTGGATATTTGAGTTACTGTTGCCTTTCTATCAGCTCCGACCAGTCTGCCCATTCTCCTCTGACCTCTGGCTAAAACGAGGCGTTTGCGCCCACAGAACTCACTGGGTATTTTCTCTTTTTGGGAGCATTCTCTGTAAAAACCCTAGAGATGGTTGTGGGTGTGAATCCCAGTAGATCAGCAGTTTCTGAAACACTCAGATCAGCCCGTGTGGCACCAACAACCACGCCATGTTCAAAGTCACTTCAATCACCTTTCTTCCCCATTCTGATGCTGCTTTGAACTGCAGCACATCCTCTTCACCATGTCTACATGCCTAAATGCACTGAGTTGCTGCCATGTGATTGGCTGATTAGAAATTTGCGTTAACCAGCAGTTGAACAGGTGCACCTAATAAAGTGGCCGGTGAGCGTATATCAGGATTTAAGATAATGGCCATTAACTAGCCCTAAAACAATATATTGACCTATGTTGTTGAGGTTGTCCTTTTGGAAATGTTCTAATCAGTCCACCTTTATATTCTCTCTACACTGCATCCTCTTTTCTGATGGAATAACACAGAAAGGGAAGAATCCAAATATGTCACTAAACCCAGATCTGTTGTTGAAAGTGTGCGAGTGGTGAGTGGGCACTCTGTTCTTGCCTGGGTCCACACCTTAGTATCCGCCAATTAGTCTATTGCTATTTGGTAGCAATAGACTTGCTATTGCGGGACTCTCTTCCAGACGACTCTTAGCAGGGGTGTCAAACTCAGGCCCGTGGGCCAAATCTGGCCCGCGGTGTAATTATATTGGGCCCGCAAGATAATATCAAGGTTCTATGAGAGCTGGCCCGATTAAAAGGTTCAGCATTACATATCTGGAGAGAAGGAAAACATGCACATTTGCAGTCTTTTTTTTTTAGTAAATTTTGTTAATGTCCCACTATGAATTGGAGTTTGACACCCCTGACCTATAGTAACCTTAACCATTCAAAATCAATGCCTAACCTTACGCTTTTGTGAGACTTTCTCCTTCTTGGGTTTCCATCTAGACATGACCTCCCCATTTAGTTTAGTACATAAAGGATCACAGACAGGATGGTGAACATGAGCATACTGTGTCGCTTTACTGATGTCAAATTACATGAATCCTCAATTCAAACAGGTACAGCTTTCTGCCATTTGCAGCTACTACCATGCAGTTTCCCCATTTTCACTCATTTTAGACTCTTCATGCCCCGACAGTTGAAAGCATAAACAGTAAAAAAAAAAAAAAAAAAAAACATGTCCTCTTCACATAAGTCTGGAATAAAAACGTTTCATTAATGTCATTACAGTCCGGTTGGCATCTGTAGTCCATTGTTAATGAGCACCCTTCTGCACCATCTGCGTGAAGCGGTTGGTGATGGTCAGGGTGGTGTCGATGAATCGCTCCACACAGCTCACCAGGCACGTCTCTGTCCGGTAGTCCAGCTTGGAGCCCGGACTGTCCACACACTTGTCCCAGCAGACGTCAGTGAAAGTGTGCACCTGGAACAAATATGAAAGTATTGATTCAATGAAAAATACAGATTCATAGATAGATATATATATATATATATATATATATATATATACAATTCTTCTATAATGACTATGCCTATGTGATGGACTCTCAAACAGAGAGCAGAAACAAACTTGTCAGACAACAGAAGTGATCATGGTCAGGTGGTCCGCCGTTTTATACTATCTGAGCCGTGCCATCAGCCGCCGACTTCTATTTCTCGTGTGTTGGTCTGACAAAAGACTTCCGCAAAGGATTGGTCATGTGTATCCTCACTCCTCTGAACAGAAACAAGGGCGTTGGGAAGCATTTCACAGTGCCGACCAGATCGATTTCCAGGTCACCCGAGGAGTGAGGAGACATGGAATAATGAAAATAAGCACCTGAGACATTTGACTGTATAGAGGTAAACATATCAGTGCTCTCTGGTGGATAAACTATGGAATAATGTGCTCTGATACATACATGTTTTTATAATGCTCTAAATATGAGGGGGGGGGGGGGGGGGTGCCCTGCTTTTAACAGTAGGTAGAGCAATGCCGTACCTACTGTTAAAAGCACCAAAAGGTCAATTCTGTTCAGAAAGCCGGTCCTAAACTGACTTTTCTTTACTGTGGTCCTGGTGTGAGCCGTTCATTCATACTGCGTCCTGCCAGTCACCGTTCAAAAAACAATGAGACTTGAGTAAAGTACTGAGATATGCTCAATAATAAAGACCACTTGCAGCTGTACACGTACACACGCATTTTAAACGTGTCCCAGTTTATTTCCTGTTGCTGTGCCAGAGAATATGTTTTCCTCGTTGCACTCCAACTGCTGTGTGAATGAAATCCGCTGACAGGAAGTAAACAAGGACCCAGGCTGTTGCCTAGCAATGGAATCCCGTTGAAAAGGTACAAAAGGTAGACTGACGACGACTGCTCGCTTAAATGTATCGAAATAGAGACTTGTAACGGGTTCATGTCATTTCTGCAAATAACGTCTAAGCCCTGATAGTAAGAGCTTCCAGGGAAGGGTCTCCAGCCGCTGCATGTGCCTCACCGTCATGCGAATACACATTAGCATGGTTAGCATACGAACCTGGGCCTGGAACTGCGCTTTCTGCTGCTCTATCGCGATCATACGCTGAAGCTCCGAGGCCTCTGCTTTGTCCGACGCACTCAAATTATCGAAACCGTCCATTGCGGTATTAAACAGTTCACGTTAGAGAACTCTGTAAGGGTGAAGAGGAGAGGTGACCTTCGGTTCCACCGCGAGTGAGCGCTGCAGAGTGTCAAATACCACCGATGTACAAATCAACTGGAGCGCTACACACGGTGACTGCTCCCTCTTGTGTCATTTGTACATCCGCTTGCTAAATGTGACGCGAGGAGTGACGCTGACAGAGATTCTTCATGTTTAACAGGAGCTGTAGCCAGACGCCCACGTTAGTCTGCGGTAGAAGGTTCAGAACTTTGCAATGTATTCTGTTATCGTGTTTATTTAGAAACACGAAATAACACAAAATATTTTTTAAGAAATTAATTTTGTTGTATTGTTAATTCAAGCTTATCCGTTATTGTATCACCAACAGTCAACATCTAACACATGCAATCTTTGCAAGGTTTTTTTTCATTGTATTTACCGTCCTGTTCCCCTTGGTGCTTACTTGCTGTATATTCGTCATATTTTATTAAAGTAAAGAATTTCAATATTCAATTCACGTTATACAAAATTGATTAAATATCACGTGTGCATTATACGAATTCAGTTTGACCAGTTATTTTGTTTCCGTCGTGATTTGCGCATGTAGCACACTGTGGTACCCTGAAAAGAAACCGTTTACTGATCTTCTCACACATTCAACATCTTTGTGCTGCTGCTGCTGCTGACTCAACTACTACATCCGGGTAACCGTGGTGACCTTGCTAGGTTGATCATCATGGCGGCTCTTGTCAGGTTGGGTTCTGTGTGTCGCAGAGGAGTCAAACGTGAGAACTACTGTCTGTTTTCAGTGTTTCTGTCTTATGTGACCGTATGTGCTTACGTTAGTGTAGTGGCTCAGTAGCTGGGCGTTTTGACACAAGGTTGGTCGTATGTTAGCCACGAGCGAACAAACCACGTCGTTGCTACTTCCAAGTTCACGACTTTCGTTAACGTTAATAAGCACTGGGTAACTGAACGCCACCGGTTAAGGTTAGTAAGGGGCTAGCAACCGTAACTCTCTGACACGGCTAAACAGTGATGCACACTGGGGGGCTGAAATTGCTATTGATGACATCAGACTGTCCGTGACATTATTACTCGCACGATACAGCGAAACACGAGTCAAAAGTCTGTGAAATATAAGTTAACATACTTGTTGATAGAACTGCATGCCGTATACAACTTCATAACAAGCCTTTTCTGAGAGAACGAGACCCCGTTTTTAATTCGGCATATATAAGATAAACAGACGTGGTTTGAATCCGTTTTAGCAGGAGTTCATGTCGGGTTAAGACCGCTCGCCACCGCCCTCTTTTGGGGGGACTGTTTGGGTCGACTGTTTCCAAAAACATACAATTGGCTGTGTGGAAACAAGTTACCTTTTTTTTCTTTTCTTTTTTTTTTCTCACTGTTTATTGCTGTCTTTAAATGCCCAACTATATTATTTTCAAAAAGGATAAAATAATAAATAAATAAAAATCAGACATTCAATTCAATTTTATTTACAGTGCCGAATCATAACAAAAGTTATCTCAGGACACTTGACAGAGTAGGTAAAGACCACACTCTATGACTCATTTCTGATTTACAAAGACAGGAATTCCCCCATTGAGTACACAGTGGGGTTGAAAACCTTCCCTATAACAGGCAGGAACATCAGACAGAGCCAGCTCTGTGGAGGACGGACATCTGTCTGCACTGGTTGGGGAGAGAGAAAAGACGGACACAAAGACAGAGACAGAGATCAATCGCTTATACTATTTTAAGGCTGTATTTGCAGCATAACAAACATAGTTTTGAGCCTGTGGGACCTAAGTTTATTTTAATACCCTTGGTATTTATATTAAATACATATTTTTGAGACAAAAAAAATACCCTGGACCTTAATATAATCAATAGGGGGCAGAGCAGGATACGTTGTTAACATAATTTGTCTTCGTGTTTTAAATTAAAAGATGTGTTGTGCTCAGTTGATGTGCTAAACTGACTTAATACGAGTGTATGATAGTTTATTTGTGGTTTACAGTTCATGCAATTTCATCTTTGTGCCCATTTAGAAACATACCTTTTTTGTCCTTTCTCTTCAGCTCTGTTCTACCAATGTACGTTGTTGGCCAGGCCCCTGGTTGTACCACACAAATCCCAGGAGCAGCCCTACCAGCTGACAGCAAGGATTCATGCATCGCAGGCTCTATATGGTCAGTGTTGACACATGAAGTACGCAGTAGTACGCCCGTTATATACAGGGAGTATACAGAACAACAGGAAAACCTTATTACATTTAGCAAACCAACAGTGTGACATACCACAGCCTCAAGAAAGGACCACAGAGTTGAATCAACACCTGTGACAACAAGTAAACACTATAAGCTACACTTTTTCCACCTTTGACTGAACTACACCATTACCACTGCAAAACATTGTAAATGAGATTTCATCAAACCAAGTAATGCTCAGTCAAGTTACACAAGACAATGCACAGTGAAATGCATGTGATAGTGATCTGTTGAAGTGGCCAAAGTCCAGCGTACTATACTCTGGTTGTAGAGAGTGGAGCAATATTAATACCAATGAACATGTAAGCGTGTACTGGATCATTTTGATACCTCCCTTGTTTAGTTTTTGCCATTATGGCGATCGATACAGTGTAGTGGCTTTACTGTAGAGTCATATGTATATCTACTTCTCACTATACAGGGAGCAGTTTGACCTGAAAGCAGGTGGCCGATGATGATGCAGGGCTGTTGTTTTGTGGTACAGATTTAGCACCCTAAATGCTAGAGTGGTGGCAGTATTTTGACACCAGGTTCATGTAAGGTCAACTTTCAGCCACTGTGAGCCACTATTCTGGTTAGTGGGTAATTTACTGGAAAGCTAAGTCTATCTGTCAAATGGCTCGGTTTAGGTTCTTAATATTCTTAGTCCTGTTTTACGTTGTTGGGTTTTTTTTACCAGCCAGAACAGCA